>NC_086452.1:353402973-353739087 GCF_028390025.1 Pseudophryne corroboree | reverse complement strand
CAGGCTCCCGGAGCCCAAATAGAAGGTGGAGCCCCTGTCCCTTCCCTTTGACTCACCAGTGGCATATATGGGAGAATAAAGATTCCTTATTGCTGCTAATTGCACAGATTAGGAATCTTTATTTTCAAGTGGTAACTGCAAATGATAACAGATAGAGCCATAAAGGTTTTATTTGAACAATTAGTGCACTACCTTACAATAACCTCTGCTCTCCTTTCTTTTATTATGTAAGACACAGTAGCAGACCGGCAGCCACAGCCGGATTAAAGGGGGGACACTTGGGGTCAATATATAAATATATATATAGTGTGTATATATGTGTATATATATATATATATATATATATATATATATATATATATGTGTGTATAGTAAATATTATTATATTAGTATAACTACATATATAGGTAACCCTCACTCCCTATCTTCCCCCCTATCCCTCTTCGTAGCCTGACCCTAACCATCCACCAGTGGTGCCTAACCCTACCTCTCCGCAGCCTAAACCTAACCACCCGCTCCCAGCAGCCTTAGCCTAATCTCTCCCAGCTCCCTCACCCCACCCTCCCCATCGCAGTCTGACACTAACCTGGCCCGGCATACAATACTTACAGTTGGAATGCTGGCAGTCTGGATTCCGGAATCAGCATTCTGATCTATGTCGGAGTTCCGGCGCCAGTCTTCTGGCCAGTGTCAGGATTCCGGCGTTGACATTCCGAATACCGGCATCCCAACCTCTGGTATGGTGACCGGTTCCCATTCCATTGGTATTATCGCATACAGTACTTCAATGTGATTTTGTGCCCAGATCTCACTGAAAAAGTGACTATTCATAAATGGGTCCCTAAATGGATTGAAAGTGTAAGAGAGAGGTTTATATTTTCACCTCAGTTAAACATTTCCACAAGAGGCAATAACCTTTAATAATATGTCCTACCAGTGACATCTACTATTTACTATGTTTCCTATTCAGGTTGTTACAATTTTGAAACTGCATTTATTTTAATTTTATTTGTCCTTGAATTACATGGCATGCTTTAAAGTTATGATTCAAATTAGAACCTAATTTAAGGATCTTTTTCACAATATTGGTATGTATATTTCTCTGACGTCCTAGTGGATGCTGGGGACTCCGTAAGGACCATGGGGAATAGAGGGCTCCGCAGGAGACTGGGCACTCTAAAGAAAGATTTAGTACTATCTGGTGTGCACTGGCTCCTCCCTCTATGCCCCTCCTCCAGACCTCAGTTAGAATCTGTGCCCGGACAGAGCTGGGTGCTTTTAGTGAGCTCTCCTGAGCTTGCTAATAAGAAAGTATTTTAGTTAGGTTTCTTATTTTCAGAGAGCTTCTGCTGGCAACAGACTCTCTGCTACGAGGGACTGAGGGGAGAGAAGCAAACCTACTAACTGCGGCTAGGTTGCGCTTCTTAGGCTACTGGACACCATTAGCTCCAGAGGGATCGAACACAGGACCTGACCTTGTCGTCCGTTCCCGGAGCCGCGCCGCCGTCCCCCTCGCAGAGCCAGAAGACAGAAGCCGGCAGAAGCGGAGAAGACATCGAAATCGGCGGCAGAAGACTCCTGTCTTCACATGAGGTAGCGCACAGCACTGCAGCTGTGCGCCATTGCGCCCACACTAACCCACACACTCCGGTCACTGTAGGGCGCAGGGGGGGGGGCGCCCTGGGCAGCATTTAGATACCTCCTGGCGAATGCTGCATATAAACAGTGGCAAACTGTTATATGTATGAGCCCCCGCCATTTATTTTACTAAAAATCGCGGGACAGAAGCTCGCCGCTGAGGGGGCGGGGCCTTCTTCCTCAGCACTCACCAGCGCCATTTTCCTTCCACAGCTCCGCTGAGAGGAAGCTACCCAGGCTCTCCTCTGCAGAATCACGGTAGAAGGGTAAAAAAGAGAGGGGGGGCACATAAATTTAGGCGCATAAATCATAATACAGCAGCTACTGGGTAAACACTAAGTTACTGTGTAATCCCTGGGTTATATAGCGCTGGGGTGTGTGCTGGCAGACTCTCTCCCTGTCTCTCCAAAAGGCCTGGTGGGGGTCCTGTCCTCATTTAGAGCTTCCCCTGTGTGTGTGGTGTGTCGGTACGCGTGTGTCGACATGTTTGACGAAGAGGGCTATGTGGAGGCAGAGCAAGTGCAGTTGACTGATGTGTCGCCGCCGACGGTGCCGACACCTGATTGGATGGATATGTGGAAAGTGTTAAATGATAATGTAAACTCCTTACATAAAAGGTTGGATAAAGCTGATATCCTACAGCGCAGAGGCCCTCAGGGTCTCAAAAGCGCCCACTATCCAAAATGGTTGACACAGATGTCGACACGGATTCTGACTCCAGTGTCGACGACGATGATGCAAAATTGCAACCAAAAATGACAAAAGCTATACGTTACATGATTATAGCGATGAAGGATATTTTGCACATATCAGAGGTAAACCCTGTCCCTGACAAGAGGGTTTATATGTATGGGTAGAAAAAGCAAGAGGTGACTTTTCCCCCTTCACATGAGTTAAATGAGTTATGTGAAAGAGCGTGGGATTCCCCAGATAAGAAAGTCCTGATTTCCAAAAGGTTACTTATGGCGTACCCTTTCCCGCCAGAGGACAGGGTGCGCTGGGAATCCTCCCCTAGGGTTGATAAAGCTCTGACACGCTTATCTAAGAAGGTGGCCCTGCCGTCGCAGGATACGGCCACCCTAAAGGATCCTGCAGATAGAAAGCAGGAAAGTATCCTGAAATCTGTTTATACACATTCAGGGACTCTACTGAGGCCGGCAATTGCGTCGGCGTGGATGTGTAGTGCTGTAGCAGCGTGGACAGATAATCTGTCTGAGAAAATGGATGCCCAGAGGGACATTTGCCTACTGGGCTTTAGAATTAATGCAATGTCAATTTCTGCCAGGAGGGTCCTGTGGACTCGGCAGTGGACAGGTGATGCCGACTCCAAAAAACACATGGAGGTGTTACCTTACAAGGGTGAGGAATTGTTTGGGGACGGTCTCTCGGACCTGGTTTCCACAGCTACTGCTGGGAAGTCAAACTTTTTGCCATATATTCCCTCACAACCGAAGAAAGCACCGTATTACCAAATGCAGTCCTTTCGCGCACAAAGAAGCAAGAAGGTCAGAGGTGCTTCCTTTCTTGCTAGAGGCAGGGGCAGAGGAAAAAAGCTGCACCTTACAGCTAGTTCCCAGGAACAGAAGTCCTCCCCGGCTTCCACTAAATCCACCGCATGACGCTGGGGCTCCATGGGTGGAGCCAGGAGCGGTGGGGGCGCGTCTCCGACATTTCAGCCACCAGTGGGTTCGCTCACAGGTGGATCCCTGGGCTATACAGATTGTGTCTCAGGGATACAAGCTGGAATTCGAGGTGATGCCCCCTCAACGTTACCTAAAATCGTCCCTGCCAGCTTCCCCCATAGAAAGGGAAGTAGTGGTAGCGGCAATTCACAAGCTATTTCTCCAGCAGGTGGTGGTAAAGGTTCCCCTTCATCAACAGGGGAAGGAATACTATTCCACAATGTTTGTGGTACCGAAACCGGACGGTTCGGTCAGACCTATATTAAATTTAAAGTCCCTGAACATTTATCTGAAAAGATTCAAGTTCAAAATGGAATCGCTCAGAGTGGTCATTGCAAGCCTGGAAGAGGGGGATTTTATCGTGTCTCTGGACATCAAGGATACTTACTTGCATGTCCCCATTTATCCGCCTCATCAGGAGTACCTCAGATTTGTGGTACAAGACTTTCATTACCAATTCCAGACGTTGCCGTTTGGGCTCTCCATGGCACCGAGAATATTTACCAAGGTAATGGCAGAAATGATGGTGATCCTGAGAAAGCAGGGAGTCACAGTTATCCCATACTTGGACGATCTCCTCATAAAGGCGAGGTCGAGGGAGCAGTTGCAGATCAGCGTAGCGCACTCACAGGAAGTGTTGCAACAGCATGGCTGGATTCTGAATATCCCAAAGTTGCAGCTGATTCCTACGACGCGTCTGCCCTTTCTGGGCATGATTCTGGACACAGACCAGAAGAAGGTGTTTCTCCCGACGGAGAAGGCTCAAGAGCTTGTGACTCTAGTCAGAGACCTCTTAAAACTGAAACAGGTGTCGGTGCATCACTGCACGCGAGTCCTGGGAAAGATGGTGGCGTCGTACAAAGCCATTCCCTTCGGCAGGTTCCATGCGAGGATCTTTCAATAGGATCTGTTGGACAAATGGTCCGGATCGCATCTTCAGATGCATCGGCTGATCACCCTGTCCCCCAGGGCCAGGGTGTCTCTTCTGTGGTGGCTACAGAGTGCTCACCTTCTCGAGGGCCGCAGATTCGGCATACAGGACTGGGTCCTGGTAACCACGGATGCGAGCCTCCGAGGGTGGGGGGCAGTCACTCAGGGAAGAAACTTCCAAGGGTTGTGGTCAAGTCAGGAAACTTGTCTGCACATAAATATCCTGGAACTAAGGGCCATATTCAACGCCCTGAGTCAAGCGGAGCCCCTGCTTCGCAACCAACCGGTGCTGATTCAGTTAGACAACATCACCGCAGTGGCTCATGTAAACCGCCAGGGCGGCACAAGAAGCAGAGTCGCGATGGCGGAAGCCACCAGGATTCTTCGGTGGGTGGAGAATCACGTACAAGCACTGTCAGCAGTGTTCATTCCGGGAGTGGACAACTGGAAAGCAGACTTCCTCAGCAGGCACGACCTCCACCCGGGAGAGTGGGGACTTCATCAAGAAGTCTTCATTCAGATTACAAGTCGATGGGAACTGCCACAGGTAGACATGATGGCGTCCCGTCTCAACAAAAAGCTGCAACGGTATTACGCCAGGTCAAGAGACCCTCAGGCGATAGCTGTGGACGCCCTGGTAACACCGTGGGTGTTCCAGTCGGTCTATGTGAACCCTCCTCTTCCTCTCATACCCAGGGTACTGAGAATCGTAAGAGGAAGAGGAGTGAGAACAATACTCATTGTTCCGGATTGGCCAAGAAGACCTTGGTACCCGGAATTGCAAGAAATGCTCACAGAGGACCCATGGCCTCTGCCTCTCAGACAGGACCTGTTGCAACAGGGGCCCTGCCTATTCCAAGACTTACCGCGGCTGCGTTTGACGGCATGGCGGTTGAACGCCGGATCCTAGCGGAAAAAGGCATTCCGGAGGAAGTTATTCCTACGCTGATTAAGGCTAGGAAGGACGTGACCGCAAAGTATTATCACCGCATATGGCGAAAATATGTTGCTTGGTGTGAGGCCAGGAAGGCCCCTACAGAGGAATTCCATCTGGGCAGATTTCTGCACTTTCTACAGTCTGGAGTGACTATGGGCTTGAAGTTGGGATCCATAAAGGTCCAGATTTCGGCCCTATCCATTTTCTTTCAAAAGGAACTGGCGTCTCTTCCTGAAGTTCAGACGTTTGTTAAGGGAGTGCTGCATATTCAGCCCCCTTTTGTGCCACCAGTTGCACCTTGGGATCTCAACGTGGTGTTGGGTTTCCTAAAATCTCACTGGTTTGAACCACTTAAGACCGTGGAGCTGAAGTATCTCACGTGGAAGGTGGTCATGCTATTGGCATTAGCTTCGGCTAGGCGTGTGTCAGAATTGGCGGCTTTGTCATATAAAAGCCCCTATCTGTTTTTTCATATGGACAGGGCAGAATTGCGGACTCGTCCCTAATTTCTGCCAAAGGTGGTGTCATCTTTTCATTTGAACCAACCTATTGTGGTGCCTACGGCTACTCGTGACTTGGAGGATTCCAAGTTGCTTGATGTAGTCAGGGCTTTGAAGATTTATGTAGCCCGAACGGTTGGAGTCCGGAAAACTGACTCGCTGTTTATCCTGTATGCCCCCAACAAGTTGGGTGCTCCTGCTTCAAAGCAAACCGTTGCCCGCTGGATCTGTAACACGATTCAGCAGGCTCATTCTGCGGCTGGATTGCCGCATCCAAAATCAGTGAAAGCCCATTCCACAAGGAAGGTGGGCTCTTCTTGGGCGGCTGCCTGAGGGGTCTCGGCATTACAGCTTTGCCGAGATACTTCTTGGTCGGGTTCAAACACATTTGCAAAATTCTACAAGTTTGATACCCTGGCTGAGGAGGACCTTGAGTTTGCCCATTCGGTGCTGCAGAGTCATCCGCACTCTCCCGCCCATTTGGGAGCTTTGGTATAATCCCCATGTTCCTTACGTAGTCCCCAGCATCCACTAGGACGTCAGAGAAAATAAGATTTTACTTACCGGTAAATCTGTTTCTCGTAGTCCGTAGTGGATGCTGGGCGCCCGTCCCAAGTGCGGACTTTCTGCAATACGTGTACATAGTTATTGCTTAATATTGGGTTATGTTATGTTGGCATCCATTGTTGATGCCCTGTTGTTGTTCATACTGTTGACTGGATAAGTGTATCACAAGTTGTACGGTGTGGCTGGTATGAGTCTTACCCGAGATTCCAAAATCCTTTCCTTATAATGTCTGCTCTTCCGGGCACAGTTTCCTTAACTGAGGTCTGGAGGAGGGGCATAGAGGGAGGAGCCAGTGCACACCAGATAGTACTAAATCTTTCTTTAGAGTGCCCAGTCTCCTGCGGAGCCCACTATTCCCCATGGTCCTTACGGAGTCCCCAGCATCCACTACGGACTACGAGAAATAGATTTACCGGTAAGTAAAATCTTATTTTTTGATAGCTCATCACATAGTTTTCTAACCAATATTTTGGTATTTTTTAATACTATAATACAGCAAACTAAGAATGCCCTACAAAGGCTTTTTGTTCCTCCTCTTTTGTCTCTTGCACAAAATATTTTTTTTTAATCTTCCACCCACTCAACCAAATTTTGGGGGCCAGTACTGATAAGAGCCTTGTTAGTATATAATAAAATATGCCTATAAATGCTTTCCTGAAAAGGAGACCTATTTAGCAGCATTTTTATGTTAAAAATATAAATCCAGCTATATCTAGAGGTCATTTTGTTTTTATCTGTTAACATAAAGATTAATCAAAAGTACCACAAATGGCTATACTACAGACATGGGCTAGGAACCACAAGTGGCTATACTACAGACGTGGGCCAGGAACCACAAGGGGCTATACTACAGACGTGGACTAGGAACCATAAGTGGCTATAATACAGACGTGGACTAGGAACCACAAGCGGCTATACTACAGATGTGGGCTAGGAACTACAAGCGGCTATATTACAGACGTGGGCTAGGAACCACAAGGGGCAATACTACAGACGTGGACTAGGAACCACAAGTGGCTATACTACAGACGTGGACTAGGAACCACAAGCGGCAATACTACAGACGTGGACTAGGAACCACAAGGGACTATACTACAGACGTGGGCTAGGAACCGCAAGCGGCAATACTACAGACGTGGGCTAGGAACCACAAACGGCTATACTACAGACGTGGACTGGGAACCACAAGTGGCTATACTACAGAAGTGGGCTAGGAACCACATGTACAACTAACAGTGAATGTTTAAAAATGTTGCTCCTCTCCTTAAATGTTGACAAATCCGCTAAGGTCAAGCATAGCACAAGTCATTAGAAATGAAGGCTATAGTAATAATAATCATCCATTATGGTAAGGTTGCACAGAAATCACAATGTTATTTCACTGTAGGGATCTCAAGTTGGACAACGTGATGTTGGACAAGGATGGTCACATCAAGATTGCAGATTTTGGGATGTGCAAAGAAAATGTATTTGCAGATAATAAAGCCAGCACATTCTGCGGAACCCCAGATTATATTGCACCAGAGGTTGGTAAACAGTTATTGCTAATATAAGCACACCCTGTGACATTCTACAATACATTTTGTATGTGAAAGGGTTTTCGGACCCTCTTTCATGCTTAATTGTTTTGTAACCCCTGGTAGCCCCCACGCGTCTTTTTTGTTATATAAGATTTACTTTACTAAACGCGGTGCTGTTTTTTTCTGTGGAGTTTATACAATTGGGGCAAAGGCACCAAGGTGTTTGGAATTTATTATTAGGCGTGCCGATCGATTTGGACTGTCTTATCTATATTCAGATGTGTTGTCATACGTAGTGGGAGATGTCTGACGTGAGTGAGCTGACAGGTCCCGTGCAACTCCGTTAGCATCTAGCGTCTATTTTTTGCACAAAATGAGTCTTACATCGCTGTGTGAGAATGACGCACAAGCAGCTTATGCTGATTAAAATGGTATGTTGCATGTCTATATTCTGTATGGATCTGCGGCTGTATCTGCATACTCAGTGCTACATTACACACTGGGCGATTTTGAGCTCAAAGTAGCTCACTTTTGGCATTTTGAGCTGCTTTGAGCTCAATCTCGGCCAGTGTGTATGGGAGGACGGTGAGCGCTGATGCGCACTCACGCATCATCGCTGGCCGCCACCGTCCGTTGGGCTGTCAGAACAGCCGAGTGAAGCACTTTCCACAGTCTCTCAAACCCCCCCCCATGTGAACATCGCTGCACACAGGGAATATAGTTCAGTGTGTATGCACTGAGCTATTTTCCTGCCAGCGATGTTCACGATCATCGCTGTGCATACACGCTGGGTAAAAACACCCAGTGTGTATGCACTGTAACTTATTATTTCATATGCAGATACAGGCACGGTCACACACAGAATATAGACATGCTGCATATTTTAATTGGCAAAAACTGCAGTGACGTCCGCTCTGTGTGGCTACAGAGCCTTGATGCTGATTAGTGAATGGCTCTGTCTATCCACCAATCACAGTGGTGGGATGTTTCCACACACTGATTGGTGGATGGCTGGAGCTGTCCACCAATCAGAACGCATGAAGCTGTAAGCATAGCACTGTGATGGCAGGGCAGAAGGCAGCTTACCCAGCAGGTGAGTATAGTTATCTTTTTATTTGGTCGCCCCACATTGATCTGAGGTCTGATAATTACACTTTTTTTTAAAAAATTTAATGGAATATAAATGGACATATAAATATATATTTGTTGGCCAGCACTCAAAACAATAATGTTACCTGGTGGACTCCATAATTCAGTTTCTCTTACGTCCTAGAGGATGCTGGGGTCCATATTAGTACCATGGGGTATAGACTGGTCCACCAGGAGCCATTGGCACTTTAAGAGTTTAATAGTGTGAGCTGGCTCCTCCCTCTATGCCCCTCCTACCAGACTCAGTTTAGAAAATGTGCCCGGAGGAGCCGGTCACAGCTAGGGGAGCTCTACAGAGCTTCTTTAGAAAAATTTATTTTAGAGTTTGTTTTTTTGCAGGGAGGCTGCTGGCAACAGCCTCCCTGCATCGAGGGACTGAGGGAGGGGGATCAGTGTCCGCCCTGCGGGGTCTTGAGCCACTGCCTCCGCTGACTGGACATTGAGCTCCAGAGAGGGGACAGATCGGACCCCGCTACAGGGGAACGCTCACTCCGGCAGCCAGCCGCCACCCCCTCACTGAGCTGAAGTGTGGCGAGTTAGTCACTGTCCCCCCTTACAAGCGGGGGGGGGGGTCAGTTTGAAGAGGGCGGCTTAAGGGTGGGAGCGCAGTATTAACTGCGCTCCCGGACGGCTCAGCGGTACTGCAAGGAGCGCCCTGACCCGGCAAGGTACCCTACACTGACCATTTCCAGCCTGTCGGGGTCCGCGGATCTCAGCCAGCACAAAATTCCTCAGGCCAGTATAATCTTCAAGAGCGGGAAGACGGCGTCATTGAAGGGGCGGAGCTTCTCCTCAGAGCAGACCAGGCAGCGTTCAGCGCCATTTTCCTGCATGCAATCACTACTAGTGGATGTGCAGGTCCCTCCAGTGCAACTCCAGCTATCTGTACGGTACCAGGGGGTTATAGAAGGGGGGGAAGGCAGTGTTATAGGCTGTGTCACCTATAAAGGGACACAGTCAGCGCAGGTTGGGGTCTCTCTATACCTTTAATAGCGCTGCATGTGGGTTGGCTCCAATCTCTGTGTCTCTCTGCCATTTCTTGGGGGGAAACTTTGTCTAGTGAATACCCTGTGTGTTTGTGGGATGTTTGGTGTGTGTGACAACATGTCTAGGGAGACTGTTTCATATGCTGCAGAGTATTTGTCTTCCCAGGAAGACTCCATACCATGTAATCAGGATTGCACTGATGTAGTGCAGATCCCTGCTAGAGAGCCAGAATGGGTTAGTCTCTCTGAGGGGGGCTATTTCTCAGATTTCTGACAGGGTTGCTAGGACTGAGCATGCCACTCAGATCCTACAATCCTCTATGGTTGTGTGGTCTGATACTGCTTCCTCGGGATCCCCTGCGGTACATTCTCAAGAATGTGCGCTTGCATTGCTTACGCAGGATGACACGGACACCGACTCTGACACTGCAGACGGTGACAGGGATGTGTCGAGGGGGACAGCATCACTTGCTAGGGGGGTGTAGTTGATGATTGATGCTGTGAGGGATATTTTAACATATTTCTGACACAGCTCCTGAACAGGTGGTGGTGGCCTTATTTACAGATAATAAGAAGACCCCCCTCTCACCTTCCCGGCATCCAAAGAATTAAACGCTATATTTGAAAAAGCCTGGGAAACTCCGGAAAAGAAATTTCAGATCTCTAAGAGGGTCTTGGTTGCTTTTCCCTTCCCGGAGGAAGATAGAAAGAAGTGGGAGTCTCTGCCGATCGTTGACGCCTCTTCTCCAGGCTGTTAAAACAGGTGGTTTTACCAGTCCCGGGATCTACCGCGTTGAAGGACCCGGCAGATCGTAAGGTGGATGCTATGCTTAAATCCATTTACACGGCTTCCGGGGCTATATTACGGCCTACTATAGCCTGTGCTTGGATTGCAAAAGCTATTGCCAGGTGGTCAATCACTCTGCAGGAGGAGTCGAATTCGCTGGATAAAGGTGACGTTGATGTATTTTTTACGCCATATTCAGGATTCTGCAGGGTTCCTGGTGGATTCCATGAAGGACCTGGGTTCCATGGCTGCAGGGATCTCCTCCATGTCTGTGTCTGCTCGCAGGGGTCTCTGGCTGCGCCAATGGTCTGTGGACGCGGAATCCAGGAAGAGCGTGGAGGGCCTACCCTATACTGGTCAGACTCTCTTTGGGGAGGTGCTGGATGCGTGGATTGCCACGGCTACAGCGGGTAAGTCTCCTTTTCTCCCCTCAGCTGCACCGGCTATGAAGAAGCCTTTTACACCAGCCACGTCACAGTCCTTTCGGCCCGCGAGGCCTAGAATTAACAAGCCTTCGAACACCTTCTTCAGAGGTGGTCGTGCCAAAGGAAAGAAACCTGCTCCCACAGGTTCCCAAACCCAGAAGCCCGCTTCTGATACCCCTAAGTCCTCTGCATGACGGTGGACTGCTAGGCCTGGAGGCGGGTCAGGTGGGGGCAAGACTCCGGCAGTTCAGCCACGTCTGGGTGTCGTCTGGCCTGGACCCCTGGATACTGGATATAGTGTCCAGGGGGTACAGACTGGAGTTTCAAAACCCCCCACCTCACCGTTTCTTCAAGTCAGGCTTGACAGTTCTGCTGGCAGACAGAACAGTTCTTCGGGAGGCCATCAGAAAACTGGTGGTGTCAGAGGTCATTGTTCCAGTTCCACCTCAGCAGTGGAACAAGGGTTATTATTCGAACCTTTTTGTAGTACCAAAACCGGATGGTTCGGTACGGCCTATTCTAAACTTAAAGTCTTTAAACCCTTATCTCAGGGAGTTCAAATTCAAGATGGAATCTCTGAGAGCTGTCATCTCAGGACTGACGGAGGGGGAGTTCCTGGTGTCTCTAGATATCAAGGATGCTTACATCCACATTCCCATTTGGTTGCCGCAGCAGGCATATCTCGGCTTTGCACTGTTGGACGATCACTATCCGTTCCAGGCGCTGCCGTTTGGCCTATCCACAGCACCAAGGTGATGGCGGAGATGATGGTTCTCCTGCGCAGACAGGGGGTGAACATAATTCCATATCTGGACGATCTCGTGATCAAGGCGTCGTCCAGGGAGAGGTTGTTGCGATCCATCGCGCTCACGACACAGCTGCTCAGGAAGCACGGCTGGATCCTGAACCTTCGAAGTCTCATCTGGAGCCGACAAGGAGGCTGTCTTTCCTGGGAATGATCCTCGAAACGGAAGTGCAGAGGGTATTTCTTCCGGTGGAGAAAGCGTTGGTGATTCAAACAATGGTCCGGGGTGTCTTAAAGCCTACCCGGGTATCGGCTCATCAATGCATACGCCTTCTGGGGAAGATGGTTGCCTACGAGGATCTGCAGTACGGCAGGTTTCATGCTCGACCTTTTCAGCTGGACCTCTTGGACCAATGGTCGGGCTCTCACCTACACATGCACAAGAGGATACGCCTGTCTCCGAAAGCCAGGATTTCACTCCTCTGGTGGCTACAACTTCTGCACCTTCTGGAAGGCCGAAGTCTTGGAATTCAAGACTGGATCCTTTTAACCACAGATGCCAGTCTAAGAGGTTGGGGAGCAGTCGCTCGGGGGGAAACCTTTCAGGGAAGATGGTCGGATCAAGAATCCCTTCTCCCAATAAACATTCTGGAACTCAGGGCCGTGTACAACGCCCTTCTGCAAGCAGCACACCTTCTACAGAATCGGGCTGTTCAGGTGCAGTCGGACAACGTGACCACAGTGGCCTACATAAACCGACAAGGCGAAACGAAGAGCAGGGCTGCCATGTCAGAGGTGTAAAAAATCCACCTCTGGGCAGAAAGGCACGCGGTGGCGATGTCGGCAGTCTTCATTCCGGGTGTAGACAACTGGGAAGCAGACTTCCTCAGCAGACACGATCTCCATCCAGGAGAGTGGGGCCTCCATCCGGAGGTGTTCGAGGAGGTAATTGGTTGGTGGGGGTTCCTCACATAGACATGATGGCCTCCCGCCTCAACAAGAAGCTACGGAGGTACTGTTCCAGGTCGAAAGACCCACAGGCACCGTGGGTGTTCCCGTCAGTGTATGTGTTCCCTCCACTTTCTCTGATACCAAAGGTTCTTCAACGAGTAAGAAGAACAAAGGTTCTGGCATTCTTCATTGCTCCGGACTGGCCAAGGAGGGCTTGGTACGCGGATCTACTGGATCTTCTGCTGGAAGATCCAAGGCCATTGCCTCTTCGGGAGGATCTGCTACTGCAGGGGCCGTTCGCTTATCAAGACTTACCACGGCTACGTTTGACGGCATGGCGGTTGAACGCCAGATCTTAGCTCGGAAGGGTATCCCGAGTGAGGTCATTCCTACCCTGATACAGGCTAGGAAGGGGGTAACGTCTAAACTTTACCATCGCATTTGGAAAAAGTATGTTTCTTGGTGTGAGTCCAAGAAATTTCCTGCGGTGGAGTTTCAACTTGGACGTTTTCTCCTCTTCCTGCAAGCAGGGGTGGATATGGGACTGAGATTGGCCTCCATCAAGGTCCAGATCTCTGCTTTGTCCATTTTCTTCCAAAAACAATTGGCTGTCCTCCCTGAGGTTCAGACCTTTTTGAAAGGGTTTCTGCACATCCAGCCTACCTTTGTGGCGCCAACGGCACCCTGGGATCTTGATGTGGTGTTGCAGTTCCTGTAATCTCACACGGAAAATAAAACAAATGAGTGCTAGTATAATGGCTATGAGACAACTTATCACTGACTGCAGCTTCACAAATTGAGGTGCTGAGCCTCAAAAAATATCATAAAAATGGTGAACACAGAGAAGCGCTGTCGTTGAAAGTATTATACAATTTATTAAAAAATATTTATCACAATATAGTGAATAAACCCAAGTATCCTGTGGCTTGAAAATATAACTAATATTATGTACCAAACCTTAATAGCTTAGATTTAAAATAGTAGCAAATGAATAGCACACTCAAAAGCTCCCCTGAAACAATGTATCCACCTGTGCTTCAGATGGTGATGTAGCACTTATGATTATAGGAAGCTCCTTAAAGTAAGCTCCACATGTGGGCTATTTGAACATATGAGCTCATTAGATGTTTTAAAGATTTGAGAGTCCATCCGTAGTGTAAATATAGTAAGCAGTTCACATTTGTATTGTCCACTTAACAACTTTCTGCTCCCAGTATTATCATCCAATATTTAAGAGGCTTTTCTCGGGCAGCTTAATAAGCGCAGTTCAATGCACAGCACGATGACAATTAAGCTTATACCGCTATTTAGACAGTCTAGTGCAGTGCTTACCCCAGCCTCTGCTTTAATGCAGTTGATCGGTATTTCCTTTCTGTTCCTGCAATCTGCTTGGTTTGAGCCTCTACAGGAGGCCGATCTCAAGTTTCTTACGTGGAAGGCAGTCACTTTGTTGGACTTGGCTTCTGCGCGACGCGTGCTGGAATTGGGGGCTTTGTCTTGTAAAAGCCCCTATCTGATCTTCCACGAAGGCAGGGCGGACCTTAGGACTCGTCCACAGTTCCTGCCTAAGGTTGTGTTGGCTTTCCATATCAACCAATCTATTGTGGTGCCAGTGGCTACTGACTCCTCAATTACTTCAAAGGCCTTGGCTGTGGTGAGGACCTTGAAGATTTATGTGAAGAGGACAGCTCGTCATAGGAAAAGTGACTCTCTATTTGTCCTCTATGATCCCAAGAAAATTGGGTGTCCTGCTTCTAAGCAGTCAATTTCACACTGGATCAGATTCACTATCCAACATGCTTATTCCACGGCAGGATTGCCGTGTCCTAAATCTGTAAAGGCCCACTCTACTCGTAAAGTGGGCTCTTCCTGGGCGGCTGCCCGGGGTGTGTCTGCTGTACAACTCTGCCGAGCGGCTACTTGGTCTGGGTCGAACACGTTTGCCAAGTTTTACAAGTTCAATATTTTGGCCTCTGTTGACCTGAAGTTTGGTCAAGCAGTGTTGCAGGAGCCTCCGCGCTCTCCCTCCCGTACTGGGAGCTTTGGTACATCCCCATGGTACTAATATGGACCCCAGCATCCTCTAGGGCGTAAGAGAAAATAGGATTTTGGTTACCTACCGGTAAATCCTTTTCTCTATCGTCCTAAGTGGATGCTGGGGTTCCTGAAAGGACCATGGGGAATAGCGGCTCCGCAGGAGACAGGGCACAAAAAAGTAAAGCTTTACTAGGTCAGGTGGTGTGCACTGGCTCCTCCCCCCATGACCCTCCTCCAGACTCCAGTTAGATTTTGTGCCCGAACGAGAAGGGTGCAATCTAGGTGGCTCTCCTAAAGAGCTGCTTAGAGAAAGTTTAGTTTAGGTTTTTTTCTTTACAGTGAGTCCTGCTGGCAACAGGATCACTGCAACGTGGGACTTAGGGGGAAAGTAGTAAACTCACCTGCATGCAGAGTGGATTTGCTGCTTGGCTACTGGACACCATTAGCTCCAGAGGGATCGAACACAGGCCCAGCCGTGGAGTCCGGTCCCGGAGCCGCGCCGCCGACCCCCTTGCAGATGCTGAAGCGTGAAGAGGTCCGGAAACCGGCGGCTGAAGACTCCTCAGTCTTCATAAGGTAGCGCACAGCACTGCAGCTGTGCGCCATTTTCCTCTCAGCACACTTCACTGGGCAGTCACTGAGGGTGCAGAGCGCTGGGGGGGGGCGCTCTGAGAGGCAAATATAAACCTTATACAAGGCTAAAAATACCTCACATATAGCCCATAGGGGCTATATGGAGATATTTAACCCCTGCCTGACTGGAAAAATAGCGGGAGAAGAACCCGCCGAAAAAGGGGCGGGGCCTATCTCCTCAGCACACGGCGCCATTTTCTGTCACAGCTCCGCTGGTCAGAACGGCTCCCAGGTCTCTCCCCTGCACTGCACTACAGAAACAGGGTAAAACAGAGAGGGGGGGCACATTAATGGCTATATATATATATATTAAAGCAGCTATAAGGGAGCACTTAATATAAGGATATCCCTTGTATATATAGCGCTTTGTGGTGTGTGCTGGCAGACTCTCCCTCTGTCTCCCCAAAAGGGCTAGTGGGTCCTGTCTTCATTAGAGCATTCCCTGTGAGTTTGCGGTGTGTGTCGGTACGTGGTGTCGACATGTATGAGGACGATATTGGTGTGGAGGCGGAGCAATTGCCAAATATGCAGATGTCACCCCCCAGGGGGTCGACACCAGAATGGATGCCTTTATTTGTGGAATTACGTGATGGTTTATCTTCCCTTAAACAGTCAGTTGAGGACATGAGGCGGCCGGACAATCAATTAATGCCTGTCCAGGCGCCTCAAACACCGTCAGGGGCTGTAAAACGCCCTTTGCCTCAGTCGGTCGACACAGACCCAGACACGGGCACTGATTCCAGTGACGACGGTAGAAATTCAAACGTATTTTCCAGTAGGGCCACACGTTATATGATTTTGGCAATGAAGGAGACGTTACATTTAGCTGATACTACAGATACCGTAAAACAGGGTATTATGTATGGTGTGAAAAAACTACAAACAGTTTTTCCTGAATCAGAAGAATTAAATGACGTGTGTAATGAAGCGTGGGTTGCTCCTGATAAAAAGTTGATAATTTCAAAAAAGTTATTGGCATTATACCCTTTCCCGCCAGAGGTTAGGGCGCGCTGGGAAACACCCCCTAAGGTGGACAAGGCGCTCACACGCTTATCCAAACAAGTGGCGTTACCCTCTCCTGAGACGGCCGCACTTAAGGATCCATCAGATAGAAAGATGGAAGTTATTCAAAAGAATATATACACACATGCAGGTGTTATACTACGACCAGCTATAGCAACTGCCTGGATGTGCAGTGCTGGAGTAGTTTGGTCAGAATCCCTGATTGAAAATATTGATACCCTAGATAGGGACAATGTTTTACTGTCGTTAGAACAAATAAAGGATGCATTTATCTATATGCGTGATGCACAGAGGGATATTTGCACACTGGCATCTCGGGTGAGTGCTATGTCCATTTCAGCCAGAAGAGCCTTATGGACACGACAGTGGACAGGCGATGCGGATTCAAAACGTCACATGGAGGTTTTGCCGTATAAAGGGGAGGAGTTATTTGGAGTTGGTCTATCAGACTTGGTGGCCACGGCTACTGCCGGGAAATCCACTTTTTTACCTCAAGTCACTCCCCAACAGAGAAAGGCACCGACCTTTCAACCGCAGCCTTTTCGCTCCTACAAAAATAAGAGAGCAAAGGGCTTGTCGTACCTGCCACGAGGCAGAGGAAGAGGGAAGAGACACCAACAGGCAGCTCCTTCCCAGGAACAGAAGCCCTCCCCGGCTCCTGCAAAAACCTCAGCATGACGCTGGGGCCTCTCAAGCGGACTCGGGGACAGTGGGGGGCCGTCTCAAAAATTACAGCGCGCAGTGGGCTCACTCGCAGGTAGACCCCTGGATCCTGCAGATAATATCTCAGGGGTACAGGTTGGAATTAGAGACGGATCCTCCTCATCGTTTCCTGAAGTCTGCCTTACCAACCGTCTCTTCCGAAAGGGAGAGGGTGTTGGAAGCCATTCACAAGCTGTACGCTCAGCAGGTGATAGTCAAAGTACCCCTATTACAACAAGGAAAGGGGTATTATTCCACTCTATTTGTGGTACCGAAGCCGGATGGCTCGGTAAGGCCTATTCTAAATCTGAAGTCCTTGAACCTCTACATAAAAAAGTTCAAGTTCAAGATGGAGTCACTCAGAGCAGTGATAGCGAACCTGGAAGAAGGGGACTTTATGGTATCCTTGGACATCAAGGATGCGTATCTACACGTTCCGATTTACCCCGCACACCAGGGGTACCTCAGGTTCATTGTTCAAAACTGTCACTATCAGTTTCAGACGCTGCCGTTCGGATTGTCCACGGCGCCTCGGGTCTTTACCAAGGTAATGGCCGAGATGATGATTCTTCTTCGAAGAAAAGGCGTATTAGTTATCCCATACTTGGACGATCTCCTAATAAGGGCAAGGTCCAGAGAACAGCTGGAGACAGCTTTAGCACTATCTCAAGAGGTGCTAAGACAACACGGGTGGATTCTGAATATTCCAAAATCCCATTTAATCCCGACAACTCGTCTGCTGTTCCTAGGAATGATTCTGGACACGGTTCAGAAAAAGGTTTTCCTTCCAGAGGAAAAAGCCAAGGAGTTATCCGATCTGGTCAGGAACCTCCTAAAACCAGGAAAAGTGTCAGTACATCAATGCACAAGAGTCCTGGGAAAAATGGTGGCTTCTTACGAAGCAATTCCATTCGGCAGATTCCATGCAAGAATATTCCAAAGGGATCTGTTGGACAAATGGTCAGGGTCGCATCTGCAGATGCACCTGCGAATAACCCTGTCACCAAAGACAAGGGTGTCACTTCTGTGGTGGTTGCAGAAGGCTCACCTATTAGAAGGCCGCAGATTCGGCATTCAGGATTGGATCCTGGTGACCACGGACGCCAGCCTGAGAGGCTGGGGAGCAGTCACACAAGGAAGAAACTTCCAGGGAGTGTGGTCGAGCCTGGAAAAGTCTCTTCACATAAACATTCTGGAACTAAGAGCAATCTACAATGCTCTAAGCCAGGCGGAACTTCTCCTGCAAGGAAAGCCGGTGTTGATTCAGTCGGACAACATCACGGCGGTCGCCCATGTAAACAGGCAGGGCGGCACAAGAAGCAGGAGTGCAATGGCAGAAGCTGCCAAGATTCTTCGCTGGGCGGAGAATCACGTGATAGCACTGTCAGCAGTGTTCATCCCGGGCGTGGACAACTGGGAAGCAGACTTCCTCAGCAGACACGATCTTCATCCGGGAGAGTGGGGTCTACATCCAGAAGTCTTCAACATGTTAATAGACCGTTGGGAAAGACCAATTGTAGACATGATGGCGTCTCGCCTCAACAAGAAACTGGACAAATATTGCGCCAGGTCAAGAGATCCACAGGCAATAGCTGGGGACGCACTGGTAACTCCTTGGGTGTACCAGTCAGTGTATGTGTTTCCTCCTCTGCCGCTCATACCAAAGGTATTGAAGATCATACGGCAAAGAAGAGTAAGAACAATACTAGTGGTTCCGGATTGGCCGAGAAGGACTTGGTATCCGGAACTTCAAGAGATGCTCACGGACGAACCGTGGCCTCTACCTCTGAGAAGGGACCTGCTACAGCAGGGTCCCTGTCTTTTTCAAGACTTACCGCGGCTGCGTTTGACGGCATGGCGGTTGAACGCCAGATCCTAAAAGGGAAAGGCATTCCAGAAGAAGTCATTCCTACCTTGATTAAGGCACGGAAGGAAGTCACCGTGAAACATTATCACCGCATTTGGCGAAAATATGTAGCGTGGTGCGAGGATCGGAGGGTTCCGACGGAGGAATTCCAACTGGGTCGTTTCCTACATTTCCTGCAATCAGGATTATCTATGGGTCTCAAATTGGGATCCATTAAGGTTCAAATTTCGGCCCTGTCAATATTCTTCCAAAAAGAATTGGCCTCTGTCCCTGAGGTCCAGACTTTTGTCAAGGGAGTACTGCATATACAGCCTCCTGTGGTGCCTCCGGTGGCACCGTGGGATCTAAATGTAGTTTTAGATTTCCTCAAATCCCATTGGTTTGAACCATTGAAAAAGGTGGATTTGAAATATCTCACATTGAAAGTGACTATGTTACTAGCCCTGGCCTCTGCCAGGAGAGTATCTGAATTGGCGGCTTTATCTTATAAAAGTCCTTATCTAATCTTCCATTCGGATAGGGCAGAACTGCGGACTCGTCCGCATTTTCTCCCTAAAGTGGTATCAGCATTTCATCTGAACCAACCTATTGTGGTGCCTGCGGCCACTAGCGACTTGGAGGACTCCAAAGTGTTGGACGTTGTCAGAGCCTTAAAAATATACATTGCAAGGACGGCTGGAGTCAGAAAATCTGACTCGCTGTTTATATTGTATGCACCCAACAAGTTGGGCGCACCTGCTTCTAAGCAGTCGATTGCTCGTTGGATTTGTAACACAATTCAACTTGCACATTCTGTGGCAGGCCTGCCACAGCCTAAAACTGTAAAAGCCCACTCCACAAGGAAGGTGGGCTCATCTTGGGCGGCTGCCCGAGGGGTCTCGGCATTACAACTCTGCCGAGCAGCTACGTGGTCGGGGGAGAACACGTTTGTAAAATTTTACAAATTTGATACCCTGGCAAAGGAGGACCTGGAGTTCTCTCATTCGGTGCTGCAGAGTCATCCGCACTCTCCCGCCCGTTTGGGAGCTTTGGTATAATCCCCATGGTCCTTTCAGGAACCCCAGCATCCACTTAGGACGATAGAGAAAATAAGAATTTACTTACCGATAATTCTATTTCTCGGAGTCCGTAGTGGATGCTGGGCGCCCATCCCAAGTGCGGATTATCTGCAATACTTGTACATAGTTATTGTTAACTAATTCGGGTTATTGTTAAGGAGCCATCTTTAAGAGGCCCTTTCTGTTGTCATACTGTTAACTGGGTTTAGATCACAAGTTGTACGGTGTGATTGGTGTGGCTGGTATGAGTCTTACCCGGGATTCAAAATGCCTCCCTTATTGTGTATGCTCGTCCGGGCACAGTACCTAACTGGAGTCTGGAGGAGGGTCATGGGGGGAGGAGCCAGTGCACACCACCTGACCTAGTAAAGCTTTACTTTTTTGTGCCCTGTCTCCTGCGGAGCCGCTATTCCCCATGGTCCTTTCAGGAACCCCAGCATCCACTACGGACTCCGAGAAATAGAATTATCGGTAAGTAAATTCTTATTTTCTCGTAGTCCATAGAGGAAGCTGGGCGCACACCCAGCGCTGCGTCTTCCTGCTTTGGTTTTATAGTTCAGTACTGCCTGGTTCCTAAGCAAGTTCTGCGTTATTTCCTTTTTCAGCCGTTGCTGAATTGTTCCGGCATGTTAGACGGATTTGTCTGTTGTGTGAGCTGGTATGAATCTCGCCACTATCTGTGTAATTCCTTCTCTCGAAGTATGTCGTCTCGTCGGGCACATTATCTAGACTGAGTCTGGTAGTAGGGGCATAGAGGGAGGAGCCAGCCCACGCTATTAAACTCTTAAAGTGCCAGTGGCTCCTGGTGGACCCGTCTATACCCATGGTACTAATATGGACCCCAGCATCCTCTACGGACTACGAGAAAAGGATTTACCAGTAGGTAACCAAAATCCGGTTTTCCTTATATAGAACATACAATAAAACAAACATAGGTGGCAACAGCAGTCATGGGGCACAAATATGTTGTGCTTACAACAGTCAGCCTATTGTCACTGCCTATGTTTCCTTCATTTTGTGAGTGTATGTATATATGTGTATAGATAGATAGATAGATATATACACACACATATGTACTTATTTATATATTCTGATGTCCAACTCCCGCTTTAGCTCCACCCACATTTCCACAGCTCTGCCCATATCTCACAGCTCCGCCCACGAAATAGGCAGGGCCCCCCCCCATGGGGGCCCTGCCTATTTCTTCGGTACCGGGCCCC
Organism: Pseudophryne corroboree; assembly: GCF_028390025.1. Taxonomy (NCBI): domain Eukaryota; kingdom Metazoa; phylum Chordata; class Amphibia; order Anura; family Myobatrachidae; genus Pseudophryne; species Pseudophryne corroboree. Next base: position 353,717,730 of record NC_086452.1, on the reverse strand, counting down.
ACAATTTCTTATGGCAGCTCTGTACACATGTGATAGGAGACACAATAAGTGACAAAAATGTCCCTGTACTAGATAAAGCATATGCTTATCTTAACCAAGAGCAATATCGGCTCTTTTTAGAGTCCTCTCACCTTCTTTCTGGAGTTTCTCAATAAAGTATAAGAGGCAGAGACATAGGGGTAAATTTACTAAGATGGGAGGTATATTTAAGATGGAATGTTGTCCATAGCAACCAATCAGATTCCAGGTATTATCTTCTAGAAGGTGCTAGTTAAAAGAGAAGTAAAATCTTATTGGTTGCTATGGGCAACATCCCATCTTAAATAGAATTCCCATCTTAGTAAATTTACCCCATAGTGTAATAAGTCCAAAATATAGATTATTTTTAAACAAACATACATACAAGCCAATAAGGAATAAAGGCTGATCTCCGTTTGTCCATTACTGTGTTTCTGGACATAGCTTGTCACCAGCTGATAAGATCAATACAAAGATGGGCGACGCGTTTCATCCGGACAACTGCAAAACGCCATTCTGACTTCCTCAAAGTTTGATGAATACTGATAAATTACTTTCTGCTGCGGGGTACACTGTGCTCCACAGGGAATGACATTGGGGTGTAGAGTAGGATCTTGATCCGAGGCACCAACAGGCTCAAAGCTTTGACTGTTCCCAGAATGCATAGCACCGCCTCCTCTATAACCCCGCCTCCATGCACAGGAGCTCAGTTTTGTAGTTGGTGCCATGCAGTAAGCAGGCATACAACAGGGGGGCTGCTCCAGCAGCCCTGGGAAGAAGCTTTTAAAAGAAAAATTAAGACTTCAAGGGCTGCAGAAGAGGCACTGTCTGTGTTAATGTCAGTCAGACATTTCCTGCTGCAGCTCCATCACCTCCCCCAGCGGCGCAGTTTACTCCTGCGCCCTGGTTGCCAGGTACTTACAGCGGAGGCTCCGGTTTTTCTTGCTGTTAGTCACACACATGACCGCTGTTCTCCTGGATCGCGTGGCCACACTCAGGGAGGAGGTAAGTGGGTCCCCCCGGCGGGACCCGCTGTAAATCTCGATCCTGCACGGCCGGTGGGAGGCGGGCCGCGCGCGCTGGCGTGAACACTGTGGTAGTACAGGGACCCCACTAGACCACCAGGGCGAGGGCACAGGTCTGTTTTCTCTCACAAACCGTTTATATAAGTCCACAGTACCCGGTGGTAAAGTCCTGCAGGGGGATAACACTTTGACCTGTAGCCCCTCCCCCAGCCCCAGGGCGCCATTTAGAGTAAATGTTCCCGCCCTGGAGCTGCATATCTCTCTCTCCCTCACTCCCTGTCGGCATTTGGGCACTATTAGGACAAGCTGAGCTGATCCTGGGACTGTTTGGGCAAATCCTCCCCTGTAAAGCCGCCTGCATGTCAGCGCTGTGCATTTTACAGGACACTTGAGTATTCTACATGTCTGCTTACAGTGTTAGTTAAGAAAGAGTGCATTTAGTCAGGTTTATATAGTACAAGTACCCTGTGATATACATCCAGTCTTTACTGTGCATTGTTATATTTATTGAATGTATAGCTATACATAGTACTACTCTGTATTGCTAGTCCAGTGCAGTTTTATTGCATGTCATAATTTCTCCATTGTACAATGTGACTATGTGTGTGTGCATATAGCTGCTGTGTGACCACCATTTTGTGTATCTCACTCAGATTGCTATCCCTATATTCTATAACCTGAGGGGGTTAAGTGCGTCAGGTTTATCATTTAATATAGGTAGTTCACAGGATATACTCAGTGTGTATTTTTCTGTGATTTTTAGTCACGATATACCTCTTGAATTCCCTGTTTGTGTTGATACACTACACATGGGGTTCTTGTCAGGTATTGTGCTGCTGATATTGTACTGTGTTGCCTTGCATTGAGCTTTCGGATATGTCAGCTACAAAGGGCAATGGTGCTGGGGCTGATCCCACATTGCGTATTGGTGACGCTGCAGACACATTTGAGGAAAACATAGCAGCTGAGGGTTCAGGTTCTGGGGGATCCTTACCCCCAAGTGGGACTGTAGCAACGGGGGTTAAAAATGACCCACCTTGGGCTACATTCTCCACGCTATTGAATACGCTAGTAACTAGACTAACGCCCCCTATGGGACCTCCTGTGCCGGTACAACCGCTTATGGTCCCCGTGGTTAACCTGCCATGGGCAGATCAACTGTCTGCTCAGTTACAGCAATTGAACCAATCACTGACTACTCAGAAGTCTAACCCTCGCCCGACTAAGACCAAGGGGTCCTCTAAGCGGGCCATTACTTCCTCACAATCCACCAACGTCCCAGACTCCTCATCTGATGAGGATGGCGTTTATACTGACCCCACAAATTCTGATCCCGACGCTTCTGATGGGGAATCTGTTTCACAGGTGGATGTTCCTGACTTGTTGGAGGCTATCTGGACCATTCTTCAATTTACTGATGCCCCGGAGCCTGATGCTGCCCTTAAACAAACATACAGGTTTAAATGTCAGAAAGTGGTTAAACAAGTTTTACCTCATTCTGATCATTTAGTTGACATACGTCAGGAGTCCTGGGAAAATCCAGGAAAGAAATTCACGCCTCACAAGAAGATGCTGGCTCGCTACCCCCTCGCGGTGGAGCGAAGTAAAAATTGGGAAACACCCCCGCCAGTGGATTCGCAGGTGGCGCGGCTGGTGGTATCCTCAGCTCTACCGGTAATTACGGTCACGTCTCTGAAAGAACCAACGGATAAGCGTGTGGAGGGTTGTTTAAAGGCAATTTACACCCTAACTGGTGCTGTGCTTATGCCCACCATTGCAGCGACATGGGCTGCAGAGGCTGTTGAAGTGTAGGCTCAGGAGCTGGAGGTGGAGTTGCCTTCCAATGCTTCTGATCATGCTAGACAATGTCGGTCTTCTATTGTCACAACTTCTCATTAAATTAAGGAGGCGGCTTCTGATTCTGGTATTCTGGCGGCCAAGGCTTCTACTACGTCCATTTTGGCTCACCAGATTCTCTGGTAACGGTCCTGGTCTGTGAATCTGGACTCTAAGAAAACCCTGGAGGTACTCCCTTTTAAGGGAAACATTCTTTTCGGAGAAGACCTCAACAAGATAGTGGCTGACTTAGCTTCTGCTAAAACAGCATGTCTACCTAGTACTGCTCCTTCGGTGCCGAAGTCTAAGAGTACTTCATTTCGCTACTTTCGTTCTTCAGGGAAAGCAAAAGGTCAGGCGTACCCAAAACAGGTTTGTACTTCCTAACCCAATAAGCCCAAACGGGCCTGGGCTTCCAAAACTGACAATCCTGCCACATGGAGGGTGGGCCTCCCTCTGGGGGATCCCAGGGTGGGGGGCCGACTTCTAGGGTATACCCAGGAATGGTTGAGGACCACTCTTCATTCGGTGGTACAGTCCCTCCTGGGCACAGGAGTGGTAGTACAGGTGCCTCTGGCTCAGAGAGGCAAGGGGTATTATTCACTGCTGTTCCTAGTCCCGATACCGAATGGGTCCTCTCGACCCATTCTCAACTTCAAGTCCTTGAACAAATTTGTGAGGGTCTCCAAGTTTCGTATGGAAACTCTTTGCTCTATTGTTCTGGCCTTGGAACCTGGGGAGTATATGGTCTCCCTGGACATACAGGATGCTTACCTGCATATTCCCATTGCAGTGTCACATCAGCAGTACCTGACGTTTGCGATTGGAAACCTCCATTACCAATTTCGGGCGTTACTTTTTGGTTTGACCACAGCTCTGCGAGTCTTCACCAAGGTCATGGCGGTAATGACGGCTGTACTCCGCCGTCAAGGGGTCAGGATCCTACCGTACCTGGACGACTTGTAGATCCTTGCAAATTCCCCAGAAATTCTCCTACGCCATCTGGATCTTACTATCCAGTTTCTGCAAGCCCACGGGTTGCTCATCAACTGGAAGAAATCTTCCCTGGTCCCTGCTCAGAGCATGGTGCACCTGGGGGCGTTGTTGGACACTCACAACCAGAGGTTGTTCTTGTCTCAGGAGAAAGTCCTGAAGCTTCGGCAATGCAAGTGCTAGGTCTCATGGTGTCGGCTTTCGACATGTTGGAGTACGCTCCATTCCATTTCCGCCCTCCGCAGAAGCAGATTGTTGCCAAGTGGGACGGCCTGCCTCATCGGATCAGGTCTCAAATGATCACCTTGTCTCCGGAGGTCCGTCTGTCACTGAGCTGGTGGCTTCAGGACCAACGATTGAGCAGGGGTCGTCCCTTCTGGATCTCTAACTGGGTCCTTCTGACGATGGATGCCAGTCTGAGAGGTTGGGGTGCGATGTTGGAGCAAGACTGTCTTCAGGGTCGGTGGACCAAGGAGGAGTCTCTCCTCCCGATAAATATTCTGGAATTGCGGGTGGTGTTTAACTCATTGAACTTGGGCCAGCATTTAATACAGAACAGACCTGTTCAAGTACAGTCGGACAACGCCACCACGGTGGCGTGCATCAATCATCAAGGCAGCACTCGAAGTCGCATGGCATTGAGGGAAGTATCACGGATACTTCAGTGGGCGGAACGCCATCTGCCAGCCATATCGGCAGTGTTCATTCCGGGGGTCCTAAACTGGGAAGCGGACTTTCTCAGTCGTCAGGACGTACAAGCCAGAGAGTGGAGCCTCCATCCAGAAGTGTTTCAACTCCTCATGGACAAGTGGGGCCTTCCAGATGTGGACCTGATGGCATCTCGACACAATCACAAGGTTCCGGTCTTCGGAGCAAGGACAAGGGATCCTCAAGCAGCGTTCGTGGACGCACTGGCAATTCCATGGAACTTTCGGCTGCCATACGTGTTCCCTCCGGTGTCACTCCTGCTCAGAGTAATAAGGAAGTTTAAGCAAGAAGGGGGAATCCTACTTCTGATCGCTCCCGCGTGGCCCAGACGGCATTGGTTCTCAGACCTTGAGGGTCTCTCGATAGAGCGTCCCCTTCTACTTCCGCAGTGCCCAGATCTCCTCGTTCAGGGCCCCTGTGCATATCAGGATTTAGCCCGATTGGCTTTGACGGCATGGCTCTTGAAGCTTCCGTCTTAAAGGCCAAAGAATTTTCTGAGGCGGTCATTCAAACCATGTTGAAGGCCCGGAAACCGACTTCTGCTCGGATTTATCATAGAGTCTGGAATTCTTACTTTGCTTGGTGGGCATCTAACAATCATGACGCTTACAAGTTTAGTACGGCCAAACTTTTGACCTTTCTACAACAGGGCCTGGACTTGGGCCTTCGTCTGGCCTCCATCAAGGTTCATATTTCTGCCTTGTCGGTTTGGTTCCAGAGAAAAATTGCAACTTTACCTAATGTTCATACATTTACTCAGGGTGTGTTGCGGGTTCAACCTCCTTACGTCCCGCCTGTGGCTCTTTGGGACTTGCCGGTGGTTCTGGAGGCGTTGCAAGGGTCTCCGTTTGAGCCTCTTGAATCGGCAGACCTTAAGTGGCTTTCTCTTAAGGTGTTGTTTCTGCTGGCTATTGCCTCTGCCAGACGGGTGTCGGATTTGGGTGCTTTGTCCTGTAAGTCACCATATCTGATTTTTCACCGTGACCGGCGGTTCTTAGAACACGTCCCGGGTACCTACCTAAGGTCGTGTCTTCTTTCCACCTTAATCAGGAGATTGTGGTTCCGGCCTTTGCCTCTCCTGAATTGTCTTCCAAAGAACGGTCTTTGGATGTGGTATGGGCCCACCGTATCTATGTGAAGAGGACAGCTCCTATCAGGAAGTCTAATTCTCTTTGTACTATTTGGTTTTCACAAACGTGGCTGGCCTGCTCACAAGCAGACCTTGGCCAGATGGATTAGAATGGTTAATGCACATGCTTATGTACAGGCTGGTCGTCCAGCTGCTGTTACTATAAAGGCCCATTCTACTCTGTCTGTTGGACCTTCTTGGGTGGCCCGCCGTGGTGCGACCCGAGAGCAATTGTGCAAGTCTACTATGTGGTCCTCAGTGAACACGTTCATAAGGTTCTATGCCTTCGATACTTCCGCCTCCCAGGATGCTTCTTTTGGACGCCGGGTTCTTGTGCCCGCTACAGTGCGTCCCCTCCCATAAGGAACTGCTTTAGGCTTTTCCCAATGTAATTTCCTGTGGAGCCCAGTGTACCCCGCAGTAGAAAACGAGATTTATGGTAAGAACTTACCATTGTTAAATCTCTTTCTGCGAGGTACACTGGGCACCACAGGGCGCCCACCCTGACGCACTTAGATTCTTTGGGTTGGTATGGCATTAGCCGTATACACTTTCTCCTGTCGTGGCTACTAACAGTTGTCTCTTTTGCCTGCTACTGCATTGGACTGGTTAACAAACACTGAGCTCCTGTGCACGGCGGCGGGGTTATAGAGGAGGCAGCGCTATGCATTCTGGGGACAGTCAAAGCTTTGAGCCTGTTGGTGCCTCGGATCAAGATCCTACTCTACACCCCAATGTCATTCCCTGTGGAGCTCAGTGTACCTCGCAGAAAGAGCCTTAACAACGGTAAGTTCTTACCATAAATCTCATTTTTGTAAGGCTTCGGGTATTTAAAAAACAAAACAAAAAAAACAACATAATTCAGTTATTTAGGTTAGTTTTGTGACTGTAGAATGGACACATCTTTATATTCCTCTTTTCAGTATATTAATTTTAGGGAATAGTGTTGCAGTGTTAACTAATTTGACATCTTGTCATATTACTTTTTATTCTGTTTATTTTGTAATGTAAAGTCTCTAACTTTTATACCCACAGATCTTGCTTGGACATAAGTACACCTTTTCTGTGGACTGGTGGTCATTTGGAGTACTGTTGTATGAGATGCTGATTGGACAGTCTCCTTTCCATGGGGATGATGAGGATGAGCTATTCGAATCCATTCGAGTGGATACTCCCCACTATCCGCGTTGGATCACAAAGGAGTCTAAAGACATTCTGGAGAAGGTACGGGGTGCATTTATTATCCACTATGACTGTCTCTGTGTAACAACTGGGGCTAAGTAGTGCTTAGATTTCTTTTTATTTGTATTCAAGCTGTTTGAGAGGGACTCAACAAAGAGACTCGGTGTAATTGGGAACATCAAACTACATCCGTTCTTCAAGACCATCAATTGGACAGCTTTGGAAAAGAGAGAAGTGGAACCCCCTTTTAAACCTAAAGTGGTATGTTTTTGTAGCTGGTCTGCTCCTGTACACGACAGTAATATGTTCTTGTACCTGAGGTGCTTCTATATATATATATATGAGAGTGGTATGTTCTTGTAGTTGGACTGCTCCTTTATACCTGAATGCTATGTTCCTGTAGCTGGGGTGCTCCTATATACGACAGTGATAAGGTCTTGTAGCTGGGGTGCTCCTATACATGACAGTGGGATGGCCTTGTAGCTGGGGTGCTCCCATACACAACATTGGGATGGCCTTGTAGCTGGGGTGCTCCTATACACGACAGTGGGATGGCCTTGTAGCTGGGGTGCTCCTATACATGACAGTTGTATGGCCTTGTAGCTGGGGTGCTCCTATACACGACAGTGATAAGGTCTTGTAGCTGGGGTGCTCCTAGGGTGGCCAATCCGGGGCCATTTTTTCAATCCTGGGAATCTGGATTGAAAAATGTTCAATCCAGGAATTCCCGGGTTAGTTACCTGGGATTGGCTCCCTTGCAATGTCCCCCGCTGCTGTCTCGCCCTACAGCCCCTCTGCCCAGACCATATAATAACATATCCATGTGACTGGGTAGAAGGGTGGGCCCACCTACTACAGAGTTGCGTGCCGGCGCTGAGGTCCGAGCGGCGGGCGGTGTGCGGCAGTCTGCGCAGCGTGACGTAAAGTTAGAGGCCGCCGCTGTGCATAGCCGGGAGTAGGGGGAGCCGGGCAGTGTCTGAGCCTCCTGAGCCCGGGCAATTTTTGTCTAAAATACCTAGATCCCGGGATTGGCCACCATAGGTGCTCGTATATACACCAGTTGTAAGGTCTTGTGGCTGGGGTGCTCCTATACCCGACAATGGTAAGACCTTGTACCATGGGGAGCCTCAATACATGACATGGAAATAACTAGTGCAGACTCATGCCCAGATTTATCAAGCCTTGGAGAGTGATAAATTGCACGGTGATGAAGTACCAACCAATCAGTCTGACTGTCATTTTACAAACACAGCCTGTAACATGACAGGAGCTGGTTGGTTGGCACTTCATCACCGTGCTATTTATCACTCTCCAAGGCTTGATAAATCTGGGCACTAGTTAAATATCTGCTTACGAATGGAAAAGTAACTTTTCTCTTATATCCTAGAGGATACTGGGGTCCACATTGGTACCATCGGGTATAGACAGGTCCACTAGAAGCCATGGGCACTTTAAGAACTTGATAGTGTGGGATGGCTCTTATGCCCCTCCTACCAGACTCCGTTTAGAAAATGTGCCCGGTGGAGCCGGTCACGCTTAGAGAAGCTCCTGAAGAGTTTTCTACATTTATTTTGCTGTTTGTTGTTTTCAGACAGCGCTGTTTGGCAACAGCCTGTCTGCTTCGTGGGACTTAGGGGGGGAATGACCTAACCTCCTCCAGGGTTAATGGTCCCGTTCCCCGCTGACAGGACACTGAGCTCCTGCGGGTCATATTCGCAAGCCCCACCACAGCGAGCGTACAGACCCGCAGCACGCCGCCACCCCTAACAGAGCCAAAAGACAGAAGAGTGGTGAGTAAACGGCCGGTGTCCCGGTTAGCGGGTCACCGGCTTCAATGGCGGCATAAGGGTATGGAGCACAGCGCTGACATGCAGGCTGTGCTCCAGGGCTCAGGATGACATGCGGTGCGTGTGTCCCGCTGTGAGGGGCACGCTGAGCCACTAATGAAATACCCACACTGTCAAACTAGCTTTCTCTTACGTCCTAGAGGATGCTGGGGACTCCGTAAGGACCATGGGGTATAGACGGGCTCCGCAGGAGACATGGGCACTCTAAGACTTTAGATGGGTGTGAACTGGCTCCTCCCTCTATGCCCCTCCTCCAGACCTCAGTTAGATCCTGTGCCCAGAGGAGACTAGATGCACTGCAGGGGAGCTCTACTGAGTTTCTCTGAAAAGACTTTTGTTAGGTTTTTTATTTTCAGGGAGCACTGCTGGCAACAGGCTCCCTGCATCGTGGGACTGAGGGGAGAGAAGCAGACCTACTTTACTGATAGGCTCTGCTTCTTAGGCTACTGGACACCATTAGCTCCAGAGGGTCGGAACACAGGTGTCGTCTTCGCTCTTCGTCCCGGAGCCGCGCCGCCGTCCTCCTCACAGAGCCGGAAGATAGAAGCCGGGTAAGTATATGAAGTAAGAAGACGACAAAGGTGGCAGAAGACTTCAGTTCTTCAGAGAGGTACCACGCAGCGGTCGCGCTGCGCGCCATTGCTCCCACACACACAGACACAGCAAGGGTGCAGGGGGGGGCGCCCTGGGCAGCAATAATTACGTCACGTAACACTGGCACCATTGTTAGATACTGCGGAGGCAGTATATTATAAAACCCCCGCCAGTATAAAAAAATGAGCGGGACCGAAGCCCGCCGTCGAGGGGGCGGGGCTTGATCCTCCAGCACTAACCAGCACCATTTTCTCCACAGCATGCTGCAGAGAAGCTGCTCCTGGACTCTCCCCTGCTGAACCAAGTAACAGGGGACAAAAAACGAGGGGGGGGGGGGGGGCACATTTATTTGGCGCAAATCATATATATAAAAAAGCGCTGTATAGGCTGGGACTGTGTTTTCAGTGTCTAGTGGCGCTGGGTGTGTGCTGGCATGCTCTCTCTCTGTCTCTCCAAAGGGCCTTATTGGGGGTCTGTCCCCATATTCATATATCACAGTGTGTGTGGGGGTGTCAGTACGTGTGTGTTGACATGTCTGAAGCGGAAGGTTCGTCTAGGGAGGATACAGAGCAGATGGTGGTGGTGTCTCCGTCGGCACAGCCGACACCTGATTGGTTGGACATGTGGAATGTGTTAAATGCTAATGTGACTTTATTACATAAGAGATTGGACAAAGCAGAGTCCAAGGATAAAGCAGGGAGTCAATCCATGGTTTTGACTGTGTCACAAGACCCTTCAGGGTTCTATAAACGGCCCTTTTCCCAGGTAGCAGACACTGATACCGACACGGATTCAGACTCCAGTGTCGACTATGATGATGCGAGGTTGCAACCAAGAGTGGCCAAGAGTATTCAATATATGATTATTGCAATAATAGATGTATTACATATCACAGAGGACCCTTCTGTCCCTGACACGAGGGTCTGCATGTTTAAGTGAAAGAAACCTGAGGTAACGTTTCCCCCATCTCATGAACTGAACGCTTTATTTGAAAAGGCTTGGGAAACTCCAGACAAGAGACTGCAGGTTCCCAAAAGAATTATTATGGCGTATCCTTTCCCCTCAAAGGACAGGTTATGGTGGGAATCCTCGCCCACGGTGGACATGGCCTTGACGCGCTTATCCAAAAAGGTGGCGCTGCCGTCCCCGGACACGGCGGCCCTAAAGGATCCTGCTGATCGCAGGCAGGAAACTACCTTAAAATCAATTTATGCCCATATGGGAGCCCTACTCAGGCCTGCAGTAGCGTCGGCATGGGTTAGTAGCGCAATTGCAACGTGGGTAGATAACTTGTCATCTGACATTGACACCTTAGGTAAGGATAGTATTTTGTTGACCTTGGGTCACATTAAGGACGCAGCGTTATATATGAGAGAGGCTGCGAGAGATATTGGGCTGTTGGGTTCAAGAGCCAATGCCATGGCAGTTTCTGCTAGAAGGTCCCTGTGGACCCGTCAATGGACAGGTGATGCTGATTCAAAGAGACATATGGAGGCTTTGCCTTACAAGGGTGAAGTTTTATTTGGGGAGGGCCTCGCGGACCTGGTTTCCACAGCTACCACGGGGAAAAGTCTTCTTTTTTGCCTTATGTTCCCCCACACCAAAAGAAAACACTTCAATACCAGATGCACTCCTTTCGGTTGCATAAGTTCAGAAAGGGTCGGGGCTCTTCCTTCCTCGCCAAAGGTAGAGGGAAAAGAACACCAGCTACAGCTAGTTCCCAGGAACAAAAATCCTCCCCGGCCTCTACAAAATCCACCGCATGACGCTGGGGCTCCGCTGCGGGAGTCCGCACCGGTGGGGGCACGTCTTCGTCTCTTCAGCCAGGTCTGGGTTCAGTCGGATTTGGATCCTTGGGTGGTCGAAATTGTATCCCAAGGCTACAAACTGGAGTTCAAAGATGTGCCTCCACACCGATTTTTCAAATCGGCCTTGCCAGCTTCTCCCCCAGAGAGGGAATTAGTTTCAGCTGCCATTCAAAAACTGTGTCAACAGCAGGTGATTATCAAGGTTCCCCTAGGGCAACAGGGAAAAGGGTTTTATTCAACCCTGTTTGTGGTCCCGAAGCCGGATGGCTTGGTCAGACCAATTCTGAATCTAAAATCCCTAAACCTATATTTGAAAAGGTTCAAATTCAGGATGGAATCTCTCCGGGCAGTGATCTCCAGCCTCGAAGGGGGGGATTTTATGGTGTCACTAGACATAAAGGATGCTTACCTTCATGTCCCCATATATCCTCCTCATCAGGCGTACCTGAGATTAGCTGTACAGGATTGTCATTACCAGTTTCAGACGTTGCCGTTTGGGCTTTCCACGGCCCCGAGAATTTTCACCAAGGTAATGGCGGAAATTATGGTGCTCCTGCGCAAGCAAGGACTCACAATTATCCCATACTTGGACTATCTCCTGAAAAGCGTATCTCTCTCCCTGAGAGTACTACAACAACACGGCTGGATTCTAAATCTACCAAAGTCGCAGTTGGTTCCGACGACTCGGCTGTCATTTTTGGGCATGGTTCTGGACACGGAAAAAAAGAGGGTTTTTCTCCTGACGGAAAAAGCCCAGGAACTCCAGAACATGGTCAGGAACCTGCTAAAACCAAAAAGAGTGTCAGTTCATCAATGCACTCGAGTATTGGGGAAGATGGTGGCGGCCTACGAGGCCATTCCGTTCGGCAGTTTCCATGCGAGAACTTTTCAGTGGGACCTTCTGGACAAGTGGTCGGGGTCCCATCTACAAATTCATCAGAGAATAAGCCTGTCCCCCAGGACCAGGGTGTCTCTCCTGTGGTGGCTTCAGAGTGTAACATAGTATCTGAGGTTGAAAAAAGACAATTGTCCATCGAGTTCAACCTATTTGTGGTCTCCTATGCATGATGATTTGACTAAAATTTCTGACTGATGCTGCTGTCAGCCGTTACATTTTATCCCTATTTATAGTAACTATAATGCATGACTATGCACCATACCCCTGGATATCCTTATCCATTAGCAATTTATCTAACCCATTCTTAAAGGTGTTGACAGATTCCGCCATTACAACTCCCTCGGGCAGGGAATTCCAAACATGTATTGTCCTTACCGTGAAAAAGCCTTTACGCCGTATTGTGTGGAATCTCCTCTCCTCTAACCTGAGCGAGTGTCCACGAGTCCTCTGTGTTGATCTAACCAAAAACAGGTCCCGCGCAAGCTCTGTGTATTGTCCCCTTATATATTTGTAGATGTTGATCATATCCCCTCTTAGTCTCCGCTTTTCCAATGTAAACATGCCTAGTCTTTCAAGCCTTTCCTTGTAGTCCATCGTCTCCATGCCCTTAATTAGTTTGGTCGCCCTCCTCTGTACCTTTTCAAGCTCCAGGATATCCTTTTTGTAGTACGGTGCCCAGAATTGTACACAGTATTCAAGGTGTGGCCTCACTAGTGATTTATATAACGGGAGTATAATACTCTCGTCCCTAGCATCAATACCCCATTTTATGCATGCTAATATCTTATTAGCCTTCTTTGCTGCAGTCCTACTTTGGGTACTACTGCTTAGCTTGCTATCTATGAGGACACCTAAGTCCTTTTCCAATACAGAATCCCCTAATTTTACCCCATTTAGTAGGTAGGTGTAATTTATGTTCTTGTTACCACAGTGCATTACCTTACACTTGTCTGTGTTGAAGCGCATTCTCCATTTGGCTGCCCATGCTTCTAATTTAACTAAGTCGTTCTGAAGAGACTCGGCATCCTCCTCTGTATTTATAGCCTTACACAATTTGGTATCATCTGCAAAAATTGACACCATGCTCTCTAGACCTTCTGTTAGGTCGTTAATGAAAATATTGAACAATAGCGGTCCTAATACTGAGCCTTGCGGCACACCACTTAGCACTTCAGTCCAAGTTGAAAAAGATCCATTAACCACAACGCGCTGCTTCCTATTATCTAACCAGTTTTTGACCCAAGTGCATATTGTGCTTCCTAGCCCTGATTCTTGTAGCTTGTAGATAAGTCTCATGTGTGGTACAGTATCGAACGCTTTGGCAAAGTCTAAAAAGATTACATCCACGTCTTTACCCTGATCTAGGTTTGCGCTTACTGTTTCATAAAAGCCAAGTAAGTTGGTTTGACAGGATCTGTCCTTCATAAACCCATGTTGATTCCTTTTAATGACCTTATTGGTTTCACCTTCTAGAGGGTCGCAGGTTCAGCATTCAAGACTGGGCTCTTGTGACCACGGACGCGAGCCTCCGAGGATGGGGAGCAGTCACACAAGGAAGAAATTTTCAAGGAATATGGTCAAGCCAGGAGGCTTATCTACACATCATTGTGCTGGAATTAAGGGCCATATACAACGGCCTACAACAAGCGGAAATTCTTCTTCCCAACCTACCCATTCTGATTCAGTCAGACAGCGTCACAGCCGTGGCGCATGTAAACCGCCAGGGCGGGAAAGAGGTCTTTGCAGAAATAACAAATCGTTGGGGACTTCCTCAAATAGATATGATGGCGTCACGCATCAACAAAAAGCTTCGGACGTATTGTTCCAGGTCAAGGGACCCTCAGGCAGTGGCGGTGGACGCACTAGTGACACCGTGGGTGTTTCAGTCGGTCTATGTGTTCCACTTCCACTCATCACAAAAATATTGAGAATCATAAGATGAACAGGAGTGCAGACAATACTCATTGTTCCAGATTGGCCTCGAAGGGCCTGGTATTCAGATCTTCAGGAAATGATCGCAGAAGATCCGTGGCCTCTTCCTCCCAGGGAGGACCTGTTGCAACAGGGGCCCTGTGTGTTCCAAGACTTACCGCGGTTACGTTTGACGGCATGGCGGTTGGACACCAAATCCTAGCTAGGAAAGGTATTCCGGGGGAAGTCATCCCTACTCTAATCAAAGCTAGGAAGGAGGTAACGGCGAAGCATTATCACCGTATCTGGAGGAAATATGTTTCTTGGTGTGAGGCCAAGAATGCTCCGACGGAAGATTTTCAGCTGGGTCGTTTTCTCCACTTTCTACAGACAGGAGTGGATATGGGCCTTAAGTTAGGCTCCATTAAGGTGCAGATTTCGGCCTTATCTATATTCTTTCAGAAGGAATTGGCTTCTCTCCCAGAAGTCCAGACTTTTGTAAAGGGAGTGCTGCACATCCAACCTCCTTTTGTGCCCCCAGTGGCACCGTGGGACCTTAACGTGGTGTTACGGTTCCTTAAATCACACTGGTTTGAACCTTTTCAAACGGTGGAGTTAAAATTTCTCACTTGGAAAGTGGTCATGTTGTTGGCTTTGGCATCTGCGAGGCGGGTGTCTGAATTGGCGGCTTTGTCTCACAAGAGCCCCTATCTGATTTTCCATGTGGATCGAGCAGAGTTGAGAACTCGTCCTCAATTTCTACCTAAGGTGGTTTCCTCTTTCCATATAAACCAACCTCCTATTGTGGTGCCTGTGGCTACGGGTGACTTGGAGGATTCCAAGTCCCTTGATGTAGTCAGGGCCTTAAAAATTTATGTAGCCAGGACGGCTCGAGTTAGGAAAACAGAGGCACTGTTTGTCCTGTATGCGGCCAACAAGGTTGACGCTCCTGCTTCTAAGCAGACTATTGCTCGCTGGATCTGTAACACGATTCAGCAGGCTCATTCTACGGCTGGATTGCCGTTACCAAATTCGGTAAAGGCCCATTTCACTAGGAAGGTGGGCTCTTCTTTGGCGGCTGCCCGAGGCGTCTCGGCATTACAGCTGTGCCGAGCAGCTACTTGGTTGGGTTCAAACACTTTTGCAAAATTCTACAAGTTTGATACCCTGGCTGATGAGGACCTCATGTTTGCTCAATCGGTGCTGCAGAGTCATCGTAAGAGAAAATAAGATTTTAAACCTACCGGTAAATCTTTTTCTCCTAGTCCGTAGAGGATGCTGGGCGCCCGTCGCAGTGCGTACAATTTCTGCAAGGCTTGTATATAGTTGTTGCTTACATAAGGGTTATGTTACAGTTGTGATCAGTCTCTGACTGATACTGTTAACTGGTTTGGTATATTCCATGTTATACGGTGTGTATGGTGTGGGCTGGTATGTATCTCACCCTTAGATTAACAAAAATCCTTTCCTCGTACTGTCCGTCTCCTCTGGGCACAGTTCTTTAACTGAGGTCTGGAGGAGGGGCATAGAGGGAGGAGCCAGTTCACACCCATCTAAAGTCTTAGAGTGCCCATGTCTCCTGCGGAGCCCATCTATACCCCATGGTCCTTACAGAGTCCCCAGCATCCTCTACGGACTAGGAGAAAAAGATTTACTGGTAGGTTTAAAATCTTATTTACAAGGGTTCTAACCCACTGACATACATCAGCCAGTATAAAAAAACGGGAAGACTGCGCGCCATTACGGGGGCGGGTCTTCACTATGAGCGGATTCAGCAGCTCACCAGCGCCATTTTCCCTCTGCAGCTCTACACAAACAGACTGGAAGGGAAGCGCAGCCCCTCCACAAGGACTCCAGCTTGCCTCAGCGGTACCAAGGGGTCATAGCAAAAGGGGGGAGCAGTATTAGAATACTGAGCCTTTATTACAAATGCTTAGTTTGCGACCCAGCTACAATATAATTAGCTATAAGGGCGATGTGTGGCTGGCTCCATCATACTCTGTGTCTCCATAGGGGGCTCGGTGTGGGTTAACTGTGCTTTTAACCTATTGATCACTGTATGTGCGTGTGTTCTTTTACATTTACTATGTCAAAGGAGTGTGTATCATGCACAGCAGTGTTTCTCCCAATCTGGGGGCTCACTGCCGTGTTCTCAGGATCATACACATTCTCAGGCTAGTGGATCTGAACCATTATGGTTAGATTCATTAAAAGGGATGATTTCGAATATTTCAAATAAATTATCCCAAAATGAGAAGGAGACGCAATACTTAAGGCAATCTGTTAATGACGTGATGAATAGAGATTCAGTGGTCATTCCAGCATTTCAGACCCCTGCCATTTGTCCACTGAAGCGTACCCTGGCACAAATCATGCAGGCTGATACCGATGATGATGATGATGTATCAGACCCAGAGGAGGGTGAGGTGGACTCGGGAGGGGGATATGCTGCTTTGTCACAGGGAATACAGGCCCTGATGGAAGCTATTAGAGACGTCCTGCACATCCCTGATAAGGTGTCAGAGGACGAGGAGGAATCTTATTTTAATGTGAAAAAGAAATTCTCAGCTACTTTCCCTGCAGCTAAGGAATTAAATTCCCTATTTGAAGCAACTTGGGTAAATCCTGACAAGAAGTTTCAGGTCCCAAAACGGTTACTCACATCCTTCCCATTTCCTCAGGATGATAGGAAAAAATGGGAAAACCCACCGATAGTTGACGCATTGGTTTCTAGGCTGTCTCGTAAGATAGTTTTATCTGTTCCTGGGGCAGCTTCCTTGAAGGATGCTGCAGACCGCAAGATTGAGACCACTCTCAAATCTCTGTACACAGCTACGGGGGTGGCCCAGAGACCCAGTATAGCTTGTGCATGGATCTCTAGGGCCATTGCAAAATGGTCAGGTAATCTAATTGATGGATTAGATTCCTTATCCAGGGGGGAGATAATTTTACTCCTACAACATATACAGGATTCTGCTAACTTTATGGTGGAGGCCATAAAGGTAATTTGTTTACTCAATGCACGTACCACTGCCAGGGCAGTGTCCGCACGCAGGGGCTTGTGGCTACACCAGTGGACTGCGGATGCAGATTCCAGGAAAGGCGTGGAAAGCCTACCTTTCACAGGTGAAGCCTTTTTTGTAGATGAACTGGATACGTGGATATCCAAGGCTACGGCGGGTAAGTCTACATAACTTTCTTCCACAGCTCCCTGGCTAGAAAAGCCTACACTGCTCCAACTCTGCAGTCCTTTCGGACAGCGAAGTTTAAAAACAAAACCAAAGGTTCTTCTACGGCCTTTAAAGGCAATAGAGGTAAACCCAGAATACCAGCAACTGCAGGTTCACAGGAACAGAACCCCGGTTCTGCCTTCTCTAAGCCTTCAGCATGACTGTGGACCGCACTGCCTGGAAGTCAGGCAGGTGGGAGCCTGTTTGAGACTTTTCAGTCACATATGGGCAATGTTATGCCAGGATCCCTGGGTCAAAGATCTTATAGCCCAGGGCTACAGATTGGAGTTTCAGGAACTCCCACCTCACAGATTCTTCAAATCAGGCTTACCAGCTTCTCAAGAAGCAAGTATGACTTTACAGGAAGCAATTCTGAAACTGGTACAGACTCAGATCATTGTTCCAGTCCCACTTCAGCTACAGGGTCAGGGTTATTATTCCAACCTGTTTGTAGTTCCAAAACCGGACAGTTCGGTAAGGCCCATTTTAAATCTCAAGTCGTTGAACCCGTACTTACGGGTGTTCAAGTTCAAGATGGAGTCTCTGAGAGCGGTGATCTCGGGTCTAGAGGAAGGGGAATTCTTGGTGTCTCTGGATGTCAAGGATGTGTACCTTCATATTTCGGTTTGGCCACCTCATCAAGCTTATCTAAGGTTTGCCTTACAGGTCTGTCCCTACCAGTTCCAGGCCCTGCCATTAGGCCTCTCTATGGCACCGAGGGTGTTCACCAAGGTAATGGCAGAGATTATGTTTCTCTTCCACAAACAGGGAGTGAACATAATACCATACTTGGACGATCTGCTGATAAAAGCACCATCCAGGGAGAGGTTGTTAGACAACATTGCCCTCTCAACCCGACTGCTCCAGGATCACGGGTGGATTCTGTACCTAACAAAATCTCATCTGGAACCAACATGGAGGCTTCCGTTTCTGGGGATGATACTGGATACGGAGGCACAGAAGGTGTTCCTTCTGTTAGAAAAGGCATTGGTGATCCAGTCGATGGTGCGGGATGTTCTAAGACAATCCCGGATATCAGTGCATCTATGTATTCGCCTTCTGGGGAAGATGGTGGCAGCTTACGAGGCGCTGCAGTACGGAAGGTTTTATGCAAGGCCCTTCCAGCTGGTTCTGTTGGACAAATGGTCCGGATCACATCTTCACATGCACCAGAGGATCCATCTGTCGCCAAAAGCCAGGATTTCTCTTCTGCGGTGGCTTCAGACTTCTCACCTGACCGAAGGCCGGAGGTTCGGAATTCAAAATTGGATTCTGCTAACCACAGACGCAAGCCTCAGAGGTTGAGGAGCAGTCACCCAGGGGGAACAGTTCCAAGGGAGATGGTCAAGTCAGGAAGCCATTCTTCCAATCAACATTCTGGAACTCAGGGCCATATACAACGCCCTTCTACAGGCATTGCATCTTCTTCAAGATCAAGCCATTCAGGTTCAGTCGGACAATGTGACGGCAGTAACGTACATAAACCGACAGGGCGGAACGTAGAGCAGAGCAGCAATGTTAGAGGTAACAAGGATTCTCCTCTGGGCAGAAAGGCACACTGTGGCGTTGTCCGTGATCTTCATTCCGGGAGTAGACTTCTTCAGCAGACACGACCTGCACCCAGAAGAGTGGGACCTTCACCTGGAGGTGATCGGGTTCTTGGCACTTCGGTGGGGAATTCCACAAATCGACATGATGGCCTCTCGTCTCAACAAGAAGCTCAAGCGGTATTGTTCCAGGTCGAGGGACCCACAAGCTGTGGCGGTGGACGCTCTGGTGACTCCATGGGTCTACCAGATGGTGTACGTGTTTCCACTACTCCCATTGATCCCAAATATTCTCAAAAGAATAAAAAAGGGAAAAGGTTCAAGCAATTCTCATTGCTCCAGACTGGCCAAGAAGGGCCTGGTATGCGGATCTACTGGAGATGCTCCTAGTGGACCCGTGGCCTCTACCTCTTCGCGAGGACCTTCTCCAACAGGGGCCGTTCGTCTATCAAGACTTACCACTAGTGATGAGCGAGGTTCGGTTTTACTCGGTTTTACTCGGTTCTCAAAACGGCATCTTATTGGCTATCCAAAACACGTGACATCCGTGAGCCAATAAGATGCCGTTTTGAGAACCGAGTAAAACCGAGTAAAACCGAATCCGCTCATCACTACTTACCACGGCTATGTTTGACGGCATGGAGATTGAGTGTCAAATTCTAGCCCGAACAGGGATCCCGGATAGGGTTATTCCAACCCTGATACAAGCCAGAAAGGGGGTAACGTCTAAATATTACCACCGTATTTGGAAAAAATACGTCTCTTGGTGTGAGAACAGGAAATTTCCTGCGGTGGAATTTCAACTGGGACGTTTTCTCCTTTTTCTGCAGTCAGGTGTGGATGTGGGCCTACGTTTGAGCTCCATAAAAGTCTAGATTTCGGCCTTACCCATTTTCTTCCAGAAACAATTGGCTCCTCTCCCTGAGGTTCAGACATTTTTGAAGGGGGTTCTGCACATCCAACCGCCCTTTGTGCCTCCTACGGCACCTTGGGATCGCAACGTGGTGTTGCAGTTCCTGCAGTCTGAATGGCTTGAGCCTTTACAGGACGTAGACATCAAGTTTCTTACGTGGAAGGCTGTCACGCTGTTGGCCTTGGCTTCTGCGAGGCGTGTGTCAGAGCTGGGGGCATTGTCTCACAAAAGACCCTATTTGATCTTTCATGAAGATAGGGCTGAACTCAGAACTCGTCAGCATTTTCTTCCAAAGATGGTGTCTGCGTTTCATCTCAACCAACCTATTGTGGTTCTGGTGGTTACCGACACCTCTGCTACTTCAAAGTCCTTGCATGTGGCGAGGGCTTTGAAGATCTATGTAAAGCGGACAGCTCGTCACAGAAAATCTGACTCGCTGTTTGTTCTCTATGATCCCAATAAAATTGGGTGTCCTGCTTCAAAGCAGACAATTGCACACTGGATCAGGCTTACTATCCGGCATGCAGGTTTGCCGTGTCCAAAATTCTGTACAGGCCTACTCTACTAGGTCGGCGGGTTCTTCCTGGGCGGCTGCCCGGGGTGGCTCGGCTTTACAGCTCTGCCGAGCAGCTACTTTGTCAGGTTCGAACACGTTTGCTGAGTTCTACAAGTTCGATACTTTGGCCTCTGAGGACCTTCAGTTTGGTCAATCAGTTCTGCAGGAACCTCGGCACTCTCCCACCCGGTTCGGGAGCTTTGGTACATTCTCATGGTACTAATGTGGACCCCAGTATCCTGTAGGATGTAAGAGAAAATAAGATTTTAATTACCTACGGGTAAATCCTTTTCTCGTAGTCCGTAGAGGATACTGGGCGCCCGCCCAGTGCTTCGTTTCTTCCTGCACTGTTACTTGGTTAAGTATTGTTGGTTCAGCGGTTGCTGTTCCTGGTTTAGTTTGGTTAGCTTGGCTTTCCTCTAGTTTGTGTGTGCTGGTTTGGAATCTCACCACTATCCTTTTATATCCTTCTCTCAAAATATGTCCATCTCCTCGGGCACAGTTTCCTAGACTGAGTCTGGTAGGAGGGACATAGAGGGAGGAGCCAGCCCACACTATCAAGTTCTTAAAGTGCCCATGGCTCCTAGTGGACCCGTCTATACCCCATGGTGCTAATGTGAACCCCAGTATCCTCTACGGACTATGAGAAAAGGATTTACCAGTAGGTAATTAAAATCCTATTTCTCGATCGTCCTAGTGGATGCTGGGGTTCCTGAAAGGACCATGGGGAATAGCGGCTCCGCAGGAGACAGGGCACAAAAGTAAAGCTTTTCCGATCAGGTGGTGTGCACTGGCTCCTCCCCCTATGACCCTCCTCCAGACTCCAGTTAGATTTTTGTGCCCGGCCGAGAAGGGTGCAATTCTAGGTGGCTCTCCTAAAGAGCTGCTTAGAGAAAGTTTAGCTTAGGTTTTTTATTTTACAGTGAGTCCTGCTGGCAACAGGATCACTGCAACGAGGGACTGAGGGGAGAAGAAGTGAACTCACCTGCGTGCAGGATGGATTGGCTTCTTGGCTACTGGACATCAGCTCCAGAGGGACGATCACAGGTACAGCCTGGATGGTCACCGGAGCCGCGCCGCCGGCCCCCTTGCAGATGCTGAAGTTAGAAGAGGTCCAGAATCGGCGGCTGAAGACTCTGACAGTCTTCTAAAGGTAGCGCACAGCACTGCAGCTGTGCGCCATTTTCCTCTCAGCACACTTCACACGCTGTCACTGAGGGTGCAGGGCGCTGGGGGGGGGGCGCCCTGGGAGGCAAATGTAAACCTATATACTGGCTAAAAATACCTCACATATAGCCCCCAGAGGCTATATGGAGATATTTAACCCCTGCCAAACTTCACTAAAGAGCGGGAGACGAGCCCGCCGGAAAAGGGGCGGGGCCTATCTCCTCAGCACACAGCGCCATTTTTTCTCTCACAGAAAGGCTGGAGAGAAGGCTCCCAGGCTCTCCCCTGCACTGCACTACAGAAACAGGGTTTAAACAGAGAGGGGGGCACTAATTGGCGATATAAATATATATATAAAGATGCTATTAGGGAGAAACACTTATATAAGGTTGTCCCTATGTAATTATAGCGTTTTTTGGTGTGTGCTGGCAAACTCTCCCTCTGTCTCTCCAAAAGGCTAGTGGGGTCCTGTCCTCTGTCAGAGCATTCCAGGTGTGTGTGCTGTGTGTCGGTACGTGTGTGTCGACATGTATGAGGACGATGTTGGAGGAGGCGGAGAAATTGCCTGTAATGGTGATGTCACTCTCTAGGGAGTCGACACCGGAATGGATGGCTTATTTAGGGAATTACGTGAACATGTCAACACGCTGCAAGGTCGGTTGACGACATGAGACGGCCGACAAACAATTAGTACCGGTCCAGGCGTCTCAGAAACACCGTCAGGGGTTTTTGAAAAAACGCCCATTTACCTCAGTCGGTCGACACAGACACAGACACGGACACTGAATCCAGTGTCGACGGTGAATAAACAAACGTATTCCTCATTAGGGCCACACGTTAAGGGCAATGAAGGAGGTGTTACATATTTCTGATACTACAAGTACCACAAAAAAGGGTATTATGTGGGAGTGAAAAAACTACCTGTAGTTTTTCCTGAATCAGATAAAATAAAATGAAGTGTGTGATGATGCGTGGGTTTACCCCGATAGCAAATATTGGCGTTATACCCTTTCCCGCCAGAAGTTAGGGCGCGTTGGGAAACACCCCTTAGGGTGGATAAGGCGCTCACACGCTTATCAAGTGGCGTTACCGTCTCCAGATACGGCCGCCCTCAAGGAGCCAGCTGATAGGCAGCTGGAAAAATATCCTAAAAAGTATATACACACATACGGTAGTTATACTGCGACCAGCGATCGCCATCAGCCTGGAGATGCAGTGCTGGGTTGGCTTGGTCGAATTCCCTGACTAAAAATATTTTATTGATATAGAGGATTTAATAGGATGCATTCTATATATATGTATGCGAGATGCACAGAGGGATATTTGCACTCTGGCATCAAGATAAGTGCGTTGTCCATATCTCCCAGAAGATGTCATGGACACGACAGTGGTCAGGTGATACAGATCCCATACGGCACATGGAAGTATTGCCGTATAAAGGGAAGGAGTTATTTGGGGTCGGTCCATCGGACCTGGGGGCCACGGCTACAGCTGGGAAATCCAACCTTTTTACCCCAAGTTACATCTCAGCAGAAAAAGACACTGTCTTTTCAGCCTCAATCCTTCCGTTTCCCATGTGGGCAAGCGGGCAAAAGGCCAGTCATATCTGCCCAGACATAGAGGAAAGGGAAGTAGACTGCAGCAGGCAGCCCCTTCCCAGGAAAAGAAGCCCTCCACCGCGTCTGCCAAGTCCTCAGCGTGACGCTGGGGCCGTGCAAGCGGACTCAGGTGAGGTGGGGGGGTAGTCTCAAGAGTCTCAGCGCGCAGTGGGATCACTCGCAAGTTGACCCCTAGATCGTACAAGTATTATCCCAGGGGTACAGATTGGAGAGTCGAGACATTTTTTCCTCGCAGGTTCCTGAAGCCTGCTTTACCAACGGCTCCCTCCGACAGGGAGGCAGTATTGGGAAAAAATTCACAAGCTGTATTTCCAGCAGGTGATAATCAAAGTACCCCTCCTACAACAAGGAAAAGGGTATTAGTCTTCCACACTATATTGTGGTACTGAAGCCAGACGGCTTGGTGAGACATAGTCTAAATCTGAAATCTTTGAACACTTACATAAAAAGGTTCAAATCAAGATGGAGTCACTCAGAGCAGTGATAGAGAACCGGAAAAAAGGGGACTATATGGTGTCCCTGGACATCAAGGATTACCTCCATGTCCAAATTTGCCCTTCTCAACAAGGGTACCTCTGGTTCGTGATACAGAACTGTCAATATCAGTTTCAGACGCTGCCGTTGAATTATCCACGGCACCCCGGGCCTTTACCAAGGTAATGGCCGAAAAGATGATTCTTAAAAGAAGAAAGGCATCTTAATTATCCCTTACTTGGACGATATCCTGAAAGGGGCAAGTTTCCAGAGAACAGTTGGAGGTCGGAAAAGAACTATCTAAAGTAGTTCTACGACAGCACGAGTGGATTCTAAATATTCCAAAAATCGCAGCTGTTTTCCGATGATACGTCTGCTGTTCCTAGGAATGATTCTGGGCATAGTCCAGAAAGAGGTATTTCTCCTGGAGGGGAAAGCCAGGGAGTTATCCGACCTAGTCAGAAACCTCCTAAAACCAGGCCAAGTATCAGTGCATCAATGCACAGGAGTCCTGGGAAAAATGGTGGCTTCTTACGAAGCGATTCCATTCGGCAGATCTCACGCAAAAACTTTTCAGGGGGATTTGCGGGACGAATGGTCCGGATCGCATCTTCAGATGCATCAGCGGATAACCCTGTCTCCAAGGACAAGGGTGTCTCTTCTGTGGGGGCTGCAGAGTGCTCATCTTCTAGAGGGCAGCACATTCAGCATTCAGGACTGTGTTCTGGTGACCACGGATGCCAGTCTGAGAGGCTGGGGAACAGTCACACAGGGAAGAAATTTCCAAGGAAGTGTGGTCAAGTCTGGAGATTTCTCTCCACATGAATATACTGGAGCTAAGGGCAATTTACGATGCTCTGAGCCTAGGAAGACCTCTGCTTCAAAGTCAACCGGTGCTGATCCAGTAGGACATCATCATGGCAGTCGCCCACGTAAACAGACGGGGCGGCACAAGAAGCAGGAGGGCAATGACAGCAAGGATTCTTCGCTGGGCGAAAAATCATGTGATAACACTGTCAGCAGTGTTCATTCCGGGAGTGGACAACTAGGAAGATTTCCTCAGCATGAATGAATTCCACCCGGAAAAGTGGGAACTTCATCTGGAAGTTTCCACATGTTTGTAAACCGTTGGGAAAGACCAAAGGTGGTTATGATGGCGTCCCACATGAAGCGCCAGGTCTAGAGACCCTCAGGCAATAGCTGGGACGCTCTGGTAACACCGTGGGTGTACCAGTCGGTGTATGTGTTCCCTCCTCTGCCTTTCATACCCAGTGTATGGAGAATGATAGGAAGGAGAGGAGTAAGAACTATACTCGTGGCTCCGGTTTGGCCAAGAAGAACTTGGTACCCGGAACTTCAAGAGATACTAGAAAGGATCTTGATTCAGCAAGAATCATGTCTGTTCCATGACTTACCGCAGCCGCGTTGACGGGTGAACGCCGGATCCTAAGGGAAAAAGGCATTCCGGAAGAGGTCATCCCTACCCTGGTCAGAGCCAGGAAGGAGGTGACCGCACAACATTATCACTGCTTAGGTGAAAATGTGTTCCATGGTGTGAGGCCAGGAAGGCTCCACGGAAGAATTTCAACTAGGTTAATTCCTACATTTCCTGCAAACAGGAGTGTATATGGGTCTCAAATTGGGGTCCATTAAGGTTCAAATTTCGACCGGTCGATTTTCTTCCAGAAAGAAATTGGCTTCAGTTCCTGAAGTCCAGAAGTTGTTAAGGGAGTACTGCATATACAACCCCCTTTTGATGTCTCCAGTGGCACTGGGCGATCTCAACGTAGTTTGGGATTCCTAAAATCACATTGGTTTAAACAACTCAAATCTGTGGATTTGATATATCTCACATGGAAAGCGACCATGCTGTTGGTCCTGGCCTCGGCCAGGCGAGTGTCAGAATTGGCGGCTTTATCTCACAAAGCCATATCTGATTGTCCATTCGGACAGAGCAAAGCTGTGGACTCGTCCCCAGTTTCTCCCTAAGGTGGTGTCAGCGTTTCACCTGAACCAGCTTATTGTGGTACCTGCGGCTACTAGGGACTTGGAGGACTCCAAGTTGCTGGATGTTGTCAGGGCCCTGAAAATATAGTTTCCAGGTCGGCTGGAGTCAGGAAATCTGACTTGCTGTTTATCCTGTATGCACCCAACAAGCTGGGTGCTCCTGCTTCTAAGCAGACTATTGCTCGTTGGATTTGTAGTACAATTCAGCTTGCACATTCTGTGGCAGGCTTGCCACAGCAAAAAATATGTAAATGCCCATTCCACAAGGAAGGTGGGCTCATCTTGGGCGGCTGCCCGAGGGGTCTCGGCATTACAACTCTGCCGAGCAGCTACGTGGTCGGGGGAGAACACGTTTGTAAAATTCTACAAATTTGATACCCTGGCAAAAAGAGGACCTGGAGTTCTCTCATTCGGTGCTGCAGAGTCATCCGCACTCTCCCGCCCGTTTGGGAGCTTTGGTATAATCCCCATGGTCCTTTCAGGAACCCCAGCATCCACTAGGACGATAGAGAAAATAAGAATTTACTTACCGATAATTCTATTTCTCGGAGTCCGTAGTGGATGCTGGGCGCCCATCCCAAGTGCGGATTATTCTGCAATACTTGTACATAGTTATTGTTACAAAAATCGGGTTATTGTTGTAGGAAGCCGTCTTTCAGAGGCTCCTTTTGTTCTCATACTATTAACTGGGTTTAGATCACAAGTTGTACGGTGTGATTGGTGTGGCTGGTATGAGTCTTACCCGGGATTCAAAATTCCTCCCTTATTGTGTACGCTCGTCCGGGCACAGTACCTAACTGGAGTCTGGAGGAGGGTCATAGGGGGAGGAGCCAGTGCACACCACCTGATCGGAAAAGCTTTACTTTTGTGCCCTGTCTCCTGCGGAGCCGCTATTCCCCATGGTCCTTTCAGGAACCCCAGCATCCACTACGGACTCCGAGAAATAGAATTATCGGTAAGTAAATTCTTATTTTTTTTTCTAAGCATAGAATTTGACGACAGATAAGAACCATTTGGCCCATCTAGTCTGCCCATATACATATACACTAGGTTTAAAGTTTTTTGTTTTGTTTTTTTGCTGGGAGCCAATTAACCTACCAGTATATTTTTGGAATGTGGGAGGAAAGCGGAGCAAAACCCACCCATTCATGGGGAGAATATACAAACTCCACAAAGTTAGGGCCGTGGCGGGAAACAAACCACGACTTCAGTGCAGTGAGGCAATAATACTAACCATTACACCATCCGTAAAGAATGGTGACAATGGCTAGTGCTGCAGACAGAAATCACAGGGAAAATGGCATGGTGGCTATTTTGCCGTAGATTTGTGCAGTAGTGAAGTCTCCAGGATCATAGCACGAGTGCCATGTTCCCGGAAACAGGCACAGTAGACTGTACTGCGCTGCCAGAGTGGACGGGGCCTGCACACATCCCTCTCCTCCGCCCCTGAGTCTTTCACACCAGTCATGTCATGTTACATAAAGATTCTACGCAAGCTCTCATCATTCACACGTCTTTCCCATTCTGTATGCCAATTCATTTCTAAAGTATCACCATTTGTGTCTTTTCCCAGAAATCTCCTAGTGACTATACCAACTTTGACCGTGAGTTCCTCAGTGAGAAGCCACGACTATCCTTCAGTGACAAACACCTTATTGATTCAATAGACCAGACAGCCTTCCAGGGATTCTCCTTCATCAACCCCAAAATGGAGCAACTCCTGGAGAAATGACAGCAGCACTCCATTTCTGAACTGTGGCCATAGGGTTATACCAAAAGGAACAACAAAGAGAAACCGTGTCAAAACTTTGTCTTCTATGAATCCCAGTATTGTGGAAGAGACTAGCTATCATGGAGCATTGTTCTTGATCTGATCACTCCAGCTATGAAAGGGTTATTTTTATTTTATACTTAATATATTCCTGATGTAGAACAGTCCTCTCATCTGGATACTTGAATATAGTTTATATGTCCACAAATTATAAATATTAGCTGAATATGCATTTTGCTGTACATACTGCTAAGAGGGTGTAAGGAAAACTATCGTGGGTGGGTAGAAAGGATTGCGACAAGTGACTCGGATGAAAATATTTTTTACAGTCCACTCCAGCTTTGTTCTAATAATAAATGGGTATCGAGAGTGCCAAACTAGTCATTGTATGGTTTATTCCCTTCTAATAATGTGAAGAACAATAGGATATTAAGAAAATTGCATATGATAACACAGTTACACATAAGAGCAGATTCAGTTCCCTGATGCGATCAGTTAATGCTGTCCCTGTGTGTTAAGCTGCAGAGGGTGCACATAATGTGTTACATGCACCCTCTGGGACTTACTGTGCAGGGAATTTGCATAATAGTTGAATTGCTCCGGCGTTAAACCCAGAGCTTTACTAGCACGATAAACACTGCCGCTAATTGAATCTGCCCCATAGTCTTATATTCTGCAGGACACACTGCAGAAAGTAACTTTCTCAAAATGATTTACGGGTAAAGGAATTTCTAGTTCTGCTTCTATTGTTAATATTTTAAACGCATCTTTCTCCTTTTAAGAGCAGCTGTACCTTGCTGGGCGACCCATGCCATTTGTGTAAGACAACTGTTCTCCAGGGATAGTTGCACCAGGGACCTTTAGCCCAGAGGGGCATGTGACAAATTTGCTAATTTTACATGCCAGGTATTTTGGAGGTCCAATCTGCTGAGCAGTGTCAGCGCCTCATAAATTACAGCCCAAAGTGGGTGTTCACATAAATAGAAGAAAACCCCAGCTCTGGTAGACAATTGTTTTATGTGCTTTGCACTTGTGACGCCCTGGCACTGTATAGCTGGTATGAGGCAGCTCACCTCCTCGCTGATGCCTTCCTCTACCCTGCCTACTTTAGCTTATGGGTGTGGGCAGCTAGTGACAGCGGGGGTTCCTCTCTTATGCTTTACAGCAGAGTGTTTTCTTATGCGGATACAGGTGATGATTGTACAGAGCAAATGCCCTAATGCCCACATTTATAGTATCAAGCCTTGGACGTCAGTAAAGTGGATGGTGATAAAGTGCAAACCAATCAGCTCCTAACTATCATGTAACATGACAGTTTGGAGCTGATTGGCTGGCACTTTATCACCGTGCAGTGTATCACTCTCTAGGGCTTGATAAATCTGGCCATAAGTTTGTCGCCTGACCTCTATTCCAAAATGCTCTCTGTTAAATGATTACTCAAATACATTAAAACTATTATTTACATCTACTTATCCACTCCCGCACAGTACTTTGTGATATTAGGTAGATGTATGAAGCAGTGAAAAGAGTAGAGAAGGTGCCCATGGCAACCAATCAGCTGCTCCAGATAATTTATTACAATGCAATTGATAAATGTTACCTCATTGCTGATTAGTTGCCATCTACAACTTCTCCACTGACTCACTTCTCCACTCTTTTCACTGCTTCATACAGCTCCACCATTGCTCCTTGCTAGTGTCTGTCATTCTTATAATATTGCCCTTTATTTATCAGACTCTCACTGATGTACAGGCACTAGGAGTTCACTCAGCTCATATGCAAGTCTGTGTTACTTAGAGCTGCTTCTCACATTGCAGCTCTCGGTATTCCGCCATTATCCCTTAGATAGAGATGGGCATGGTGTCTGAGGGGCTACACTTCAAATTTTATTTGAAGCACTGATCTGAAATTTGGCACGGTCACGTAAAACTGTCGTTCAGTGCTGCATGTCAAGTTTCAGGACCAAAAAATTAAGTGGCACATTTAGAATAATCTAAAGTTGAAAATGCTCAAATTAAAGTGTTTCATTTGATCCATGCAGTGCCGGGGATGGCTGTTAGGGAATTAGCATAACCGCACCCACTTCAATGATGTCAGTAATTCACCCGGAGGCGGGGAAATCAAAAGTGGAAGCTGGAGCATCAATATCCCCCATATTGTGCTGCTGAGCAGGAGAGGAGCACTGGAATGTGCATTCTTCCCTAAATAGCATCAGCAAAGCTATTACACGGACAAAGGGTGGCTGCTCCCCCTTCACACAGCCCAGGCTATGCAGATGGGGGGGGGGGGGAGGCGGTGCGCAAGGCCAGGCTATGCGGATGGTGTGTGCGAGGCCAGGCTATGCGGATGGTGTGTGCGAGGCCAGGCTATGCGGATAGTGTGTGTGTGTGAGAGGCCAGGCTATGCAGATGGGGGGGGGTGTGCGCAGGGCCAGGCTATGCGGATGGTGTGTGCGAGGCCAGGCTATGCGGATGGTGTGTGCGAGGCCACGCTATGCGGATGGTGTGTGCGAGGCCAGGCTATGCGGATGGTGTGTGCGAGGCCAGGCTATGCGGATGGTGTGTGCGAGGCCAGGCTATGCGGATAGTGTGTGTGTGAGAGGCCAGGCTATGCAGATGGGTGTGTGTGTGTGTGTGTGTGTGTGCGCAAGGCGCGAGGCCAGACTATGCAGATGGGGGTGTGTGTGTGTGTGTGCGCAAGGCCATGCTATGCGGATAGTGAGTGTGTGCGAGGCCAGGCTATGCAGATGGGGGGGGGGGGGGGGGGTGCGCAAGGCGCGAGGCCAGGCTATGCAGATGGGTGTGTGTGTGCGCAAGGCCAGGCTATGCGGATGGTGTGTGCGATGCCAGGCTATGCGGATAGTGAGTGTGTGCGAGGCCAGGCTATGCAGATGGGGGTGTGTGTGTGTGTGCGCAAGGCGCGAGGCCAGGCTATGCAGATGGGTGTGTGTGTGTGTGTGTGTGTGTGTGTGTGTGCGCAAGGCTTGTAAGCTTGCGAGCAGGGCCTTCCTACCTCTGTCTGTCTGTCTTTGCCCAGTTTTGTTCTATAATTGTTGTTCTAATTGTAAAGCGCAACGGAATATGCTGCGCTATATAAGAAACTGCTAATAAATAATAAATAAATAAATAAGGCGCGAGGCCAGGCTATGCAGATGGGGGTGTGTGTGTGTGTGTGTGTGTGTGCACAAGGCCAGGCTATGCGGATGGTGTGTGCGAGGCCAGGCTATGCGGATGGTGAGTGTGTGCGAGGCCAGGCTATGCGGATGGTGTGTGCAAGGCCAGGCTATGCGGATGGTGAGTGTGTGCGAGGCCAGGCTATGCGGATGGTGTGTGCAAGGCCAGGCTATGCGGATGGTGAGTGTGTGCAAGGCTATGCAGATGGTGTGTGCGAGGTCAGGCTATGCGGATGTTGAGTGTGTGCGAGGCCAGGCTATGCGGATGGTGTGTGCAAGGCCAGGCTATGCGGATGGTGAGTGTGTGCGAGGTCAGGCTATGCGGATTGTGTGTGCGAGGCCACGCTATGCGGATGGTGTGTGCGAGGCCAGGCTATGCGGATGGTGTGTGCGAGGCCAGGCTATGCGGATAGTGTGTGTGTGAGAGGCCAGGCTATGCAGATGGGTGTGTGTGTGTGTGTGTGTGTGTGTGTGTGTGCGCAAGGCGCGAGGCCAGACTATGCAGATGGGGGTGTGTGTGTGTGCGCAAGGCCAGGCTATGCGGATGGTGTGTGCGAGGCCAGGCTATGCGGATAGTGAGTGTGTGCGAGGCCAGGCTATGCAGATGGGGGGGGGGGGGGGTGCGCAAGGCGCGAGGCCAGGCTATGCAGATGGGTGTGTGTGTGCGCAAGGCCAGGCTATGCGGATGGTGTGTGCGATGCCAGGCTATGCGGATAGTGAGTGTGTGCGAGGCCAGGCTATGCAGATGGGGGTGTGTGTGTGTGTGCGCAAGGCGCGAGGCCAGGCTATGCAGATGGGTGTGTGTGTGTGTGCGCAAGGCGCGAGGCCAGGCTATGCAGATGGGGGTGTGTGTGTGTGTGTGCACAAGGCCAGGCTATGCGGATGGTGTGTGCGAGGCCAGGCTATGCGGATGGTGAGTGTGTGCGAGGCCAGGCTATGCGGATGGTGTGTGCAAGGCCAGGCTATGCGGATGGTGAGTGTGTGCGAGGCCAGGCTATGCGGATGGTGTGTGCAAGGCCAGGCTATGCGGATGGTGAGTGTGTGCGAGGTCAGGCTATGCAGATGGTGTGTGCGAGGTCAGGCTATGCAGATGGTGTGTGCGGGGCCAGGCTATGCAGATGGTGTGTGCGGGGCCAGGCTACGCCAGCAGAGACGGTGACTATGGCAGCCCCCCGTTCCAGCATCAGATCAGCTATCAGGCAGAGAGAGCAGTCTGGAGACAACAAGAAGTGCCAGAGTTGTGGCCACAGGGTTAGGCTGTGATTGGCTACAGCGCCTCTTCAGGTCATGCCACATCTGGCACAGGAAGAGGAGCAGCAGCACATGCACCTTATGGCGGAATTCAATTGTGGGCCAATTGCTCTAGCCGCAGTGTTTAAACGCCAGTAACAGCAGCCCGACTCGCACCCTTCGTTCAGCCAGTTCGCTCAACTATTCACTGAAAAGTGATCACTACCCTATGGTAATGAGTGAATAAATAGGAGATCTGAGTTAAGCCACATACACACTAGATGAGAAAGTAAAATATCTCGCTCAGAGGGGCCAATCTCAGCGAGATCTTTTACAATCCTGTCCAGTGTGTACACTCAATGTTGTTAATGATGCGTGCTCCCGCCCAGCGTTAACGACCCCCTCCCTCGTCTGAACATGTACAGAAGAGGGAGGTCCTCATTAATGACAGCCATGCTGTAGCGGCAGCATGGGCGTCGTTCCCCCTGCCGTTCCCTTTCAGCAGCCATCGGAAAGTGTGTATGCACTTGCCGATGCCGGCACCCCGTCGCCAATGTCAGCGGGGATCGGCTAGTGTTTACTGGGCTTTACAGGCATATACAGTTGTGCTCATAAGTTTACATACCCTAGCAGAATTTGTGATTTTCTGGCCATTTGTCAGAGAATATGAATGATAACTCACAAACTTTTCTTTCACTCATGGTTAGTGGTTGGTTGAAGCCATTTATTGTCAAACAACTGTGTTTACTCTTTTTAAATCATAATGACAACAGAAACTACCCAAATGACCCTGATCAAAAGTTTACATACCCCAGTTCTTAATACCGTGTATTGCCCCCTTTATTATCAATGACAGCTTGAAGTCTTTTGTGGTAGTTGTGGATGAGGCTCTTTATTTTCTCAGATGGTAAAGCTACCCATTCTTCTTGGCAAAAAGCCTCCAGTTCCTGTAAATTCTTGGGCTGTCTTGCATGAACTGCACGTTTGAGACCTCCCCAGAGTGGCTCAATGATATTGAAGTCAGGAGACTGAGATGGCCACTCCAGAACCTTCACTTTATTCTGCTGTAGCCAATGACAGGTCGACTTGGCCTTGTGTTTTGGATCATTGTCATGTTGGAACGTCCAAGTACGTCCCATGAGCAGCTTTCGGGCTGATGAGTGCAAATTTTCCTCCAGTATTTTCTGATAACATGCTGCATTCATCTTGCCATCAATTTTGACCAAGTTTCCAGTGCCTTTGTAGCTCACACATCCCCAAAACATCAGCGATCCACCTCCGTGTTTCACAGTAGGAATGGTGTATCTTTCATCATAGGCCTTGTTGACTCCTCTCCAAATGTAACGTTGTTTGTGGCCAAAAAGTTGTTGTTTTTTTTTCTCATACGTCCTAGAGGATGCTGGGGACTCCGTAAGGACCATGGGATATAGACGGGATCCGCAGGAGACATGGGCACACTATAAGACTTTGAATGGGTGTGAACTGGCTCCTCCCTCGATGCCCCTCCTCCAGACCTCAGTTAGACTCTGTGCCCAGGACTGACTGGACACACACTAGGGGAGCTCTACTGAGTTTCTCTAAAATACTTTATTGTTAGGTTTTTTATTTTCGGGCAGACCTGCTGGCTACAGGCTGTTGCATGATCTCGGTAATGAAAAATGTGTTACACATTTCTGACATGAACCCAAGTACCACATAAAAGGGGTTTTATTTTGGGGAGAAAAAGCAGCCAGTGTTTTGTTCCCCCATCAGATGAGTGAATGAAGTGTGTAAAGAAGCGTGGGTTCCCCCGATAAGAAACTGGTAATTTCTAAAAAGTTACTGATGGCGTACCCTTTCCCGCCAGAGGATAGGTCACGTTGGGAGATATCCCCTAGGGTGGATAAGGCGCTCACACGTTTGTCAAAAAAAGGTGGCACTGCCGTCTTAGGATACGGCCACCTTGAAGGAGCCTGCTGATAAAAAGCAGGAGGCTATCCTGAAGTCTGTATATACACACTCAGATACTATACTGAGACCTGCAATTGCCGCAGCATAAATAGTGCTGCTGCAGCGTGGTCTGATACCCTGTCAGATAATATTAATACACTAGACAGGGATAATATTTTGCTAACATAAGAGCATATTAAAGACGTCGTCTTATATATATGAAGGATGCACAGAGGGATATTTGCCGGCTGGCATCCAGAATTAATGCAATGTCCATTCTGCCAGGAGGGTTTTAGAGACCCGGCAGTGGACAGGTGATGCTGCCTTTAAAAGGCACATGGAGATTCTGCCTTATAAGGGTGAGGAATTGTTTGGGGATGGTCTCTGGGACCTCGTATCCACAGCAACAGCTGGGAAGAATTTTTTTTTACCTCAGGTTTCCTCACAGCCTAAGAAAGCACCGTATTTTCAGGTACAGTCCTTTCGGCTTCAGAAAAGCAAGCGGGTCAAAGGCGCTTTCTTTCTGCACAGAGACAAGGGAAGAAGGAAAAAGCTGCACCAGACAGCCAGTTCCCAGGATCAAAAATCTTCCCCCGCTTCCTCTGAGTCCACCGCATGACGCTGGGGCTCCACAGGTGGAGACAGGTGCGGTGGGGGCGCGTCTCGGGAACTTCAGGGACCAGTGGGCTTGCCCACAGGTGGATCCCTAGGTTCTGCAAGTAGTATCACAGGGATACAGGCTGGAGTTCGAGGCGACTCCCCCTCGCCGTTACCTCACATCAGCCTTGCCTGCTGCCCTCGGAGAAAGGGAGGTAGTACTGGCGGCAATTCACAAGCTGTACTTCCAGCAGGTGAAATCAAGGTACCCCTCCTTCAACAAGGCCGGGGTTACTATTCCAAAATGTTGTGGTACCGAAACCAGTCTGTTCGGTGAGACCCATTCTAAAATTGAAATCCTTGAACACTTATATACGAAGGTTCAAGTTCAAAATGGAATCGCTCAGGGCGATTATTGCAAGCCTGGAGAATTTCATGGTATCACTGGACATCAAGGATGCTTACCTGCATGTCCCTATTTACCCTCTTCACCAGGAGTACCTCAAAATTGTGGTACAGGATTGTCATTACCAATTCCAGACGTTGCCGTTGGTCTGTCCCCGGCACCGAGGGTATTTACCAAGGTAATGGCCGAAATAATTATCCCGTACTTGGACGATCTCCTGATAAAGGCGAGGTCCAGGGAGCAGTTGTTCGTCGGAGTGGCACTATCTCGGGAAGTGCTACAACAGCACGGCTGGATTCTGATTCCAAAGTCGCAGCTGGTTCCTACGACGCGTCTACTGTTCCTGGGTATGGTTCTGGACACAGAACAGGATAAAAAGGGTTTCTCCCAGAGGAGAAGTCCAAGGAGTTGTCGTCTCTAGACAGAGACCTCCTAATACAAATACAGGTGTCGGTGCATCAATGCACGCGAGCCCTGGGAAAGATGGTAGCTTCTTACGAAGAAATTCCATTCGCCAGGTCCCCTGCAAGGATCTTCCAGTGGGATCTGTTGGACAAGTGGTCCGGGTCGCCTCTTCAGATGCATCGGCGGATAACCCTGTCTCCAAGGGCCAGGGTGTCGCTGTTGTGGTGGCTGCAGAGTGCTCATCTTCTAGGGGGCCGCAGATTCGGCATACAGGACTGGGTCCTGGTGACCACGGATGCCAGCCTTCGAGGCTGGGGGGCAGTCACACAGGGAAGAAACTTCCAAGGCCTAGGGAAAAGTCAGGAGACTTCCCTACACATGAATATTCTGGGACTAAGGGCCATTTACAATGCCCTAAGTCAGTCTAGACCCCTGCTTCAACACCGGCCGGTGCTGATCCAGTCAGACAACATCACGGCGGTCGCTCATGTGAACCGACAGGGCGGCACAAGAAGCAGGATGGTGATGGCAGAAGCCACAAGGATTCTCCGATGGGCGGAAAATCATGTGTTAGCACTGTCAGCAGTGTTCATTCCCGGAGTGGACAACTGAGAAGCAGACTTTCTCAGCAGACACGACCTCCACCCGGGAGAGTGGGGACTTCATCCAGAAGTCTTCCAAATGATTGTACACCATTGGGAAAGGCCACAGGTGGACATGATGGCGTCCCGCCTCAACAAAAAGCTACAAAGATATTGCGCCAGGTCAAGGGACCCTCAGGCGATAGCTGTGGACGCTCTGGTAACACCGTGGGTGTACCAGTCGGTGTATGTGTTCCCTTCTCTGCCTCTCTTACCCAGGGTAATGAGAATAATAAGAAGGAGAGGAGTAAGAACTATACTCATTGTTCCGGATTGGCCAAGAAGAGCTTGGTACCCAGAACTCCAAGAAATGATCTCAGAGGACCCATGGCCTCTGCCGCTCAGACAGGACCTGCTGCAGCAGGGGGCCTGTCTGTTCCAAGACGTACCGCGGCTGCGTTTGACGGCATGGCGGTTGATCGCCGGATCCTGAAGGAAAAGGGCATTCCGGAGTAAGTTATCCCTACGCTAATTAAAGCTAGGAAAGAAGTGAACGCAAACCATTATCACCGCATATGGCGGAAATATGTTGCGTGCTGTGAGGCCAGGAAGGCCCCAAAGGAGGAATTTCAGCTAGGTCGATTTCTGCACTTCCTACAGTCAGAGGTGACTATGGGCCTAAAATTGGGTTCCATTAAGGTCCAGATTTCGGCTCTATCGATTTTCTTCCAAAATAGAACTGGCTCACTGCCTGAAGTTCAGACTTTTGTTAAGGGAGTGCTGCATAGTCAGCCCCCGTTTGTGCCTCCAGTGGCACCGTGGGACCTCAACGTGGTGTTGGAGTTCCTGAAGTCGCATTGGGTTGAGCCACTTAAATCCGTGGGGCTACAATACCTCACGTGAAAAGTGGTCATGCTGTGGGCCTTGGCGTCGGCCAGGCGTGTATCAGAATTGGCGGCTTTGTCATGCAAAAGCCCTTATCTGATTTTTTATATGGATAAGGCGGAATTGAGGACTCGTTCCCAATTCCTTCCTAAGGTGGTATCAGTTTTTCACGTGAACCAACCTATTGTGGTGCCTGCGGCTACTTGGGACTTGGAGGATTCCAAGTTACTGGACGTAGTCAGGGCCCTGAAAAGTATATGTTTCCAGGACGGCTGGAGTCGGGAAAACTGACTCGCTATTTATCCTGTATGCACCCGACAAGCTGGGTGATCCTGCTTCTAAGCAGACTATTGCTCGCTGGATCTGTAGCACGATTCAACTTGCACATTCTGCGGCTGGACTGCCGCACCCTAAATCTGTAAAAGCCCATTCCACGAGGAAAGTGGGCTCTCCTTGGGCGGCTGCCCGAGGGGTCTCGGCTTTACAAATTTGCCGAGCTGTTACTTGGTCAGGGTCAAACATTTTTGCAAGAGTCTACAAGTTTGATACCCTGGCTGAGGAGTACCTAGAGTTTGCTCATTCGGTGCTGCAGAGTCATCCGCACTCTCCCGCCCGTTTGGGAGCTTTGGTATAATCCCCATGGTCCTTACGGAGTCCCATCATCCACTTAGGACGCCAGAGAAAATAAGATTTTACTCACCTGTAAATCTATTTCTCGTAGTCCGTAGTGGATGCTGGGCACCCATCCCAAGTGCGGATTGTCTGCAATACTTGTTTATAGTTATTGCCTAACTAAAGGGTTATTGTTGAGCCATCTGTTGAGAGGCTCAGTTATATTTCATACTGTTAACCAGGTATAGTATCACGAGTTATACGGTGTGATTGGTGTGGCTGGTATGAGTCTTACCCGGGATTCAAAATCCTTCCTTATTGTGTCAGCTCTTCCGGGCACAGTATCCTAACTGAGGTCTGGAGGAGGGTCATAGTGGGAGAAGCCAGTGCACACCAGGTAGTCCTAAAGCTTTCTTTAGTTGTGCCCAGTCTCCTGCGGAGCCACTATTCCCCATGGTCCTTACGGAGTCCCAGCATCCACTACGGACTACGAGAAATAGATTTACCGGTGAGTAAAATCTTATTATTTATAGGTATATGTATGGTACGGTTCCTTGGGCCTGTAACTCGAGCGCAGGTATGGTAGTTGTGTGGGGGAGTATATTAAGATTTCTCTGACGTCCTAAGTGGATGCTGGGGACTCCGTCAAGACCATGGGGAATAGCGGCTCCGCAGGAGACGGGGCACAAAAATAAAGCTTTAGGATCAGGTGGTGTGCACTGGCTCCTCCCCCTATGACCCTCCTCCAAGCCTCAGTTAGGTTTTTGTGCCCGTCCGAGCAGGGTGCAATCTAGGTGGCTTTCTTAAGGAGCTGCTTAGAAAAAGTTTTTAGGTTTTTTATGTTAAGTGAGTCCTGCTGGCAACAGGCTCACTGCATCGAGGGACTTAGGGGAGAGAAGTTCAACTCACCTGCGTGCAGGATGGATTGGCTTCTTAGGCTACTGGACACCATTAGCTCCAGAGGGAGTCGGAACACAGGTCTCACCCTGGGGTTCGTCCCGGAGCCGCGCCGCCGACCCCCCTTGCAGATGCTGAAGATGAAGGTCCAGAAACCGGCGGCAGAAGGCTTTTCAGTCTTCATGAAGGTAGCGCACAGCACTGCAGCTGTGCGCCATTGTTGTCACACACTTCACACCATAGGTCACGGAGGGTGCAGGGCGCTGCTGGGGGCGCCCTGGGCAGCAATGTATAATACCTTTTATGGCTAAAAAATACATCACATATAGCCCTTGAGGCTATATGGATGTATTAAACCCATGCCAGATATCTCAAACTCCTGGAGAAAAGCCCGCCGGAATAGGGGGCGGGGCTTATTCTCCTCAGCACACAGCGCCATTTTCCTGCTCAGCTCCGCTGTGAGGAAGGCTCCCAGGACTCTCCCCTGCACTGCACTACAGAAACAGGGTAAAACAGAGAGGGGGGGCACTTTTTTTGGCGATATTTTATATATTTAAGCTGCTATAAGGATACAACACTTATATAAGGTTGTTCCCATATATATTATAGCGCTTGGGTGTGTGCTGGCAAACTCTCCCTCTGTCTCCCCAAAGGGCTAGTGGGGTCCTGTCTTCGATAAGAGCATTCCCTGTGTGTCTGCTGTGTGTCGGTACGTGTGTGTCGACATGTATGAGGACGATGTTGGTGTGGAGGCAGAGCAATTGCCGATAATGGTGATGTCACCCCCCAGGGAGTCGACACCGGAATGGATGGCTTTGTTTATGGAATTACGTGATAATGTCAGCACATTACAAAAATCAGTTGACGACATGAGACGGCCGGAAAACCAGTTGGTACCTGCCCAGGCGTCTCAGACACCGTCAGGGGCTGTAAAACGCCCTTTACCTCAGTCGGTCGACACAGACCCAGACACGGACACTGAATCTAGTGTCGACTGTGAAGAAACAAACGTATTTTCAAGTAGGGCCACACGTTATATGATCACGGCAATGAAGGAGGCTTTGCATATCTCTGATACTGCAAGTACCACAAAAAGGGGTATTATGTGGGGGGTGAAAAAACTACCTGTAGTTTTTCCTGAATCAGAGGAATTGAATGATGTATGTGATGAAGCGTGGTTTAACCCAGATAGAAAAGTGCTAATTTCAAAAAAGTTATTGGCATTATACCCTTTCCCGCCAGAGGTTAGGGCGCGCTGGGAAACACCCCCTAGGGTGGATAAGGCGCTCACACGCTTATCAAAACAAGTGGCGTTACCGTCTCCTGATACGGCCGCCCTCAAGGATCCAGCTGATAGGAGGCTGGAAACTACCCTAAAAAGTATATACACACATACTGGTGTTATACTGCGACCAGCCATCGCCTCAGCCTGGATGTGCAGTGCTGGGGTGGTCTGGTCGGATTCCCTGACTGAAAATATTGATACCCTGGATAGGGACAGTATTTTATTGACTATAGAGCAATTAAAGGATGCTTTTCTTTATATGCGAGATGCTCAGAGGGATATTTGCACTCTGGCATCGAGAGTAAATGCGATGTCCATATCTGCCAGAAGAAGTTTATGGACGCGACAGTGGTCAGGTGATGCGGATTCTAAACGACATATGGAAGTATTGCCGTATAAAGGGGAGGAATTATTTGGCGTCGGTCTATCGGATCTGGTGGCCACGGCAACTGCCGGAAAATCCACCTTTTTACCTCAGACCCCCTCCCAACAGAAAAAGACACCGTCTTTTCAGCCGCAGTCCTTTCGGTCCTATAAGAACAAGCGGGCAAAAGGACAGTCATATCTGCCCCGGGGCAGAGGAAGGGGTAAGAGAGGACAGCAAGCAGCCCCTGCCCAGGAACAGAAGCCCTCCCAGGGTTCTGCAAAGCCCTCAGCATGACGCTGGGGCTTTACAAGCGGACTCAGGAGCGGTGGGGGGTCGACTCAAGAATTTCAGCGCACAGTGGGCTTGCTCACAGGTGGACCCCTGGATCCTGCAGGTAGTATCTCAGGG
Source organism: Pseudophryne corroboree (assembly GCF_028390025.1). Classification (NCBI taxonomy): domain Eukaryota; kingdom Metazoa; phylum Chordata; class Amphibia; order Anura; family Myobatrachidae; genus Pseudophryne; species Pseudophryne corroboree. The sequence continues at coordinate 353,677,723 of NC_086452.1, read as the reverse complement.
TTACAGGTTGGAATTCGAGAAGTCTCCCCCTCGCCGGTTCCTAAAGTCTGCTTTGCCAACGTCTCCCTCAGACAGGGCGACGGTATTGGAAGCCATTCACAAGCTGTTTTCTCAGCAGGTGATAGTCAAGGTACCCCTCCTACAACAAGGAAAAGGGTATTACTCCACGCTATTTGTGGTACCGAAGCCGGACGGCTCGGTAAGACCTATTCTAAATCTGAAATCTTTGAACCTGTACATACAGAAATTCAAATTCAAGATGGAGTCACTCAGAGCAGTGATAGCGAATCTGGAAGAAGGGGACTTTATGGTGTCCCTGGACATAAAGGATGCTTACCTGCATGTCCCAATTTGCCCTTCACATCAAGGGTACCTCAGGTTCGTGGTGCAAAACTGTCATTATCAGTTTCAGACGCTGCCGTTTGGATTGTCCACGGCACCTCGGGTCTTTACCAAGGTAATGGCCGAAATGATGATTCTTCTTCGAAGAAGAGGCGTATTAATTATCCCTTACTTGGACGATCTCCTGATAAGGGCAAGGTCCAGAGAACAGCTGGAGGACGGAGTAGCACTAACCCAATTAGTGCTGCAACAACACGGGTGGATTCTGAATTTTCCAAAATCTCAGTTGACACCGACAACACGTCTGCTGTTCCTGGGAATGATTCTGGACACGGTTCAGAAAAAGGTGTTTCTTCCGGAGGAGAAAGCCAAGGAGTTATCCAAACTTGTCAGGAACCTCCTAAAACCAGGAAAAGTGTCTGTGCATCAATGCACAAGAGTCCTGGGAAAGATGGTGGCTTCTTACGAAGCGATTCCATTCGGCAGATTCCACGCACAAACTTTTCAGTGGGATCTGTTGGACAAATGGTCCGGATCGCATCTGCAGATGCACCAGCGGATAACCTTATCACCACGGACAAGGGTGTCTCTTCTGTGGTGGTTGCAGAGTGCTCATCTGTTAGAGGGCCGCAGATTCGGCATACAGGACTGGGTCCTGGTGACCACGGATGCCAGTCTGAGAGGCTGGGGAGCGGTCACACAGGGAAGAAACTTCCAGGGAGTATGGTCAAGCCTGGAGATGTCTTTTCACATAAATATACTGGAGCTAAGAGCGATTTACAATGCTCTAAGTCTGGCAAAACCCCTGCTTCAGGGTCAGCCGGTGTTGATCCAGTCGGACAACATCACGGCAGTCGCCCACGTAAACAGACAGGGCGGCACAAGAAGCAGGACAGCAATGGCAGAAGCTGCAAGGATTCTTCGCTGGGCGGAAGATCATGTGATAGCACTGTCAGCAGTGTTCATTCCGGGAGTGGACAACTGGGAAGCAGACTTCCTCAGCAGACACGATCTACACCCGGGAGAGTGGGGACTTCATCCAGAAGTCTTCCACATGATTGTGAACCGTTGGGAAAAACCAAAGGTGGATATGATGGCGTCCCGCCTCAACAAAAAACTGGACAGGTATTGCGCCAGGTCAAGAGACCCTCAGGCAATAGCTGTGGACGCTCTGGTAACACCGTGGGTGTTCCAGTCAGTGTATGTGTTCTCTCCTCTGCCTCTCATACCAAAAGTACTGAGAATTATACGGCAAAGGGGAGTAAGAACGATACTCGTGGCTCCGGATTGGCCAAGAAGAACTTGGTACCCGGAACTTCAAGAGATGCTCACGGAGGATCCGTGGCCTCTACCTCTAAGACGGGACCTGCTTCAGCAGGGACCGTGTCTATTCCAAGACTTACCGCGGCTGCGTTTGACGGCGTGGCGGTTGAACGCCGAATTCTAAGGGAAAAAGGCATTCCGGAAGAGGTCATTCCTACACTGGTAAAAGCCAGGAAGGAGGTGACTGCACAACATTATCACCGCATTTGGAGAAAATATGTTGCGTGGTGTGAGGCCAGGAAGGCCCCCACGGAGGAATTTCAATTGGGTCGATTCCTACATTTCCTGCAAACAGGATTGTCTATGGGCCTCAAATTGGGGTCCATTAAGGTTCAAATTTCGGCCCTGTCGATTTTCTTCCAGAAAGAATTGGCTTCAGTTCCTGAAGTCCAGACTTTTGTAAAAGGAGTACTACATATACAGCCCCCGGTTGTGCCCCCAGTGGCTCCGTGGGACCTTAATGTAGTTTTGGATTTTCTCAAATCCCATTGGTTTGAGCCACTCAAATCGGCGGATTTGAAATATCTTACATGGAAAGTAACCATGCTACTGGCCCTGGCTTCAGCCAGGAGAGTGTCAGAATTGGCGGCTTTATCCTATAAAAGCCCATATCTGATTTTCCATTCGGACAGGGCAGAACTGCGGACGCGTCCTCATTTTCTGCCTAAGGTGGTGTCAGCGTTTCACCTGAACCAGCCTATTGTGGTGCCTGTGGCTACTAACGATTTGGAGGATTCCAAGTTGTTGGACGTGGTCCGGGCATTGAAAATATATATTTCAAGAACGGCTGGAGTCAGAAAGTCTGACTCGCTGTTTATATTGTATGCACCCAACAAGCTGGGTGCTCCTGCTTCTAAGCAGACGATTGCTCGTTGGATTTGTAGCACAATTCAACTTGCACATTCTGTGGCAGGCTTGCCACAACCAAATTCTGTCAAGGCCCATTCCACAAGGAAAGTGGGCTCATCCTGGGCGGCTGCCCGGGGGGTCTCGGCATTACAACTCTGCCGAGCAGCTACGTGGTCGGGGGAGAACACGTTTGTAAAATTCTACAAATTTGATACCCTGGCTAAAGAGGACCTGGAGTTCTCTCATTCGGTGCTGCAGAGTCATCCGCACTCTCCCGCCCGTTTGGGAGCTTTGGTATAATCCCCATGGTCCTGACGGAGTCCCCAGCATCCACTTAGGACGTCAGAGAAAATAAGATTTTACTTACCGATAAATCTATTTCTCGTAGTCCGTAGTGGATGCTGGGCGCCCATCCCAAGTGCGGATTGTCTGCAATACTTGTACATAGTTATTGTTACAAAAAAATCGGGTTGTTATTGTTGTGAGCCGTCTGTTCAGAGGCTCCTACGTTTGTCATACTGTTAACTGGGTTCAGATCACAAGTTGTACGGTGTGATTGGTGTGGCTGGTATGAGTCTTACCCGGGATTCATTATCCTTCCTTATTGTGTACGCTCGTCCGGAGCCGCTATTCCCCATGGTCCTGACAGAGTCCCCAGCATCCACTACGGACTACGAGAAATAGATTTATCGGTAAGTAAAATCTTATTTATATAGGTATACTTCCCTCGGACTTCTCGGGGTCGCCAGATCATTATTTTGCCTGGTTACTACTCCCTGTTGTCGACGAATACTAGGTTTTCTGTTGACCATAAGGTTTCCTGTTAGATCCACAACTGGTGTTTTCAGTACATGGTAAACATAGTAACATAGTATCTGAGGTTGAAAAAAGACAATTGTCCATCGAGTTCAACCTATTTGTGGTCTCCTATGCATGATGATTTGACTAAAATTTCTGACTGATGCTGCTGTCAGCCGTTGCATTTTATCCCTATTTATAGTAACTATAATGCATGACTATGCACCATACCCCTGGATATCCTTATCCATTAGGAATTTATCTAACCCATACTTAAAGGTGTTGACAGATTCCGCCATTACAACTCCCTCGGGCAGGGAATTCCAAACACGTATTGTCCTTACCGTGAAAAAGCCTTTACGCCGTATTGTGCGGAATCTCCTCTCCTCTAACCTGAGCGAGTGTCCACGAGTCCTCTGTGTTGATCTAACCAAAAACAGGTCATGCGCAAGCTCTGTGTATTGTCCCCTTATATATTTGTAGATGTTGATCATATCCCCTCTTAGTCTCCGCTTTTCCAATGTAAATATGCCTAGTCTTTCAAGCCTTTCCCTGTATTCCATCGTCTCCATGCCCTTAATTAGTTTGGTCGCCCTCCTCTGTACCTTTTCTAGCTCCAGGATATCCTTTTTGTAGTACGGTGCCCAGAATTGTACACAATATTCAAGGTGTGGCCTCACTAGTGATTTATATAACGTGAGTATAATACTCTCGTCCCTAGCATCAATACCCCGTTTTATGCATGCTAATATCTTATTAGCCTTCTTTGCTGCAGTCCTACTTTGGGTACTACTGCTTAGCTTACTATCTATGAGGACACCTAAGTCCTTTTCCAGTACAGAATCCCCTAATTTTACCCCATTTAGTAGGTAGGTGTAATTTTTGTTCTTGTTACCACAGTGCATTACCTTACACTTGTCTGTGTTGAAGCGCATTCTCCATTTGGCTGCCCATGCTTCTAATTTAACTAAGTCGTTCTGACGAGACTCGGCATCCTCCTCTGTATTTATAGCCTTACACAATTTGGTATCCTCTGCAAAAATTGACACCATGCTCTCTAGACCTTCTGTTAGGTTGTTAATGAAAATATTGAACAATAGCGGTCCTAATACTGAGCCTTGCGGCACACCACTTAGCACTTCAGTCCAAGTTGAAAAAGATCCATTAACCACAACACGCTGCTCCCTATTATCTAACCAGTTTTTGACCCAAGTGCATATTGTGCTTCCTAGCCCTGATTCTTGTAGCTTGTAGATAAGTCTCATGTGTGGTACAGTATCGAACGCTTTGGCAAAGTCTAAAAAGATTACATCCACGTCTTTACCCTGATCTAGGTTTGCGCTTACTGTTTCATAAAAGCCAAGTAAGTTGGTTTGACAGGATCTGTCCTTCATAAACCCATGTTGATTCCTTTTAATGACCTTATTGACTTCAAGGAACTTCTGAATACTATCTCTTAGAATACCTTCCAATACTTTCCCCACTATAGATGTAAGACTAACTAGTCTATAATTACCTGGTTCAGCTTTACTTCCCTTTTTGAATATAGGCACTACTTCCGCTATACGCCAGTCTTTGGGAACCATACCTGATATAACTGAATCCTTAAAGATCAAAGATAGCGGTTTTGCCAGTTCAGAGTGAAGCTCCATTAGAACCCTTGGGTGAATACTAGAGATGAGCGGGTTCGGTTTCTCTGAATCCGAACCCGCCAGAACTTCATGTTTTTTTTCACGGGTCCGAGCGACTCGGATCTTCCCGCCTTGCTCGGTTAACCCGAGCGCGCCCGAACGTCATCATGACGCTGTCGGATTCTCGCGAGGCTCGGATTCTATCGCGAGACTCGGATTCTATATAAGGAGCCGCGCGTCGCCGCCATTTTCACACGTGCATTGAGATTGATAGGGAGAGGACGTGGCTGGCGTCCTCTCCATTTAGATTATAAGAGACTGAGAGAGATTTACTGGAGCTGACTAGGAGGAGTACTGTTACTGTAGAAGTGTAGAGACTGAGTGGAGAGAGTTTACTAGTGAGGACAGTGCAGTTTACTTTATAATCCGTTCTCTGCCTGAAAAAAGCGATACACAGCACACAGTGACTCAGTCACATACCATATCTGTGTGCACTGCTCAGGCTCAGGCCAGTGTGCTGCATCATCTATTATCTATATATAATATTATATATATATCTGTCTGACTGCTCAGCTCACACAGCTTATAATTGTGGGGGAGACTGGGGAGCACTACTGCAGTGCCAGTTATAGGTTATAGCAGGAGCCAGGAGTACATAATATATTATATAGTGAGTGACCACCAGACACACAGTGCAGTTTATTTAATATATCCGTTCTCTGCCTGAAAAAAGCGATACACACAGTGACTCAGTCAGTCACATACCATATCTGTGTGCACTGCTCAGGCTCAGGCCAGTGTGCTGCATCATCTATATATATTATATATCTGTCTGACTGCTCAGCTCACACAGCTTATAATTGTGGGGGAGACTGGGGAGCACTACTGCAGTGCCAGTTATAGGTTATAGCAGGAGCCAGGAGTACATAATATTATATTAAAATTAAACAGTGCACACTTTTGCTGCAGGAGTGCCACTGCCAGTGTGACTAGTGACCAGTGACCTGACCACCAGTATATATAATATTAGTAGTATACTATCTCTTTATCAACCAGTCTATATTAGCAGCAGACACAGTACAGTGCGGTAGTTCACGGCTGTGGCTACCTCTGTGTCGGCACTCGGCAGCCCGTCCATAATTGTATATACCACCTAACCGTGGTTTTTTTTTCTTTCTTTATACATACATACTAGTTACGAGTATACTATCTCTTTATCAACCAGTCTATATATTAGCAGCAGACACAGTACAGTGCGGTAGTTCACGGCTGTGGCTACCTCTGTGTCGGCACTCGGCAGCCCGTCCATAATTGTATATACCACCTAACCGTGTTTTTTTTTTCTTTCTTTATAGTCATACTAGTTACGAGTATACTATCTCTTTATCAACCAGTCTATATTAGCAGCAGACACAGTACAGTGCGGTAGTTCACGGCTGTGGCTACCTCTGTGTCGGCACTCGGCAGCCCGTCCATAATTGTATATACCACCTAACCGTGGTTTTTTTTTCTTTCTTTATACATACATACTAGTTACGAGTATACTATCTCTTTATCAACCAGTCTATATATTAGCAGCAGACACAGTACAGTGCGGTAGTTCACGGCTGTGGCTACCTCTGTGTCGGCACTCGGCAGCCCGTCCATAATTGTATATACCACCTAACCGTGGTTTTTTTTTCTTTCTTTATACATACATACTAGTTACGAGTATACTATCTCTTTATCAACCAGTCTATATTAGCAGCAGACACAGTACAGTGCGGTAGTTCACGGCTGTGGCTACCTCTGTGTCGGCACTCGGCAGCCCGTCCATAATTGTATATACCACCTAACCGTGGTTTTTTTTTCTTTCTTTATACATACATACTAGTTACGAGTATACTATCTCTTTATCAACCAGTCTATATATTAGCAGCAGACACAGTACAGTGCGGTAGTTCACGGCTGTGGCTACCTCTGTGTCGGCACTCGGCAGCCCGTCCATAATTGTATATACCACCTAACCGTGGTTTTTTTTTCTTTCTTTATAGTCATACTAGTTACGAGTATACTATCTCTTTATCAACCAGTCTATATATTAGCAGCAGACACAGTACAGTGCGGTAGTTCACGGCTGTGGCTGCCTCTGTGTCGGCACTCGGCAGCCCGTCCATAATTGTATATACCACCTAACCGTGGTTTTTTTTTCTTTCTTTATACATACATACTAGTTACGAGTATACTATCTCTTTATCAACCAGTCTATATATTAGCAGCAGACACAGTACAGTGCGGTAGTTCACGGCTGTGGCTACCTCTGTGTCGGCACTCGGCAGCCCGTCCATAATTGTATACTAGTATCCAATCCATCCATCTCCATTGTTTACCTGAGGTGCCTTTTAGTTGTGCCTATTAAAATATGGAGAACAAAAATGTTGAGGTTCCAAAATTAGGGAAAGATCAAGATCCACTTCCACCTCGTGCTGAAGCTGCTGCCACTAGTCATGGCCGAGACGATGAAATGCCAGCAACGTCGTCTGCCAAGGCCGATGCCCAATGTCATAGTACAGAGCATGTCAAATCCAAAACACCAAATATCAGTAAAAAAAGGACTCCAAAACCTAAAATAAAATTGTCGGAGGAGAAGCGTAAACTTGCCAATATGCCATTTACCACACGGAGTGGCAAGGAACGGCTGAGGCCCTGGCCTATGTTCATGGCTAGTGGTTCAGCTTCACATGAGGATGGAAGCACTCAGCCTCTCGCTAGAAAAATGAAAAGACTCAAGCTGGCAAAAGCAGCACAGCAAAGAACTGTGCATTCTTCGAAATCCCAAATCCACAAGGAGAGTCCAATTGTGTCGGTTGCGATGCCTGACCTTCCCAACACTGGACGTGAAGAGCATGCGCCTTCCACCATTTGCACGCCCCCTGCAAGTGCTGGAAGGAGCACCCGCAGTCCAGTTCCTGATAGTCAGATTGAAGATGTCAGTGTTGAAGTACACCAGGATGAGGAGGATATGGGTGTTGCTGGCGCTGGGGAGGAAATTGACCAGGAGGATTCTGATGGTGAGGTGGTTTGTTTAAGTCAGGCACCCGGGGAGACACCTGTTGTCCGTGGGAGGAATATGGCCGTTGACATGCCAGGTGAAAATACCAAAAAAATCAGCTCTTCGGTGTGGAGGTATTTCACCAGAAATGCGGACAACAGGTGTCAAGCCGTGTGTTCCCTTTGTCAAGCTGTAATAAGTAGGGGTAAGGACGTTAACCACCTCGGAACATCCTCCCTTATACGTCACCTGCAGCGCATTCATAATAAGTCAGTGACAAGTTCAAAAACTTTGGGTGACAGCGGAAGCAGTCCACTGACCAGTAAATCCCTTCCTCTTGTAACCAAGCTCACGCAAACCACCCCACCAACTCCCTCAGTGTCAATTTCCTCCTTCCCCAGGAATGCCAATAGTCCTGCAGGCCATGTCACTGGCAATTCTGACGAGTCCTCTCCTGCCTGGGATTCCTCCGATGCATCCTTGCGTGTAACGCCTACTGCTGCTGGCGCTGCTGTTGTTGCCGCTGGGAGTCGATGGTCATCCCAGAGGGGAAGTCGTAAGCCCACTTGTACTACTTCCAGTAAGCAATTGACTGTTCAACAGTCCTTTGCGAGGAAGATGAAATATCACAGCAGTCATCCTACTGCAAAGCGGATAACTGAGGCCTTGACAACTATGTTGGTGTTAGACGTGCGTCCGGTATCCGCCGTTAGTTCACAGGGAACTAGACAATTTATTGAGGCAGTGTGCCCCCGTTACCAAATACCATCTAGGTTCCACTTCTCTAGGCAGGCGATACCGAGAATGTACACGGACGTCAGAAAAAGACTCACCAGTGTCCTAAAAAATGCAGTTGTACCCAATGTCCACTTAACCACGGACATGTGGACAAGTGGAGCAGGGCAGGGTCAGGACTATATGACTGTGACAGCCCACTGGGTAGATGTATGGACTCCCGCCGCAAGAACAGCAGCGGCGGCACCAGTAGCAGCATCTCGCAAACGCCAACTCTTTCCTAGGCAGGCTACGCTTTGTATCACCGCTTTCCAGAATACGCACACAGCTGAAAACCTCTTACGGCAACTGAGGAAGATCATCGCGGAATGGCTTACCCCAATTGGACTCTCCTGTGGATTTGTGGCATCGGACAACGCCAGCAATATTGTGTGTGCATTAAATATGGGCAAATTCCAGCACGTCCCATGTTTTGCACATACCTTGAATTTGGTGGTGCAGAATTTTTTAAAAAACGACAGGGGCGTGCAAGAGATGCTGTCGGTGGCCAGAAAAATTGCGGGACACTTTCGGCGTACAGGCACCACGTACAGAAGACTGGAGCACCACCAAAAACTACTGAACCTGCCCTGCCATCATCTGAAGCAAGAAGTGGTAACGAGGTGGAATTCAACCCTCTATATGCTTCAGAGGTTGGAGGAGCAGCAAAAGGCCATTCAAGCCTATACAATTGAGCACGATATAGGAGGTGGAATGCACCTGTCTCAAGTGCAGTGGAGAATGATTTCAACGTTGTGCAAGGTTCTGATGCCCTTTGAACTTGCCACACGTGAAGTCAGTTCAGACACTGCCAGCCTGAGTCAGGTCATTCCCCTCATCAGGCTTTTGCAGAAGAAGCTGGAGGCATTGAAGAAGGAGCTAAAAGGGAGCGATTCCGCTAGGCATGTGGGACTTGTGGATGCAGCCCTTAATTCGCTTAACAAGGATTCACGGGTGGTCAATCTGTTGAAATCAGAGCACTACATTTTGGCCACCGTGCTCGATCCTAGATTTAAAGCCTACCTTGGATCTCTCTTTCCGGCAGACACAAGTCTGCTGGGGTTGAAAGACCTGCTGGTGACAAAATTGTCAAGTCAAGCGGAACGCGACCTGTCAACATCTCCTCCTTCACATTCTCCCGCAACTGGGGGTGCGAGGAAAAGGCTCAGAATTCCGAGCCCACCCGCTGGCGGTGATGCAGGGCAGTCTGGAGCGACTGCTGATGCTGACATCTGGTCCGGACTGAAGGACCTGACAACGATTACGGACATGTCGTCTACTGTCACTGCATATGATTCTCTCAACATTGATAGAATGGTGGAGGATTATATGAGTGACCGCATCCAAGTAGGCACGTCACACAGTCCGTACTTATACTGGCAGGAAAAAGAGGCAATTTGGAGGCCCTTGCACAAACTGGCTTTATTCTACCTAAGTTGCCCTCCCACAAGTGTGTACTCCGAAAGAGTGTTTAGTGCCGCCGCTCACCTTGTCAGCAATCGGCGTACGAGGTTACATCCAGAAAATGTGGAGAAGATGATGTTCATTAAAATGAATTATAATCAATTCCTCCGCGGAGACATTGACCAGCAGCAATTGCCTCCACAAAGTACACAGGGAGCTGAGATGGTGGATTCCAGTGGGGACGAATTGATAATCTGTGAGGAGGGGGATGTACACGGTGATATATCGGAGGGTGAAGATGAGGTGGACATCTTGCCTTTGTAGAGCCAGTTTGTGCAAGGAGAGATTAATTGCTTCTTTTTTGGGGGGGGTCCAAACCAACCCGTCATATCAGTCACAGTCGTGTGGCAGACCCTGTCACTGAAATGATGGGTTGGTTAAAGTGTGCATGTCCTGTTTTGTTTATACAACATAAGGGTGGGTGGGAGGGCCCAAGGACAATTCCATCTTGCACCTCTTTTTTCTTTTCTTTTTCTTTGCATCATGTGCTGATTGGGGAGGGTTTTTTGGAAGGGACATCCTGCGTGACACTGCAGTGCCACTCCTAGATGGGCCCGGTGTTTGTGTCGGCCACTAGGGTCGCTAATCTTACTCACACAGTCAGCTACCTCATTGCGCCTCTTTTTTTCTTTGCGTCATGTGCTGTTTGGGGAGGGTTTTTTGGAAGGGACATCCTGCGTGACACTGCAGTGCCACTCCTAGATGGGCCCGGTGTTTGTGTCGGCCACTAGGGTCGCTAATCTTACTCACACAGCTACCTCATTGCGCCTCTTTTTTTCTTTGCGTCATGTGCTGTTTGGGGAGGGTTTTTTGGAAGGGACATCCTGCGTGACACTGCAGTGCCACTCCTAGATGGGCCCGGTGTTTGTGTCGGCCACTAGGGTCGCTAATCTTACTCACACAGCTACCTCATTGCGCCTCTTTTTTTCTTTGCGTCATGTGCTGTTTGGGGGGGGTTTTTTGGAAGGGCCATCCTGCGTGACACTGCAGTGCCACTCCTAGATGGGCCCGGTGTTTGTGTCGGCCACTAGGGTCGCTAATCTTACTCACACAGCTACCTCATTGCGCCTCTTTTTTTCTTTGCGTCATGTGCTGTTTGGGGAGGGTTTTTTGGAAGGGACATCCTGCGTGACACTGCAGTGCCACTCCTAGATGGGCCCGGTGTTTGTGTCGGCCACTAGGGTCGCTTATCTTACTCACACAGCGACCTCGGTGCAAATTTTAGGACTAAAAATAATATTGTGAGGTGTGAGGTATTCAGAATAGACTGAAAATGAGTGTAAATTATGGTTTTTGAGGTTAATAATACTTTGGGATCAAAATTACCCCCAAATTCTATGATTTAAGCTGTTTTTTAGTGTTTTTTGAAAAAACACCCGAATCCAAAACACACCCGAATCCGACAAAAAAAATTCGGTGAGGTTTTGCCAAAACGCGTTCGAACCCAAAACACGGCCGCGGAACCGAACCCAAAACCAAAACACAAAACCCGAAAAATTTCAGGCGCTCATCTCTAGTGAATACCATCGGGCCCTGGTGATTTATTAATCTTTAAATGTTTTAATCGGTCACCGACTACTTCCTCGCTTAAATAAGTACCTATCAGTGGGATATTCTCATTATTGAGATTGTGTTGTCAGTCCCTGAATTGGGTCCTCTCTAGTGAATACTGTTGAAAAAAACTCATTTAGTGTGTCCGCTATGTCATTATCATTTTTGCTTAAGAATCCCAACTTGTCTTTTAAAGGGCCTATACTCTCCTTCTTTAATCTCTTGCTATTAATGTATTTAAATAATTTTTTGGGATTCGCTTTGCTTTCCTTTGCTACTAGTTTTTCAGTTTCTACTTTAGCCGCTCTTATTTCCTTTTTGCAAATTTTGTTACATTCCTTATAGTGCTGAAATGACTCTGCTTCCCCGTCAGATTTGTATTTTTTAAATGCTCGCCTTTTCTTACCCATAAGTTCCTTAATCTTTTTGTTAAGCCACATCGGTTTATGATTTTTATTCCTTTTTTTGCTGCTCATAGGAATAAATTTGAGTGTATTTTTAGCTAGCAGGAATTTTAGTACCTCCCATTTCTCCGTATTATTTTTTCCTAAAAACAAACCTTCCCATTCAATATCCCTGAAAAATACCCTCATCTTTTCAAAATTTGCTTTGCTAAAGTTTAGAGTCCTAGTTGAGCCAGTATAGGGCTGTTTATGGAAACTGATATTGAATGTGACCATATTGTGGTCGCTGTTTCCTATGGGTTCCCCTACTATAATACCTGATACCAAATCCCCATTGTTTGTTAATACCAGGTCTAAGATTGCATTGTACCCAGGCCCGGCGACAGGGGGGGTCAAAGGGGACACCCGTATGGGGCCCCAAGGATCAGGGGGGCCCCGAGCATCAGGGGCACAAGAAATGTGTAGGCAGCGCCTAAGAAAGCTGTGGCTCCCGTGCACTCCGGGACGCCCATACGTCAATTAACAGACAATTACTTCGCAATACAAACACCACCCCCGCCGCATACCCCATCACTTGGTCTGAGCTGGTCCCGTGCTGTGTTGCCAGCGTCACGGCGTCACTACGCATGAACCCGCGCCAGCCCGTCCCTGCTGCTGCCGCTGACTCCGAGGAGCTGAGCGGCACAGCACTGCCAGGCACACTGACTGGGAATAGCAGACAGCAGCTGACTGCAGCTTTACCAATGTGATGTCCCTACAGACAAGGTCAGTCCCTCCTGGGTCCTTGCAATCTCCCTCACCGTTGTGACAATCTGTGGGTCTGTGTCTATATATGTATGTTTGTGTCTGTGTAGTATATGTACATGTATGTGTGCTTATATATGTATGTTGGTATATGTGTATGTATATGTGTGCGTGTGTACTGTATATTTATATGAGTTGAATAAAGGTATGTCTTTTATTGTTGCTTTGTATTGTCCTGACGAAGGAGATTAAAGGTCTCCGAAACGTAGACCGATTATATACTACCTTGAAAGTTTCCTGAGTGCCGTTTTTTCTACATTGCTTTATCCATTATTGATTCTGGCACCGGGACCAGTTGCATTTGTGTTGGAGTGCCGGACACCTTCGCTCCGTATATATAAATATATATATATATATATATACACACAGATTTATATTGAGGGGAAGAGTTGAGGGGGTAGGGGGCCCCCAGAGATATCAGTGTATGGGGCCCCAAGATTTCTGTTGCCGGCCCTGATTGTACCTAGTTGGTTCCTCAATTAGTTGGACTAAGTAGTTATCATTAAGTGTGTTTAAAAACATATTGCCCCTAGCAGTATCACATGAATCGTTTTTCCAGTTTATCTCTGGATAGTTAAAATCTCCCATCACTACTATGTCTCCTACTCCTGCTGCTCTTTCAATTTGCTTTAGTAACAATTCCTCATCAGATGCGTTGATACCAGGCGGCCTATAGCATACACCCAATACTAACTTTTTTATTCCTTTTTCCCCGCATGCAATTTCTACCCATAATGTCTCGACAGTGTCTACAGTCCCCTCCTGAATATCTTCCCGTATATCAGGTTTTAAAAACGGCTTTACGTAAAGACACACCCCTCCACCTTTTTTATTTAGTCTGTCTCTCCTAAACAGTGTATAGCCCTCTAGATTGACTGTCCAATCATGAGATTCATCCCACCAAGTTTCAGTAATGCCTATAATATCATACTGTTTGCTTGCTGCAAGTATTTCTAGTTCACCCTTTTTACCAGTAATGCTTCTGGCGTTTACATACATACAACTAAGATAAGTATTTTCCCTTGCGTTAGGGACATCTTACACCTTATGTAGCAATGATGACCTGTAATCGTCATTGGTTAGTGCTTTGGTAAAATCTCTTTTAGTACCCATGTTAGTAACCTTACCGCCTGCTCTTACCCTCCCCCCAACTTCTCCCCCATTTCGTTTACTACCGCCATCCCCACTATTCTCACTGCATGACCCGTAGTTTCTAGCTAAACCCTCCCCCCAGGCTCCTAGTTTAAAATCTCCTCCAACCTTCCAACCATCCTTCCCCCCAGCACCGCTGCCCCCTCCTCAGTCAGGGGCAATCCGTCAAGACAAAAGAGATGGCAACTGACTGAGAAGTCCGCCCAGTGTTCCAGGAACACAAACCCCTCTTTCCTGCACCAATCCCTAAGCCACACATTTACCTCCCTAATCTCCCTCTGCCTCCCTGGACTAGCGCGTGGCACGGGTAATAATTCCGAGAATATTACCTTAGATGTCCTTGCCTTCAGTTTCTTTCCTAAGTCCCTATAGTCTTTCTTAAGGACATCCCACCTTCCGCTAACTTTGTCATTGGTGCCAACGTGCACCAAGACCGCCGGGTCTTTCCCAGCCCCTCCCAACAATCTATCTACCCGGTCCGCGATGTGCCGTACCCGAGCACCCGGGAGACAACAGACTGTACGGCGATCACGGTCCCAGTAGCAGATTGCCCTATCTGCCTTCCTGATGATAGAATCCCCTACCACCACCATCTGACTAGGTACCTCACTATCTTTTATCCCAACCGCGCCAGAGGGACCGCTCCTCTGGATGCTAGAGGGATCAGTCTCCTCCGGCACCGTCATTTCTTCACTATCATCCTCTGATTCCTCGTCCAATCGGGCAAATTTGTTCGGGTTTGATAGTTCGGAGATGTCGAGCCTCCCCCTCTTTTTCTTCCTTCTAACTGTGACCCAGCTGGCTACCTGATCATCATCCTCTTCTACCAGTGACCCCTCCCGCAACTCCTCCACCGTTCTGTCTAAACTACGCTCGAGATTGTGAATCTCCCTCAGTCGCGTAACGGTTTGCTCTCGATCAGTTACCTGGGCTTCCAGGGCAACCGTTCGCACACACCTCGTGCAGATGTAATCACACTGGGCCGGTAGCTCCAGGTGTGCATACATCTTGCACGACATGCACTGAGTGAGGTCCCCAATCACAGCCCCTCCCATATTGTTTGTAGGGTCTAACTCCCTGTTACTCTCAAAGAAAAAGTAGCAAAAATAAAAAGTAGAAGACAAGCAATCTCACTTATACAATAATTAAGCTGGCTTATACTTATCTATCTTTGTGCGGTTCTTGGTCCTTCACTTTTATGCAGCCGTAGTACTCTCTCCTGTGGCACCTATACTCCACTTAGCAGTTGCAGTTGTTCCAGCTCACTGCACCTCCTTTTCACTCGGCTTCCAGCTCCTGCTTTTTGCTGTTTTACAACAAACACTTAGAAATCCAAGCAGCACTTAAAAAATACAAGCCTTTACACAGAGCAAAGGTCATACACATTTAGAACACATTATGTCACTAGGGACCCTATGGTTCCCAACAATACGCTTATATGTAGGTTATATATATATATATATATATATATATATATATTCCACACTGACCGGCACTCCCTCCTCCACTCAGTAATAGCTCCGGTGCCCTCCGAGAACATCCAAACAGAAACAAAGAAAGGGGCGCCACTCGGAGACTTTAAAGTTGCAAAAATTATATTTCACAAACAGACCAACGTTTCGGGGTTAATGTACCCCTTTGTCAAGGTGAACTTATATATATATATATATATATATATATATATAGGATATACTGCATGTGTATTTGTGTATTACATTATGATTTATAATGAATGCTGAAGTAAAAGTATTCTTTCTCATGTGCTGGTCGCTCTGTTGATAAAGCTCTAGGTCGGCCGTGACGAGCAGATCCTCACAAGGAGTCCGAATGTTTATTCTTTTCCCCCTGCGGTTAGAATACTGTGAAAGTCAACTCCTGGTCGACACGGAGCCCTGTCTCAAAGGATCGTACACAGGAACCTAAGTGATATTTTTATTTCTATGCTTTGGAGTTATTTGCATTACATGCACATGGGGGAGTGTTTATATTCGGAAAGGTATTCCTTAGTATTACCCTAAAGAGAGTGGGGCTGTTTCTTATGTTGAGTCTTCTCTATAACATAGCAAGAAATGCTGAGGCTGACTCCGAGAGATACTCTAGTGTCTCCCTGGGACGGTGTACCGCGGTTTGGGGATGCCTCAGTTCAGTCAATCTCGGCGGATACCGCTGGTAAGCCTAACTTAGTGAGTTAGATTCCCTCGCAAAGGTTGGTGACGCATTCTGTTGTGGGATGCAGTAATTTTAACCGTTTTGATACCGTTCTTTTTTCCCTTTCGGTGCAGATTGTGGAAGATGAAAAGGTAAGAGTTCTGCAGCCTTGTTAGGTTCGCAGAAGCGGATGTCGTTTTATGTTCTACAACATCCACCGCAGGTCGCTGGGTCTATCTGGCTGGAGCCCACTTCCATGGGAACTCGTCTACTACTCTTCAGTCAGTCCGAGAATGGCCTTGGACCTGTGAGTTAATACTGGAATCCAAAAGGGGACATGCTGGAGTTTACAGATGATTCCCCTCACTTTTTTTGAATAGATCCTCCGATTCCCCTCTGGAAGGGGAGGTAGTACGCGACGCCATACCAGAGTTGCGTCAGGTTCAGGACATAGTCCTGCTGTCCCTAAAAAAAAAGATTTCTACTTACGATGGGAGCTCGAGCACGTAAGGGTAGAAAAGGAATTAAATGCGTTTTCTACGCATTCGGCTTACTTGGGTTGATATCAAGGATTGTATTGGCCATTTCACCGGAGTGATGGCAGTATGATGGGTTTCTTTCAATAGTAAGAACAATTGTTATTCTGTACTGAGATGCTCTCCTGATTAAGGCGAGGTCAAGAAACAAGTGGTGCAAATCGTTGTTTTCTCTCTGACTGTTCTTCAACACAGGGGAAGGCTGTTGTTCCCAACGACGCAGATGTTGGAGGTGGATATCAGAGTAGATACGGAACGGTTGAAGTTCTGTGTGTTCCTGTGGAAAGAGGTCTGAGGATCCGGATCAGATTTGTAGTGACAATCCATCACTATGTTCCGTTGATGAAGAAGATGGGTGCGGCCTAAGAGGCCTTTTCGGTGAGCAGGTCAAATGCCAGAGTGGTTTTCACGGAGCCAGTTGGAACTGTGGTCCGAGTCTCACCTGCACATGAGCCGGAATATAATCCTAATGGCCTGGATATCGCTCCTGTGGTGTCTGCTCAGTTCTCACCTCCTAGAGGGACGAAGGTTCAGAATCCAGGATAGGATCCTAGTGTCCATGCATGCAGATTTCCGAGACTGGGGAGCAGTCCTTGCAAGGGAAGTATTTTCAGAGGAAAAGGCCAAGCTGGGAAGCTTGTCTGCAATAAGCTTTCTTGAATTAAGAGCTATTTTCAATGAACATATGCTTCGTGATCTGCCCGTGTTAATTCTGTCGGACGACTTGACAGCAGTGGTGTAAGTAAGCCGCTAGGGCGGAGCAAGGAGCAAAGCGGCAATGGCAGAAGCCGAAAAAGTTTTCCGCTGGGTGGAAAGACTGGTAAACGCTATATTAGCAGTCTTCGTTACGGATGTGAACGACGGAGCAATAGATTCCTCTGCAGACGCGATCTCCATCCGGGAGAAATACAGTCGTCATCGAGAAGTTTTCACTGAAGTGACAAGTCTTTGAGGAGTGCCTCAAGTGGACATGTTGGGTGTCTCGCCTCAACGAGAGATCTCAGGGATATTGTTCCGGGTCAGGGGACACTCAAGCTTATAGCAGTGGACGTCCTCGGGACACCTTGGGTGGTTTCAGTCGGTCTATGGGTCCCCTCCGTTTTCACTCTTCGGAAGGTGATAAACGTAAGAAGAACAAAGGTTCAGGCGATCCTCATTGTTCCGGTCTAACCAAGGAGGGCTTGGTATCCAGTTCTTCAAGATTTACTCATAGAAGATCCATGGCCTCTTCCTCTACGCGAGGAACTGTTACAGCAAGATCCGGGCGTGTATCAAGACTTACCGCGGCTGCGCTTGACGGCGTGGCGGTTGAACGCCATATCCTAGCCAGAAAGGGTATTCCCAGTGAAGTCATTTCCACACTTCTTCGGGCTAGAAAAGAAGTAACGGCAAAGCCTTACCACCGTGTTTGGAGACAATGGGGTATATTTACTAAGCTCCCGATTTTGACCGAGATGCCGTTTTTTCATCAAAGTGTCATCTCGGTCAATCTCGGTCATTTACTAAACACTAATCACGGCAGTGATGAGGGCATTCGTAATTTTTTTCTAGTTCAGGTAAAAAATTACGAATGAATACACCATCGGTCAAATTACGCCTGTTTAAGTATGAATCTCGGTCATTTACTAAGAAGTGCAAAGCAAAAAAACCCAAAACACTGCCGTGAAAAATTACAATTCGTAAAAAAGTCCTAAAAAAAAACAGACCTGCTTTTTTTATTCGTGATTTGAGATGCATGCAGGGATCCATGAGATCCGTGCATGTATATCAGTGGGAAGGGGTTGGAAAGTGCTTTTTTTTGCCAAAAAAAATTGCGTGGGGTCCCCCCTCCTAAGCATAACCAGCCTCGGGCTCTTTGAGCCGATCCTGGTTGCAGAAATATGGGAAAAAAATGACAGGGGTTCCCCCATATTTAAGCAACCAGCATCGGGCTCTGGTCCTGGTCCCAAAAATACGGGGGACAAAAAGAGTAGGGGTCCACCGTATTTTTAAAACCAGCACCGGGCTCCACTAGCTGGACAGATAATGCCACAGCCGGGGGTCACTTTTATACAGCGCCCTGCGGCCGTGGCATCAAAAATCCAACTAGTCACCCCTGGCCGGGGTACCCTGGGGGAGTGGGGACCCCTTCAATCAAGGGGTCCCCCCCCCCAGCCACCCAAGGGCCAGGGGTGAAGCCCGAGGCTGTCCCCCCCCATCCAATGGGCTGCGGATGGGAGGGCTGATAGCCTTTGTTGTAAAATAAAAGATATTGTTTTTAGTAGCAGTACTACAAGTCCCAGCAAGCCTCCCCCGCATGCTTGTACTTGGAGAACCACAAGTACCAGCATGCGGCGGAAAAACGGGCCCGCTGGTACCTGTAGTACTACCACTAAAAAAATACCCAAAAAAAACAAGACACACACACCGTGAAAGTATAATTTTATTACATACATACACACATACATACATACATACTTACCTTATGTTCCCACGCAGGTCGGTCCTCTTCTCCAGTAGAATCCAAGGGGTACCTGTTGAAGAAATTATACTCACCAGATCCAGTGGTCCAGGCTCCTCGGCAAATCCAGGGATAATCCACGTACTTGAATAAAACAAAAAAACGGTTGCCCGACCACGAACTGAAAGGGGACCCATGTTTGCACATGGGTCACCTTTCCACGAATGCCAGAAACCCACTTTGCCTTCTGGCTAAGTGGGTTTCTTCAGCCAATCAGGGAGTGCCACGTTGTAGCACTCTCCTGATCAGCTGTGTGCTCCTGTCCTCACTGACAGGCGGCACACGGCAGTGTTACAATGTAGCGCCTATGCGCTACATTGTAACCAATGCTGGGAACTTTCTGCCCTGCGGTTGACCTAAAGTGACGTCACCGCTGAGCAGAAAGTTCCCATCATTGGTTACAATGTAGCGCATAGGCGCTACATTGTAACACTGCCGTGTGCCGCCTGTCAGTGAGGACAGGAGCACACAGCTGATCAGGAGGGTGCTACAACGTGGCGCTCCCTGATTGGCTGAAGAAACCCACTTAGCCAGAAGGCAAAGTGGGTTTCTGGCATTCGTGGAAAGGTGACCCATGTGCAAACATGGGTCACCTTTCAGTTCGTGGTCGGGCAACCGTTTTTTTGTTTTATTCAAGTACGTGGATTATCCCTGGATTTGCCGAGGAGCCTGGACCACTGGATCTGGTGAGTAGAATTTCTTCAACAGGTACCCCTTGGATTCTACTGGAGAAGAGGACCGACCTGCGTGGGAACATAAGGTAAGTATGTATGTATGTATGTGTGTATGTATGTAATAAAATTATACTTTCACGGTGTGTGTGTCTTGTGTTTTTTTGGGTATTTTTTTAGTGGTAGTACTACAGGTACCAGCGGGCCCGTTTTTCCGCCGCATGCTGGTACTTGTGGTTCTCCAAGTACAAGCATGCGGGGGAGGCTTGCTGGGACTTGTAGTACTGCTACTAAAAACAATATCTTTTATTTTACAACAAAGGCTATCAGCCCTCCCATCCGCAGCCCATTGGATGGGGGGGGACAGCCTCGGGCTTCACCCCTGGCCCTTGGGTGGCTGGGGGGGGGGACCCCTTGATTGAAGGGGTCCCCACTCCCCCAGGGTACCCCGGCCAGGGGTGACTAGTTGGATTTTTGATGCCACGGCCGCAGGGCGCTGTATAAAAGTGACCCCCGGCTGTGGCATTATCTGTCCAGCTAGTGGAGCCCGGTGCTGGTTTTAAAAATACGGGGGACCCCTACTCTTTTTGTCCCCCGTATTTTTGGGACCAGGACCAGGCGCAGAGCCCGATGCTGGTTGCTTAAATATGGGGGAACCCCTGTCATTTTTTTTCCCATATTTCTGCATCCAGGATCGGCTCAAAGAGCCCGAGGCTGGTTATGCTTAGGAGGGGGGACCCCACGCAATTTTTTTTAGGATTTTACTTTGTTTAATTTAAAAAAAAAAAAAATACGAACCCCAGCACGGATCACACAGATCCGGCCGAGATTGATTGTAAAAAAAAACGGCAGTGTTTTGCTAATCACTGCCGTCAAATTAGGTAAAAAAACACGAATGACATCGACATCGGAAGCAAAGAAAAATACGAATACGACAGCTTAGTAAATTAGTCGTAATCAATTCAAAAAGTTGCAGTTTTACACTGCCGATGTCATTCGTGATTGAACTTTGACCTATTTTCGGAAATTACGAATCTTAGTAAATATACCCCAATATGTGTCTTGGTGTGAATCCAAGAAGGCTACTACGGAAGATTTTCAGCTGGGTCGTTCTTCTCCATTCTTTGCAAGCAGGTGTGGGGGCAGGCCTAAAGTTAGGCTCCATTTAAGTGCGGTTTTGGCCTTAGAAATTTTCTTTCAAGAAAGAATTGGCAACCTTTCCGGAAGTTCGGACCTTCGGGAAAGGAGTACTGCACATCCAACCTCCATTTGTGCCCCCGTTGGCACCGTGGGGCCTTGACGTGGTGTTGCGTTTTCTGGTGTCACACTGTTTGGAACCTTTGTGAAGGGTTGTGTTAAAAATTTCTCTTTTGGAAAGTGGTCATACTATTGGCTTTGGCGTCCGCAAGGCGAGTGTCTGAAGTAGCAGCTTTGTCTCACAAGAGCCCTGTTTGATCTTCCATGTGGATAGAGAGGAATTGAGAACTCGGATAATAGTTCTGCTAAATGTGGTTTCTGAGTTTCGCAGAAATCAGCCTATTTTGATGCCGGTGGTTACTTAGGCATTAGCTGATTCAAAGTCTCTCGATGTAGTCAGGGCTTTGAATATTTAGGTCACCAATTTGGCTCAGATTGGCGAAACAGAGGCTTTGTTTGTCTGATATGCTCCCAGCATGATTGAGGCGCCTGCGTCTATGCAGTCTGTTACACGCTGGATCTGTGATACGATTTGGCGTGCTCGTTCTACGGCTGGATTGCCGTTACCGAAGTCGGTGGAGACCCATTCTACTAGGAAGATGGGCTCTTCTTGGGCGGATGCCCGAGGAGTTTCGGCGGTTCAAATTTGCCGAGCGGCTACTTGGTCGGGTTCAAACACTTTTGCTATGCTCTACAAGTTTCATACCCTGGCTGATGGGGACCTTTTGTTTGCTCAATCGGTGCTGCAGAGTCGTCCGCACTCTCCCGCCCGGTCTGGAGCTTTGGTATAAACCCCATGGTCCTTACGGAGTCCCCAGCGTCCTCTAGGACGTATGAGAAAATAGGATTTTAGTACCTACCGGTAAATCCTTTTCTCTTAGTCCGTAGAGGATGCTGGGCGCCCGTCCCAGTGCGTATGTGTCTGCAGTTATTGGTTATGGTTACACTCTTGTGGTGTTTCTTTTCTGTCAGGCTGTTGCTGACGTTGTTCATGCCATGGCATGCAGTGTCTTATTATTGGTTGTGTTGACACACAGGTTGTGTTACATATTATCTCAGCATGTGGCTGTGTATTGCTCATGCCGTTGGCTGGTATTCTATTGAATGCCACGTTGTGCGGTATGTTCGTGGTGTGAGCTGGTACGACACTCACCGTGTTTAAACAATAAATTCTTTCCTCGAAATGTCCGTCTCCCTGGGCACAGTTTTCTAACTGAGGTCTGGAGGATGGGCATAGAGGGAGGAGCCAGTTCACACCCATTCAAAGTCTTATAGTGTGCCCATGTCTCCTGCGGATCCCGTCTATACCCCATGGTCTTTACGGAGTCCCCAGCATCCTCTACGGACTAAGAGAAAAGGATTTACTGGTAGGTACTAAAATCCTATTTTTTAACATATCTTTCTTTATTGAAGCATTTCTATAGAAAAAGTAGCAATATTCACAGGAGTATTGTGAAAAATAACAAAGAAAACATAATATATTAGATACATAACATAGTGCAAATCGTAGGGAAAATTACAATACTCAATATCGTATTCGTGGGTAGAAATAACTAGAGCAATGTTATAGGACAACAAATGTGGCCAAAAAGTTACATTTTGGTCTCATCACTCCAAATGACTTTGTTCCAGAAGTTTTGAGGCTCGTCTCTGTGCTGTTTGGAGTATTGTAAGCGGGATGCTTTGTGGCATTTGCGTAGTAATGGCTTTCTTCTGGCGACTCGACCATGCAGCCCATTTTTCTTTAAATGCCTCCTTATTGTGCATCTTGAAACAACCACACTACTTTTTTTCAGAGTCCTGTATTTCAGCTGAAGTTATTTGTGGATTTTTCTTTGCATCCCGAACAATTTTCCTGGCAGTTGTGGCTGAAATTTTTGTTGGTCTACCTGACCATGATTTGGTTTCCACAGAATCCCTCATTTTCCACAACTTAATTAGAGTTTGAACACTGCTGATTGGCATTCTCAATTGCTTGAATATCTTTTTATATCCCTTTCCTGTTTTATACAGTTCAATTACCTTTTCCCGCAGATCCTTTGACAATTCTTTTGCTTTCCCCATGACTCAGAATCCAGACACGTCAGTGCAGCACTGGTCTTTCAGGAGTCCAGAAACTACACACACTGATTACAAGCAAACAGATCACAGGTGAAGATGGTTACCTTTAGTAGCCATTCAAACCGGTTTGTGTCAACTTGTGTGCATGTTATCAGGCCAAAATCTCCAGGGTATGTAAACTTTTGATCAGGGTCATTTGGGTAGTTTCTGTTGTCATTATGATTTAAAAAGAGTAAACACAGTTGTTTGACAATAAATGGCTTCACCCAACCACTAACCATGAGTGAAAGAAAAGTTTGTGAGTTATCATTCATATTCTCTGACAAATGGCCAGAAAATCACAAATTCTGCTAGGGTATGTAAACTTATGAGCACAATTGTATGAGGAAGGATTAATAGACGATTGGAAAATTATACAGAGGAAGCATAATAAGTAAAAGATAATAAATAATCACATGAGCAATGACCAGAGTCAATGTGGCAGGTAGGTAGAAGTATGTTCACATTACCTCATAGTAAAGGGTTACCACACAAGTTTGGGTTACATAGTAACATAGGGGGTCATTCTGAGTTGTTCGCTCGTTATTTTTTTCTCGCAACGGAGCGATTAGTCGCTAATGCGCATGCGCAATGTCCGCAGTGCGACTGCGCCAAGTAAATTTGCTAAGCAGTTAGGTATTTTACTCATGGCATTACGAGGTTTTTTCTTCGTTCTGGTGATCGTAATGTGATTGACAGGAAGTGGGTGTTTCTGGGCGGAAACTGGCCGTTTTTTGGGAGTGTGTGAAAAAACGCTACCGTTTCTGGGAAAAACGCGGGAGTGGCTGGAGAAACGGAGGAGTGTCTGGGCGAACGCTGGGTGTGTTTGTGACGTCAAACCAGGAACGACAAGCACTGAACTGATCGCACTGGCAAAGTAAGTCTCGAGCTACTCAGAAACTGCACAGAGAAGTCTTTTCGCAATATTGCGAATCTTTCGTTCGCAATTTTGATAAGCTAAGATTCACTCCCAGTAGGCGGCGGCTTAGCGTGTGCAAAGCTGCTAAAAGCAGCTTGCGAACGAACAACTCGGAATGACCCCCATAGTATCTAAGGTTGAAAAAAGACAATTGTCCATCGAGTTCAACCTATTTGTGGTCTCCTATGAAGGATTATTTTGTATAAAATTTTGACTGATGATGACTGCCGTTATGTTTTACCCCTCTTTTTTATAATAACCATAGTGCGTGACTATGCCTTGTAACCCTGGATATCCTTATCCATTAGGAATTTATCTAACCCATTCTTAAAGGTGTTGACTGAGTCGGCCATTACAACTCCCTCAGGCAGGGAATTCCAAACACGTATCGTCCTTACCGTAAAAAAGCCTTTACGCCGTATTGTGCGTAATCTCCTCTCCTCTAACCTGAGCGAGTGTCCACGAGTTCTCTGTGTTGATATAACCAAAAACAGGTCCTGCGCAAGATCTGTATATTGTCCCCTTATATATTTGTAGATGTTGATCATGTCCCCTCTTAATCTCCTCTTTTCCAGTGTAAACATGCCTAGTCTTGCAAGCCTATCCTCTTATTCCAGCGTCTCCATACCCTTAATTAGTTTGGTCGCCTGCCTCTGAACCTTTTCTAGCTCAGGGATATACTTTTTGTAGTATGGTGCCCATAATTGTACACAGTATTCAAGGTGTGGCATCACAAGTGATTTATATAACGGGAGTATAATACTCTCGTCCCTAGCATCAATTCCCCGTTTTATGCATGCTAATATCTTATTAGCCTTCTTTGCTGCAGTCCTACTTTAAATACTACTGCTTAGTTTGCTATCTATGATGACACCTAAGTCCTTTTCCAGTACAGAATCCCCAAATTTTACCCCATTTAGTTGGTAGGTGTTATTTTTGTTCTTGTTACCACAGTGCATTACCTTACACTTGTCTGTATTGAAGCGCATTCTCCATTTCGCTGCCCAAGCTTCTAATTTAACTAAGTCGTTCTGAAGCGACTCAGCATCCCCCTCCGCATTTATAACTTTACACAATTTGGTATCATCTGCAAAAATTGACACCATGCTCTCTAGACCTTCTGTTAGGTCGTTAATGAAAATATTGAACAATAGCGGTCCTAATACTTAGCACTTCAGTCCAATTTGAAAAAGATCCATTAACCACAACGCGCTGCTCCCTATTATCTAACCAGTTTTTGACCCAAGTGCATATTTTGCTTGCTAGCCCTGTTTCTTGTAGCTTGTAGATAAGTCTCATGTGGGTTGGTCATAAATTACTTAATGAAATGACCATTCTGTTAGGAGAAGTATCCGAATTATTCGAGATGTTCTCCCTCTTACCCTCTCTTTAGGGGATATCCAATTAGCCGCGATAATGCGATCTGCGTTCTGGCTAAAGTTATCGCACCTATCTCCCGAAAAAACAGCTCACCGTAGACTGTGCAACCCCTTTTTCTGCACCTATCCTATCCCAACATGGCAATAACGGGTTTTGCGCTATTGGTTTTGCTAGCTGGCAAAACCAGAGATAAGTATAGAAGAAACTGGGAAAATCTGCTTGCATCCCCAAAAAACTAATCTAGGAAATCATTATAGAAGTCTATTAGTGGCCATAATAAAACTATTTGCTGTTATTAAATTGGGTAAAATGGCTGTTATATGCTTTTTTTTTTACAACTGTGGAAAATGATAGAAAGCTATTTTTTTCCAGCAAAATAAGTGCTCACGTTAAATTTGGGGTACATAAAAATGGGTATAAGTATATTCTTGGGTCATTTTAGGGGACATTTTAAATTGGAAACTGACAGATTACTCCCACCTGCAAGCCTAAAAACACTTATCCCTCTCATAAAGCACCCCAATATACCTGTTCCATACCTTGTACCCCAATTTATATAATTTTGCACTTTTTCACCCCAAAAATGACAATTATTGGCCAATTAAAAACATCTAAGTGCCCAATTAGTCCTTATGGGATGGGTGGGGGGATGTCCCAGGGATTTTGAAACAAATCCCTATATTTTTACCTTAAAATAGAGATTTTGCATTACTTATCACCTACTTAGAGAAGATAAATTTGCAATAAACCCTATGGAGACTTTTCACCAATAACTTTTGACAGCTAATTGGATATCGAGTTATCGAAAATGCGATAAAATTTAACAAAACCACGTTATTGCGGCTAATTAGATACCCTCCTATTACCCCTTTCAGTCATGTGACCCGGAAATTTGATGGGTCTAGCACAGTGGTTCTCAAACTCGGTCCTCAGGACCAGAGCCGGCCCTAACCAATATGATGCCCTAGGCAAGATTTTGGCTGATGGCCCCCTAGCACCACCGCTGGTTCTGCCTCTGACCTTGCACCTCTTTCCCAGCACCATCACCCCTCACCCATAGCAGTCCTTGTATCCCCTATATTTTAAATAGGAACAGTTCGCACATTTGATGCACAGCCCAAAAAGGGGCATCTTCTTGCTGAGAAGGGGCATGGCCACACAATAGTAACCCCAATTCCAATTACGCCACACAGTACTGCAACTTTATTCACATTTTATCTTGCGATAGTATCCATAATTCATATTACATCCCACAGTAGTATCACTTTACCTTATAAACGTTACTCCTCACAGTAGAGCCCCTTATTCACATTACATCACACTGAATTGCTCCTTATTCACATTATACCACACCCTATTGCTCTTTATTCACATTAGACGACACAGTAGTGCCCTTTCTATATGCAACACCACATAGTAGAGCACCTTATACACATAATGCCACACATTAGTAATGCATTTATACACAATTCCACACAGTAATGCCCCTTACACATATGAGACACATTAATGTCCTTATAAACATAATGCACCTTACACATTATGACAACCTTTATTAATGCCCTTTTACACATAATGTCCCTTACACATATGCCACACATTATTAATGCCCTTATACACATAATGACACACATAGTGCCCCCTACACATTTGCTGCACATTATTAGTGCCCCTATACACATAATGACACACATACAGTAGTACCCTGTTACACATATGCCGCACATTATTAATGCCCTTATACACATAATGACACACACAGTGGCCCTTTACACATATGTTGCACATTATTAATGCATTTTTACATGACACACACAATGATCCTTACACATATTCCGAACACTACTGCACAACCAACCCACTCACATGCACTCACACTTCCACGAACACTGTGACCTCTGCCTCTGCTTGGATACAGATGTGTCCTCACAAATCTTGCATCAATGCTAACGTCGGGCACCTTTTTTTAATGAAAATGCATCTTATTTGCATTGCTATGTGGCTAGGATGCACAAGCAGCTTCTGCTGATTAAACTGATATGCAGCATGCCAATATACTGTGTGAGACTGTGGCTGTATCTGCATATGAAATGCTACATACAAAATATAGGCATGCCGCATATCATTTTAATCAGCAGAAGCTGATGATGCCCCTAGGCATATCAAATGCCCTAGGCAATTGCCTAGTTTGCCTATGCCTATGGCCGGCTCTGCTCAGGACCCCACACAGTGCATGTTTTGCAGGTAACCCAGCAGGTGCACAGGTGTATTAATTACTCACTGACACATTTTAAAAGGTCCACAGGTGGAGCTAATTATTTCACTTGTGATTCTGTGAGGAGACCTGCAAAACATGCACTGTGTGGGGTCCTGAGTACCGAGTTTGAGAACCTGTGGTCTAGCAGATGGCAAATTCCCAGGTCTCTGCTCCGTGACCCTGGTCAGGAGCAGGGTTGGGGACCCGGGACATACTCCCGGGATTTCACACATGCAGACCTCCCGGGTTGATGCATGTCTGAAAGGGATCAGTATGAAATACCTACAATCAAAATCCTGAGGGTTAAAATACCGACAACAATTGACCGATGGTCAAAATACTGACATTTAAAATGTCAACAGGTCAAAAAGTTGACACGAGTTTCTTGGTATGTATGTCGACATGGACACCGTATATGTGGACCGCGTCCCCTCGCATGGCTTGCCATGCTGTGCTCGGCACACTATTATTTCACTTATGTCCTAGAGGATGCTGGGGACTCCGTAAGGACCATGGGGTATAGATGGGCTCCGCAGGAGACATGGGCACTATAAAGAACTTTTAGTATGGGTGTGCACTGGCTCCTCCCTCTATGCCCCTCCTCCAGACCTCAGTTAGATCTTGTGCCCAGAGGAGATAGGGTGCATTACAGGGAGCTCTCCTGAGTTTCTCTGTGTAAAGAATTTTGTTAGGTTTTTTATTTTCAGGGAGCACTGCTGGCAACAGGCTCCCTGCATCGTGGGACTGAGGAGAGAGAAGCAGACCTACTTAAATGATAGGCTCTGCTTCTTAGGCTACTGGACACCATTGGCTCCAGAGGGAGTCGGAACACAGGTCTCACCCTGGAGTTCGTCTTGGAGCCGCGCCGCCGTCCTCCTCGCAGAGCCGGAAGATCGAAGCCGGGTGAGTATGAGAAGAAAAGAAGACTTCAAGGCGGCAGAAGACTTCAGATCTTCACTGAGGTAAGCGCGCAGCGGTAACGCTGCGCGCCATTGCTCCCACACAAAACACACACAGAGCAGGCACATATGGGTGCAGGGGGGGCGCCCTGGGCAGCAATAAACCTCATGGATGGCATAATACAGTTTATTAGACTGCGGAGGCAGTAAATAAAATAACCCCCGCCATTTAAAAAAAAAATCAGAGCGGGACCGAAGCCCGCCGCTGGAGGGGGCGGAGCTTGATCCCTCAGCACTAACCAGCGCCATTTTCTTCACAGAAGCTGCAGAGAACGCTGGCTCCCCGGACTCTCCCCTGCTGAACGAGTTCAGGGGGCTGAAAAAGAGGAGGGGGGCACAATTACAGGCGCAGTGAGTGGGAAAATCAGTGTTATGATATAAAAGCGCTATCTGGGTTTATTCCAGTGTCAGTTTGGCGCTGGGTGTGTGCTGGTATACTCTCTCTCTGTCTCTCCAAAGGGCCTCATTAGGGAATTGTCCCCTTATAGTTATATCCCTGTGTGTGTGGGGTGTCGGTACGTGCGTGTCGACATGTTTGAAGCTGAAGGCTCGTCCAAGGAGGAGGGGGAGCAGATGAGTGGTGAGTCCCCGTCGGTGGTGCCGACTCAGGATTGGATGGATATGTGGCATATGTTAAATGCAAGTGTAGCATCCTTACATAAGAGACTGGACAAAGCAGAGTCCAGGGAGACAACAGGGGGTCAATCCACGGATTGGACCGACTCACAGGGCCCTTCGGGGTCTCAGAAGCGTCCCTTGTCACAAATAGTAGACACGGATACCGACACGGACTCTGTCTCCAGTGTCGACTATGATGAAGCAAGATTGCACCCTAGGGTGACAAGAAGTATTCAATGTATGATTATTGCAATAAAGGATGTTTCTCTAACGTCCTAGTGGATGCTGGGGACTCCGTAAGGACCATGGGAATAGACGGGCTCCGCAGGAGACATGGGCACTTTAAGAAAGAATTTAGATTCTGGTGTGCTCTGGCTCCTCCCTCTATGTCCCTCCTCCAGACCTCAGTTTGAATCTGTGCCCGGACGAGCTGGGTGCTGTTCAGTGAGCTCTCCTGAGCTTGCTGTAAGAAAGTATTTTGTTAGGTTTTTTATTTTCAGGGAGCTCTGCTGGCAACAGACTCCCTGCATCATGGGACAGAGGGGAGAGAAGCAGCCCTACTCTCTGAAGCTAGGTCCTGCTTCTTAGGCTACTGGACACCATTAGCTCCAGAGGGATCATACACAGGATCTCACCCTTGTCGTCCGATCCCAGAGCTGCGCCGCCGTCCCCCTCGCAGAGCCGGAAGACTGAAGCCGGGTGAGTATGAGAAGCAAAGAAAACTTCAAAATCGGTGGCAGAAGACTCCGTTCTTCACATGAGGTAACGCACAGCACTGCAGCTGTGCGCCATTGCTCCATACACACCTCACATACTCCGGTCACTGTAATGGTGCAGGGGGGGGGGGGGACGCCCTGGGCAGCATATGGAACTCTGTTGGCGAAAGTAAACATATATACAGTTGGACACTGTATATATGTATGAGCCCCCGCCAAAAAGATATGTATTTTAGCGGGACAGAAGCCCGCCGTCGAGGGGGCAGGGCTTCTCCCTCAGCACTCACCAGCGCCATTTTTTCTCCACAGCTCCGCTGAGAAGAAGCTCCCCAGGCTCTCCCCTGCAGATCACGGTAGAAAAAGGGTAAAAAGAGAGGGGGGGCACATAATTAGGCGCTAAAAACACAAATACAGCAGCTACTGGGTTAACATTAAGTTACTGTGTTATTCCTGGGTTATATAGCGCTGGGGTGTGTGCTGGCATACTCTCTCTCTGTCTCACCAAAGGGCCTTGTGGGGGAACTGTCTTCAAAAAGGGCATTCCCTGTGTGTGTGGTGTGTCGGTACGTTTGTGTCGACATGTCTGATGAGGAAGGCTATGTGGAAGCAGAGCGGGAGCAAATGAATGTGGTGTCTCCGCCGATGGCGCCGACACCTGATTGGATGGATATGTGGAAGGTTTTAAATGATAATGTTAATTCCTTACATAAAAGGTTAGAAAAAGCTGAAGCCTTAGGACAGTCAGGGTCCCAACCCGTGCCTGATCCTATGTCGCAGAGGCCGACATGGTCTTAGAAGTACCCACTATCCCAAATTATTGACACGGATACCGACATGGATTCTGACTCCAGTGTCGATTACGATGATGCAAAGTTACAGCCAAGATTGGCTAAATCCATCCGTTATATGATTATAGCTATTAAGGATGTGTTGCACATCACAGAGGAAACCCCAGTCCCTGACAGGAGGGTTCATATGTATAGGGAAAAGAAGCCGCAGGTAACTTTTCCCCCCTCACACGAGCTCAATGAGTTATGTGAAAAGGCTTGGGAATCTCCAGATAAAAAACTGCAGATTTCCAAAAGGATTCTTATGGCGTATCCTTTCCCGCCAACGGACAGGTTACGCTGGGAATCCTCCCCTAGGGTGGACAAAGCTTTGACACGCTTATCCAAGAAGGTAGCCCTGCCGTCACAGGATACGGCTACCCTCAAAGATGCTGCGGATAGAAAACAGGAGGGTACCCTGAAGTCCATTTATACACATTCAGGTACCTTACTGAGGCCGGCAATCGCGTCGGCCTGGGTGTGTAGTGCTGTAGCAGCATGGACGGATACCTAATCTGAGGAACTTGATACCTTGGACAAGGATACTATACTAATTACCCTGGGGCATATTAAAGACGCTGTCCTTTATATGAGAGATGCTCAAAGAGACATTAGCCTACTAGGTTCTAGAATAAATGCTATGTCGATTTCTGCCAGAAGGGTCCTGTGGGCTCGGCAATGGACAGGTGATGCCGACTCAAAAAGCACATGGAGGTTTTACCTTACAAGGGTGAGGAATTGTTTGGGGAGGATCTCACGGCTCTTAGTTCCAGAATGTTGATTGGAAGAATGGATTCCAGACGACCACCTTCCTTGGAAGGTCTCCCCTTGGGTGACTGTGCCCCAACCTCTGAGGCTTGCATCTGTGGTTAGAAGGATCCAGTTCTGAATCCCGAACCTGCGGCCCTCTAGAACAGGCATTCCCAACCACGGTCCTCAGGGCACACCAACAGTGCAGGTTTTAGTGATATCCAGGCTGCAGCACTGATTGTTAAATCAAAATAACTGAGGTACTAATTAAGCCACCTGTGCTGAAGCCTGGATATCACTAAAACCTGCACTGTTAGTGTGCCTTGAGGACCGTGGTTGGGAATGCCTGCTCTAGAAGGTGAGGCAATTGTAGCCACCACAGGAGTGAAATCCTGGCTTTTGGCGACAGACGTATCCTCTGGTGCATGTGCAGATGAGATCCTGACCACTTGTCCAGAAGATTTAGTTGGAAGGACCGTGCATGAAATCTTCCGTACTGAAGAGCCTCGTAGGAGGCAACCATCTTCCCCAGAAGGCGAATGCACTGATGAACCGATACCCGGGTAGGCTTCAAGACATCCCAGACCATAGCTTGAATCACCAACGCCTTTTCCACCATTAGAAATACCCTCTGCACTTCCGTGTCGAGGATCACCCCCAGGAAAAAATCTCCTTGTCAACTTCAAATGTGATTTTGGAAGATTCAGGATCCATCCATGTTCCCTGAGCAGTCGAGTCGTGAGAGCAATGGACTGCAATAACCTTTCCCTGGAAGATGCCTTTATCAGCAGATCATCCAGATAAGGAATTACATTCACCCCCTGCCTGTGGAGGAGAATCATCATCTCTGCCATTACCTTGGTGAACACCTTCGGTGCTGTGGAGAGGCTGAATGGCATATCAATCTGCAATACCCTAAGCGCAGCCGTCTCTTTTTCCAGGCCGAATGGCAGTGCCTGGAAATGATAGTGACAGTCCAATAGCGCAAATCTGAGATCAGCCTGGTGTGGCGGCCAAATCGGAATGTGAAGGTACGCATCCTTGATGTCCAAGGACACCAGAAACTATCCCTCCTCCAGCCCTGAGATCACCGCTCTCAGAGACTCCATTTTGAACTTGAATTCCCTCAGATAAGGGCTTAGAGACTTCAGGTTCTAAATTGGCCTGACCGAACCATCAGGTTTCGGTACCACAAACAGGTTTGAATAGTAACCCTGGTTTACCAGATGAGGTGGAACTGGAACAATTACATCTGACCTTTTCAATTTGTGAATGGCTTCCTGAAAGATAGCCCTTTCTGTCAGTAAAGCTGGCAGGCCTGATTTGAAGAACCTGTGGGGTGGGAGCTCTTAAAACTCCAGTGTGTACCTCTGGGACACAATATCCTGTACCCAGGGATCCAGACCAGACAACACCCAGACG
Source organism: Pseudophryne corroboree (assembly GCF_028390025.1). Taxonomy (NCBI): domain Eukaryota; kingdom Metazoa; phylum Chordata; class Amphibia; order Anura; family Myobatrachidae; genus Pseudophryne; species Pseudophryne corroboree. Next base: position 353,644,600 of record NC_086452.1, on the reverse strand, counting down.
TGACTGAAACGTCTGAGCCTCGCTTCCACCTGCCCGTTCTCCAGGCAGGGAGGTCCACCATCATGCTGAGGATTTTGAGGACACAGAGGCAGGTTTCTGGTCTTGGGAACCTGCTGGTGCCGTTTTTTTGGGGGGGGATTTTGCTCTCCCACCTCTGAAGAAAGTGGTCGGAGTCTTGGACATTTTGGCTTTTGCAGACCGAAAGGACTGTACTGAGGACGTAGAAAAAGGTTTCTTCGCCATCTGAGAGGCTGAGGGAAGAAAGGTTGATTTACCAGCGGTTGACGTGGAGATCCACACATCCAATGCTTCCCCAAATAGAGCCTGACCTGTGAAGGGTAGGTTCTCCACACTTCTCCTGGATTCCACGGCTGCACACCATTGGCGTAGCCAGAGTCCCCTGCATGCTGAGACAGCCATGGACGATGTCCTTGCAGTCAGATTACCCAGGTCCTTCATAGATTCCACCATGAAACCCGCAGAATCCTGTGTTACATAAAAACAATTCAATGTCACTTCTATCCATAGAATCTCTCTAGTAATGTACTTGACCACTTCACTATGGCTTTAGAAATCCATGCACAGGCAATAGTGGGCCTTAACGCCACTCCTGAAGCAGTGTATATGGATTTGAGCGTAGTTTCAATCTTGCGGTCTGCCGGTTCCTTCAAAGTGGTAGACCCTGGGACAGGTAAAACCACCTTTTTAGACAGTCTAGATACAAAAGCGTCTACTATAGGTGGGTTTTCCCCACTTTTTCCTATCATCCTCAGGAAAAGGAAAAGCCACAAGAACCCTCTCTGGAATCTAAAAATTTTTATCTGGATTTTCCCTGGATTTTTCAAATAATGCGTTTAATTCCTGATGCAGGGAAGGTCAGGAAGGCCTTCTTATTGTCTGTAAAGTAAGCCTCATCTACCTGTTCAGGTGGTTTGTCAGTAATGTGTAACACATCCCTAATAGCCTCAATCATGAGTTGTACCCCTCTTGCCAGGGAATCCCCTCCCCCCTCCCCCTGCATATCTGCATCACCCTCTGCCGTGTCAGAGTCTGTGTTCGTGTTGACCTGCATAATCTGAGCAAGCGCACGTTTCTTGGATATACCAGGGGATTTTGAGGTGGTGGGGACAGAACCAGACAAAACCTCAACAGATTGTTTTAAAATCTGTGATTCAGTCTCAAAATGTGCAATCCTAGTAGCTGGGATATCCACTGGAGCTAGGCTTTGGAAGGCTGAGACAAAATATTACATTCCCGTGTATATGGAATGGATTCCTCTGGAGAAGATACATATTCTGCCGCACAAGACACAGAGGTGGTCATTCCGAGTTGTTCGCTCGCAAGCTGCTTTTAGCAGCTTTGCACACACTAAGCCGCCGCCTACTGGGAGTGAATCTTAGCTTATCTAAATTGCGAACGAAAGATTCGCAATATTGCGAAAAGACTTTTCTGTGCAGTTTCTGAGTAGCTCGAGACTTACTCTTCCAGTGCGATCAGTTCAGTGCTTGTCGTTCCTGGTTTGACGTCACAAACACACCCAGCGTTCGCCCAGACACTCCTCCGTTTCTCCAGCCACTCCCACGTTTTTCCCAGAAACGGTAGCGTTTTTTCAAACACTCCCATAAAACGGCCAGTTTCCGCCCAGAAACACCCACTTCCTGTCAATCACACTCCGATCTCCAGAACGAAGAAAAAAACCTCGTAATGCCGTGAGTAAAATACCAATCTTCATAGCAAATTTACTTGGCGCAGTCGCAGTGCGAACATTGCGCATGCTCAATTAGCGGAAAATCGCTGCGATGCGAAGAAAATTACAGAGCGAACAACTCGGAATGAGGGCCAGAGTCCCTGGACATGGTTATGTGAGAAATTTGCATATACACACACAGGAAAATATAAATTTCCCCCAAGTACCTTCAGAGAAACACAGAGCTTGGAGCCAGCACACCCAGCGCCCCAGTAAGCAGTTATAAAATAATTACCTGGCGCTGACTGTGTACCCTGATAGAACTACACAGTATTAGACAGTCTTCCCCCCCCCCCCTTCTACAACCCCCTTGGTACTGCACAGGATAGCTGGAGTCGTGGAGGGTCAGCGCTCCCTGTCAGCGTCTAAGAGTGTGGATCTGCAGGGAGAAAATGGCGCTGGTGAGCTGCTGGGTCCGCTCTGAGGAGAAACCCCGCCCCCAAACATTGCTCGTCTTCCCGCACTTTGGATGTTTATACTGGCCTGAGGTAATGGCGCTAGCAGTAGTACATATGTCCCTGATAGCCTGAGTGACCAGTTTTGTAGGGTATAGTGCTGGCCCAGGGTGCCCCTCAAAGCACTGCACCTGTGTACCACTGAGCCTCCGGAGCGCAGTGTCAGTACTGCGCTCCCACCCTGTTGCCGCCATACACACCGGCTCCCCGCTTGTCGGGTCATCGGTGACACACTCACCACTGCGATCTTTTGGCTCTGTTAGGGGGTGGTGGCATGCTGCGGGAGAGAGCGGTCGCTTCGGGGGCTAACGATCATCACCCTCAGGAGCTCAGTGTCCTGTCAGCGGAGATAGTGGCCATCAACCTCTAAGGGTTGGACACTAATCCCCCCTAAATTCCACGACGCAGGAGGCTGTTGCCAGCAGCCTTCCTGTGCCCATTGCTCTTAAAAAAATAAAATAAAACTAAAGAAGCTCTAGGAGCTCCCCTAGCTGTGACCGGCTCCTCCGTGCACATTTTCTAAACTGAGTCTGGTAGGAGGGGCATAGAGGGAGGAGCCAGCCCATGGCTCCTGGTGGAAACCGTCTATACCCCATGGTACTAATATGGACTCCAGCATCCTCCAGGACATAAGAGAAAAATAATGAAAAACTCATGTTGACTTTTTGACCTGTCGAAATTTAAAATGTCGGTATTTTGACCGACAGTAAATGGTTGGTATTTTGACTGCCGGGATTTTGATTGTAGGTAAATTGACTGCACCCCGTCTAATAATAGGATTTTGGTACTTACTAGATAAATCCTTTTCTTTGAATCCATAGGGGGCACTGGAGTACTCTTGGGATGGGATACGGTTGTTAGGTCAACAGTCACAGGGTTGCTAGGTCGACATGTGATAGGTCGACATTAATTTTTCACAATTTTTTTCATTTTATCAACTTTTTCGTACTTTACGATCCACGTGGTCTACAATTGGGAATGGTAACCTTGCACGAAGCATGGCGAGCAAAGCGAGGGGACACGGTGCACTAATTGGGGTTCCCAGTCACTCTACGAAGAAAACGAAAAGAAAAAAAACTCATGTCAACCTTTTTTTATGTCGACCTATAAACCATGTTGAACTAGCAACCCTGTCGACTTACTGCATGTCGACCAATAGTGGTTGACCTAATGACTGTCGACCTAAGTGTGGTCGACCCAACGACCCATACCCCTTGGGATATGGACGGTGCAATAGCAGGGATAGAAACATTTAAATATTTAAATGTGTAACCCTCCTTCCCCTCCATACTCCAAGGGGGGGGTAGTAGTATCACTGCGAGCTTTCTATGGCAGGATCAGATCTCATTGTGGCCACAACAGAAATAAGCCATGTTAGCCAACCCCATGGCATTAATATATAACACATTAAGTAGATGAATAAGTCAAATGTCCGGCAGCTGTTTGGAATAAACTTCAGCGTGGTTTATGGTATATAGAGAACCAAAGAAATATAAATAAACAGCACTTGGAGTTGAAAAAACAAACAAACAGTTGGCTTCACAGATACAATGAAAATGTATTATACTACTTAATAAAATATCAATAAAAGATATATAATAGCAGCACACAATTAAAATAATTCACTTTGATAGACAAACCATAATTGGTCCAAAGTGTTCATAGCAGTACAAATCTGCTGCAGTCATAAAATGAGCTCCCAAGTGAACAAGCATATATTAATCTGCAGACTATGGGGGTCATTCAGGTTTGTTATCAAACAAAAAAAGTAAGCAATTGGGCAAAACCATGTGCACTGCAGGGGGGGGGGGGCAGATATAACGTGCAGAGAGAGTTAGAATTGGGGTGGTATTCATGTGACCGGCAGTCACATGACCTCCTCCACCATCCCGACCGCTCACTATCCCGATGGTCGGCATGCCGGCCAACAGGGACTATTTCCACTCGTGGGTGTCCACGACACCCATAGAGTGGGAATAGAAACCGTGCCACCGAGCCCGCAAGGGGCTTGCTGCACTCGCCCCTCCCCGCCGGGATCCCGGCGTTGGTATGCTGCCGGGATCCCGGCGTCGGTAAGCTGCCGGTCTGCACATGTTACATCTCCCCCCCCCCCCCCTCCCCTGCAGTGCACATGGTTTTGCCCAACTGCTTACTTTTTTTTTTTTTTTGGTTTGCTAACACGCCTGAATAAGGCCCAATGTTCTGTCAGACAATGTAGTAACTTATAGAGGTACACACTAGACGATGGGGTAAATTTACAAAGATGGGAGTTTTATTTAAGATGGGATGTTGCCTATAGCAACCAGATTCTACTTCTCATTTATCTAGCACATTCTAGAACAGGGATGGGGAACCTTCGGCCCTCCTGCCTGTGCAGCTGAGCGGTATGAAAAAGTTTTTTGCAGTTACTGAGTAGGTCTGAACTACTCAGCCCTTGCGATCACTTCAGCCTGTCCAGTCCCGGAATTGACGCCAGACACCCGTCCTGCAAACACCTGGACACGCCTGTGTTTTCCCTACCACGCCCAGAAAACGGTCAGTTGACACCCATAAACGCCCTCTTCCTGTCAATCTCCTTGCGATCGGCTGTGCGAATGGATTCTTTGCTAGAAGCATTGCACAGCAACGATGCTGTTTGTACCAGTACGACGCACATGTGCATTGCGGTGCATGCGCAGTTTTGCCATTTTTTTAACTGATCGCTGCTCTGCGAAAATCACCAGCGAGCGATCAACTCGGAATAACCCACATAGGGTCTAATTCAGAGTTGATCGTAGCCGTGCAAAATTTTGCACAGCTACGATAATTTACTCTGACATATTGCACCCAGCACAGGGCTAGTCCGCCCCACATGTCAGGCCCTCCTCCCACCGCACAAGTACAAAAGCATCGCACAGCGGCGATGCTTTTGTACTTTGTGAGTAGCTCCCTACCTGCGCAGCTCCTGCGCGCTAGCAGGGAGCTACTAGTCTCTGTCCGGGTCGGAGCAGCTGCGCGTGACATCACACTGGCGCCGCAGCCCGCCCCCCGCACGGTACAGGCATGTCTGCGTTGCCCGGACCGCGCCCCTAAAAAGGCAGCCAATTGCTGCCAGCTGACCCTCTGCCTGTCAATCAGGCACATTGTCAATCAGGCAGAGGCGATCACAGGGCTGAGATTCACTGTGGCGCTGGTGTATGCGCAGTTCAGACCCGATTGGCTGCTGTGCCCATATTTCTTCCAAATTCGGTCGGAATGCTTTGACATGACCACCTTTTGGGCCTGTACCATAGTCAAGACCACCCTGGAGGGAAGTTCTTTTCTGGCTAGAATCTCCTTCTCAATTTCCATGCTGTTAAATGTAGCCGCAGTAAGTCTGGATAGACGAACGGCCCTTGCTGGAGAAGATCTTTTCGAAGTGGCAGAGGCCATGGCTCGTCGAAGGACAAGGTTAGGAGGTCCGCATACCAGGCTCGACGAGGCCAATCCGAGGCAATCAGAATTGCTTGAACGCATTCCCTTTTGAGTCTTTTCAGAACTCTAGGAATGAGAGGAATTAGAGGGCAGGGAAGAGATATATGAACTGGTGAGTCCACAGTGCCGTCAGGGCGATTACCGCTGCAGCTTGTGGATCCCTCGTTCGGGAACAGTAGCGACGCAGCTTCTTGTTGAGATGAGAAGCCATTTCTATCAGCGGGCAACCCCACTGATGAACCAGCTGTTAAAACACCTAAGGGTGAAGGTCTCTTTCCCCTGGATGGAGATCGTGACTGCTGAGGAAGTCTGCTTCCCAGTTGTCCACTCCCGGAATGACCACGGCCGTCATGGCGCGCGCATTGCTTTCTGGCCAGAGGAGTATCCTGGACACCTCTCGAATTGTGGCTCTGCTTTTTGTATCTCCCTGTTGATTTATGTACGCCACCGCCGTAGCGTTGTCGGGCTGCACCTGTATGGCCTGATGTTGGAGGAGAGAGGAAGTCTGCAAAAGGGCATTGTAAACCGCCCTGAATTCTAGAATGTTTATTGGAAAGGAGGATTCCTGACGCGACCACCTTCCTTGGAACTGAGGCCCTTGGGTCACAGCACACCACCCGCAGAGGCTTCCGTTGTCAACAGAATCCAAGACTAGATCCCAAACCGCCGACCTTCCACCAGGTGAGAGATTTGTAACCGCAATAACAGGGAAATTCTCACCTTTGGTGAGAGGGATATCCTCTGGTGCATATGAAGATGCGATCCCGACCATTTGTCCAGCAGATCTAGTTGAAATGGACGGGCATGAAACCTTCCGTACTGGATTGCCTCGTAGGAGGCCACCATCTTGCCTAGAAGGCGGATGCAAAGGTCACCAAAATCTTGCTGGGCTTAAATACAGAGTGGACCATAGTTTGAATTGTCAAGGCTTTGTCCATGGGGAGGAAAACCTTCTGAGACAGTGTCCAGTATCATCCCCAGGAATGGACGTCTTTGTGACGGTTCCAGGTGCGACTTCTGTAGATTCAGGATCCACCAGTGGTCCGTAAGAAGTTGCGTAGTCAGGTTGATGCTTTGCAACAGTCGCTCTCTGGACACCGTCTTTATAAAGGAGATCGTCCAAGTAAGGGACGACGTTCACCCCCATCACGCGGAGCTGCAGCATCATTTCCGCCATAACTATTGTTAACACCCTCGGTATCGTGGCTAGGCCAAAGGGCAAGGCCCGAAACTAGAAGTGGCGGTCCTGCAACGCAAACCTGAGATAAGCCCGATGAGGGAGCCATATCGGGATATGTAAGTATGCATCCTTGATATCCAGGAATACCAGGAATTCCCCTTCCTCCAGACCAGAGACCACCGCCCTTAGAGACTCCATCTTGAACTTGAATACACGTAGGTACGGGTTCAGAGATTTGAGGTTCAAGATCGGCCGTACCAAACAGTCTGGTTTCGGTACCACGAATAGGCTTGAATAAAAAACAGGGGAGGGACTGGAACAATAACCTGTGTTTGTAGCAGTTTTTGAGTGGCGTTCTGCAAGGTAACGCTTGCTACAGGTGAAGTTGGTAAGCCCGGCCTGAAGAATCTGTGAGGAGGGAGTGCTTGAAATTCCAACCGGTAACCCTGGGATATTAGGTCTCTTACCCAAGGGTCCCGGCAGGATTCTGCCTGTCAAAGTCAGAAAAATATCCCCATACACACTGCCATATTTGCACCGCACACTGGTCCGCGCTGCGCATGCGTACGCTCTCCCGTGAAGGCGCATACCCGCAATAGCGTGCACCCGCGGGCGCACGGTATGCGTATTTACGGTAGAGTTTATGTAGTCGTAGCGTGCGACTCATTCGTTACATATTTTCACAATTAATGTAGTTTGTAGATCATGATCCCTTTGATAGTTTCTGAAAGTTTGGTTAATATAGAATGTCCCTGAGCTGAGGAATCCCTCTTTGTATCGTAGGAAGGGTCTAACAGGAGTCATGCAGTAGTGTTTGGTACCCATCGGAAGAGTATTTAAATAGCAATATTCCGGTGTTGGTTTGGAGCGTATTAATCGCTCGTGCGAATAGTTATGGACATAAGAAGTTTATGTCCATTTCTACTATTTACTCATACTCAGGTATGCGGCGGGAAACCTAGTTCCCCACCCACCTGAGCTGTTTGAAATCGTCACAGCCCACCTGTATGAATCAACCTATGACCTTTTGTTATGATGCAGGGCCGAATTCCGACGTCCAATGGACAATGGGATTGTAGGGACTGTAGGATTGCATTGTGTGTGGGGCATAAATAGGCAGGCCGACCACATCCAGCTCTCACTCTTCAACGGTTCTCATTGCTGAAAATCGGGTGCTGGATGTCCAGGCGCATGCGATCGTTTACCCTTGTGCGTAAGTTTCTCTCCGTAATCATTGTCTTACTGTGAGCCAATTTCTCTCATCTCTCTCCATTTCTCTCTCTCTCTCTCCTTTCTCTTTTCTCTCACATCTCCCCTAGACTAGTATTGTATTGTATTAGATAGTATTGTATTTTGGTTAGGAAGTCTCTGTTATATTGTAGTGTATCATTTGTACTGTTATCCCCTTTTACAAGTATATTAGATATAATACAGTTAATAGGCTTTGGACCCTAAACCAGTATCTGTGTATTTCCTATAGTGTTAAGTGTTCACTTGAGCGTCGGTGACGCTCAAGCAGCTTTGTAGTTAGTCAGGTTACACAAGGTTGCACTTACACCCTGTATTCACATTAAGGTATTCTGTGTATTTCATTGGTATAAGGTTTAGACATAAAGGTATAGCGTTGTGAGCGTCTGCGCCGCTGGTGACCTCCTCGTGGTCTCGAGCGTAAGCTACGCCATAGCGAATCATTACTCTAGTCATAACCAATAACGTGTTGTCCTGTGATCACTGGGCCGTGAGCGAACGTGACGCTTGAGCGTCTCGCCTACGGCTGAGCGATCGTTACGCAAATAGCGTACCCTTACGGTACTTCTTAAGTAAGCAGCGTACAGTGTTCTTAGACTTCATAAAGGGTTGTTTATACGACAAAGGAATTTAGCATTGTCAATTGGGGGACTCGTCCTGTCCTTCTCATATCTGCACTAGGTAGATCAGCAGACATTATCCCCCCAGCAAAGGGTGGGAGGTTGTCTCGCAGTGCTGACGGGATAAGCGTCTGCTTCGCTTAGATAAAGAGTGCTGAAGGAATCCGGGAACCGGAAGTAAGAACAAAACGCTTGTGTCTTTTAAAACTGTTTTATTTCTCTTCTGTCTTGCGTATACACGCACGCATACATATATATCTGCATTTCTTTTTCAATTTCGTATATCACTATTCCTGTTTGCCAATTTTTATAGTTGATAGAAAGTGCTAAAAGAGATTTGCTGTTATTTCATAGTAGAGGTAATAGTTAAAATATAGACCAACACACGGCTTGTCTGGGAGACAAGGCAGTCAGTGTGGTGTGCGGTAGATGATCAGGGATCATCTACATTGATAAAAATAGAAATTGTGTTACGGTGGATCTTTGTTTTGCGTACACGTGTCCCTAACAAAAGACTTGCGTACGCAATCCAAACGGCAGACGCACGCAGCGTACATTACGCAACGTAGCGTCTGGTTACGCCCACGTAGCTCAAGTCACGAAAAGTTGAATTAGCGCAAAGCGATAATTAGCGCAAAGGCGATAAGTAACGCACAGCGGTAAATAACGTGACGCGGTAAATAACGCAAATCTATTTTTGGAAAAATCTGAAATTTAGTTTAACAGATCCTGCTCCTAATTGGTAACACAGTTGGACTGAAGACAATTTCTGCGCAGAAATAGATATAGAAACAAAGTGTACATGTGTTGAGTGAGTGTGTTTTTATCACATAAGTTTATATAACTTAGAGGTTGAACCAAAAGGAAAGTCGGGTACTCGTCAAGGGACACACGTGTAAGTGACATATACGGTGGCTGGGGAGGCATCCCTGGTTAAATAATATTTGAGCATTAGAGTATAGCGGACCATAAGGTAACAGACCAGGAGGTCATTAACAGACGGTAACAGACCAGGAGGTCATAAGGTAACAGGTAAAATAGACAAAGAGGTCCGCTATAAAGGTACAAGAGGCACAACGCCTGGGGTGTTGGTGCAGAACCCATATAGGCCATAAGCTCTTGCTGAAGGAATCGCGGCCGGAAACATCGATTCCATTGATCTTTCAGTACATGACAAGTAGTGCTTATGTACTGAACGATTGGACCGCACGTAATTGTGTGCAGTAGTTAGTAATCTGACCTAATACCATTAGAGTAAAGTGGTCACAAACGCTGTTTGTACATTCTGACGTGATTTGTGTAATTTTTTATTTTTAAAGGGAAGTTCGCTGGTCACTCAGGAACTATCTAACAACCCCAACTTTACTGGAAAGAGTAAGTGTCCTTCGGGTAACCCTCATATGTTCCAGTAAACAGAAGGTTCACAGGGGCCCTGGGTTGGGTACAGCAGCTCTGGTTACAGTGATTGCAGTACTGGCCAACGTGGGCGAGAAGTAAGTGGGGTACTTGGTAAACCGCCACCGCCGGCCTGCCCAGGACATCTTGGTTTGTTTGTAAGGGTTCGCTGAAAACCTTGATATAAAGATCCAAGGAGGAATAAGCAACACCTGCAGATTATGGGGGCCAGTTGTTCAGGTAGGGGGCGATCAACCTCGGTTCGGGTTGATTCAGAGAACCGACCCGTTGGGTCGGCAAGGTACATCATGTGTGAAAAATACGGAAGTCACACAGAATCTTTATGTGATGAATGGGAGAGAATGACTGTACAAGACAGGGACAAAGTCCCAAGAATAGGTAGCTTCAGTCCAGAAGTGTTACAAAATTTAAGGAGGAGGATATGTCTCATTGAACCAACAAAGAGACGAAGTAAACATTATGATTATGTGCAGTTAGGGCAACAGGAAGGTGAATTACAAAGAGATTCAATTGACTTTTCTGAATCTTATCTTGAGAGGAGAGACATGGCATCGGGGAGGATTATGGTTGCGGAGAAAAGCACAAGGTTGAACAATAAAAACGCTCTTAGCAACTGTAGTATAGATTATAAGAATAAGTGTAATAACTGTAACAATGATTATTGTAATACTGTTGAATGTACAACTATTAACCTATGCAAGTTGCACCCCATGTCAAACTTCCCTCAGGAATACAAACAAGAAAGTGAGCCCAGAACGATGTCAGCACCTCTTCCAGCAACCATCAGAAAAGCCATCCAGGTGGACGCGACCAAATTGGTAAAGGCAATAATCAAACCCCCTAACGAAGGGTCAGGTGAGGTCGTGTCCACAGGTACGTACAATGTTTTATATCACGCACAAACAAATGTACCCCATATTATAAGACCAACACAAGATGATGTAACTGAGCTCGATCTGGCCAGGGTGATCTCAGTCCCCAATGGGAAGACTGACGATCAGGGAATCATTCCCGTCAAGGACAGTGCAATGCGCTGTCTCTGGTCCCGGACCGAATTGAGATCAATTGTGTCTGAATTTCCTGATCCTAGGAAAAATCTAGTCAAATGTCAAAAGTTTATTAAAGAACTAGGAAACGCCACAGAACCCACCAACAAAGAATGGCGGACAGTGCTGAGGGCATGTTTGCCCTCCAGTGTTGACCCTGAAAAATTCATTGCTGATTGTAAATTAAACACGGAGGTACCTTGTATGGAAGAACACAATCGGGAATGTATTAGGCAGATTAACCGACAGTTAGGAATATATTTCCCAGCTGCTGTCAAGTGGAATGACATTCTCTCCATAAGGCAAAACGAAAGGGAAAATGTTTCTAATTATTTCAATCGAGCACTGCAAATAATGGCTAGAAACACTGGGATCGCAGACATCAAGACAAATGCACAACATAAAGGAATAGCGGTTAAGGTATTAATGAATGGTTTAAAAGATGAATTAAAAACAAGGGTACAGACCACCAACCCAAACTGGAGAGATATCTCGGTGACCGCACTAAGAGAGGCCGTCATCAATCATGATCAGAATATCACCAGATACAGAGAGTCACAAAGAGATGAGTTAATGGCAGCAAATATACAGGCCCAAAACACAAGACCACCCCAACAAAAGCCCCACACCCCTGTGAGAAATCCAGATATGGAAGTCTGTTACAATTGTCATAAAAAGGGACACTTTGCAAGAGATTGTAGATCAAGAGAAAGACAACACCATAATCATGAAAACCAAGGAATCAGGGAAGAACAGGGGAAACGGTTGATGATGATGAGCATCCGAGCGTTTGAGGAGGCATCAAATCAGCCAAGACCCCAGTTCACTGACACTCGGAGAAAGCCAAGGATCTGTTACCATTGTAGAAGAGAAGGGCATTATGCCAACAACTGTAATAACCCACATAAAGTTAGACCCCCTAGACCAAGAAATGAGCAAAATTACAATACACACCATTATAATCAGGGATCACATAGGCAGGAAAGGTGATTATTAGGAATGGAGGCAAGCCTGAGGTAACGGTTAATGAAGTGGGAGGTCATTCACTGAAGACACAGGAATGACCAGGTGAAAAGTTGTAAATGTATTTGTGAAAAATGTTTTTTTTTTCTCTCTCTCTCTCTATCCCCATCTCTGACTAGTATTGGTAAGAATTCACACATTGCATATCCACTTGGTCCTTGCAGAAGTCTACCAAACCCCAGCATGACCTCCGCCACAATGTATTTCTGGCCAGATACAGACAGTGGAGTAATGCAGGTGCTGGTGGGAAGGGACTGCTCAAGGAGACCATTAGACACATAGATATGACAGCCTAATAAGTCTGACAATGTTTTTCTAATGCTAACAATGTTTTCTTAATGTTGACAATGTTTAAAAAAAAAAATGTTTTGTTTCTCTTTCCTTATTGATGGTTATTGTCGAGTTATGTAATGTATATATGCACATGAATTGTTCTCTATCTCTTTTGTTTTGTTTTTTGTGTTTTCTCTCTCTTCTCACTCATGTTTCCATGGTTTAAAGATGCTATGTCACCCCTCAGTTGGACCAATGGTAATGCCAGATTTTTGCTCCTTACAGAAAGATCGTCGGTTAGGAAGGGAATATTGCATCACCAGAATGTTCGTTTGGAAGACTGAGAGACAGCACCTTTGAGAGGACAGCAGAACAAGAAGAACAACAAGACGAGAGAACTTATTATCGTAACAAGTTCTCTCCCCCTCAAACTGATTTCTTATGCCCCCTTTACAAATTTCTCCTTTTCTCCTCCTGTAAGATGGACTTGCCCCAAGAGACTGTGATATGGATTTTCCCGTTAACCATGATGTTGACCAGAGCAGTCTGTTTCGGTGAGAGTACCAGTGAGGTCGAGAAAGGATCCAGAAAGGTCCTGATGACTGAGACGGAGGTGTAAATTTCCAATAGCAACCCAATCACCAAGCAAAGGCGAGTACCGGGCACGATCTAACAACCATGTTATCTGTAAACATTTTCTTTGAAGGATTGTTAGTTAAAAAGAAAACTGTATCTGTAGGCTCTGTAACTATAATGCCAATCCAGTTTTAATATCCATATGGACCGGCATCCATTGAGTGACTATCACTCCTTAGTGGGTAGCGTGTTAAATGAGACAAAATTTTTGGGTATGTTCTCAAGTACCTCAAGGGCATAGCAAATCAGGGCTAGTACCATTTCCTTTAACGCTAGGGGAGGTACTTGAGCTAAGTGGTGGGAGACCGGTGGACCGGAGGTTTAACATCTCCAGCCCTCCTAGTTTGAAGCTCCACCAATACCATGTGGATAGGTCCCTCTTATGTTTCAATATCTCCAATCCCAGAAAACCGGGAAATTGGGAAGTGTCATGGAGCAACCTTACCATGACCTTTTCACACAGAGCAGATAGAATGCCTACAGATACAGAGCTTGTACGCCACATAGCCAGTAGAGGAAAATCTTTCCGGTATCGATATACCTTAGGAAATAGGATTACTAGAGTTGGAGAGGTATCACCAGGATACTGTGCACATATCGTACAAACTGATACGTGCATTAAGCAGATGGAAGAATTAGGGTCAGGAGATTTCACCTGGAAGGTTTGTAACATGGTAATGTCCTTCTCCGTCCCATATGTTCTCCCCGATGATGCATATTTCATATGCGGGAGAAAGGCGTACAAATGGCTTGCCCCAAACTCTGAAGGATTGTGTTATATTGGAAAAGTATTGCCTGAAGTGATGACTGTTACACATGACAAAATGAAGGACATACACCGTGGTGCCCAAGCTCCTTATACTCACACTCATTACGAGCACCGAGTTAAAAGACAACTGTCAGAAAGGTTAGAGCATCCAGCCTCTGATCTTATCCATGAATCCACCGGGATTCAGGTTCTGGTAGCGTTAGATTTCACTCGCACCGCTCGAGGAGTGATGAATTATAGATACATTTCCGCACTCGCCAATTTGTTAGATAATATCACTGAAATGTATGATGACACGTTTAGATACACTGGAAGAGAACTTCAAGCTTACAAAACAGAACTAGTTCAGCATAGGATGGTTCTTAATTATCTTACAGCAGTAACAGGCGGATATTGTGTTACATTGGCAACACAGTACGGCATAAAGTGTTGCACGTATATCACAAATAGCACCGAGGATCCGGTAGAGGTCATAGACCAAAAGATGGACGATATTCTCCAATTGAAGTGGGAATTTCGTCGAAAACACAATCTCACCCTTGCTGCTGTAGGTAATGAGCTGACTGGTTGGGTGTCATGGTTGAACCCGCGAAATTGGTTCTCCGGTTTAGGAGACTGGGCTCAAGGAGTCATAATGGATGTTGGAAAGTTTCTACTATGTATCTTGGGTGTCGTTATATCGATTGGATTGATATTTAGATGCGGGCAGGCTTTAATGAGGTGCAAACAAAGTACAAAAGTGATGAGTTTGAGGAGTGAGGAAGCTGTAATTAACCTGGATTTGATTTATGACCCAATGATAGAAACCAGAATGTGATGAAAATGCGATTATACGGTCCGTTTCTTTCACCTGTTTTTCTGCTTTTCTCCAAGATACAAAGACCCCTTGGACGAGGAAGTTAACGAGACGCTATACAGACAACAGACAAGAACCAAAGATGAAGTTTTGACGACCTATGATATGGACACTTGATGAACTTTGCCATGGATCCCCAGTTTCCCTAGTACTTTTAAACTCACGCTAGCCCAACATTTTTTGTAAATCCGATGGCTCTGACAAAGCTATTTGCTCATGCCCAAGGAGCAATACAGCGCAAAGAAGACGACTCTCAACAGATACCGAAAACAACTTCAACGACAGATGTACATTTCCCTGACATAGAATATCATTGCATTTTCCATAAGTGTTCTTCACCTTCATCTCTACAACCCTCAGGTAATAACACACATAGTATAGGGAATACAGGCACAGATATCAGCAATCACATATCCCCCCATTCATGTATCATCAACTAAAATGTGCTCCCCATTTTGTTCAAAATCCGAAAAGAGCTCGGTAAAGTTTGACAGCCCATCCACAGACCTGTACCACAGGATAAGAAGGAATTCAAATGTATACTTCGCAATACCTCGAAGCTTGATTTACCACACGTACGGCACGATGATACATGACCCTCCAAACATGGACTCATACACACATGCTTCTGCTTTCTCACTAGGTCATACCCTCTTCACACCTACTCCTCTCTCCTCCCTCACCCAACCATGGAAATGAATTAACCACTGGCATATATTTTTCTCCTTTTGAAATGTTTTCAGGAAGTGGCAGTTATTATTGACTGCCAAAGGGTGGACTGTCAAAGTCAGAAAAATATCCCCATACACACTGCCATATTTGCACCGCACACTGGTCCGCGCTGCGCATGCGTACGCTCTCCCGTGAAGGCGCATACCCGCAATAGCGTGCACCCGCGGGCGCACGGTATGCGTATTTACGGTAGAGTTTATGTAGTCGTAGCGTGCGACTCATTCGTTACATATTTTCACAATTAATGTAGTTTGTAGATCATGATCCCTTTGATAGTTTCTGAAAGTTTGGTTAATATAGAATGTCCCTGAGCTGAGGAATCCCTCTTTGTATCGTAGGAAGGGTCTAACAGGAGTCATGCAGTAGTGTTTGGTACCCATCGGAAGAGTATTTAAATAGCAATATTCCGGTGTTGGTTTGGAGCGTATTAATCGCTCGTGCGAATAGTTATGGACATAAGAAGTTTATGTCCATTTCTACTATTTACTCATACTCAGGTATGCGGCGGGAAACCTAGTTCCCCACCCACCTGAGCTGTTTGAAATCGTCACAGCCCACCTGTATGAATCAACCTATGACCTTTTGTTATGATGCAGGGCCGAATTCCGACGTCCAATGGACAATGGGATTGTAGGGACTGTAGGATTGCATTGTGTGTGGGGCATAAATAGGCAGGCCGACCACATCCAGCTCTCACTCTTCAACGGTTCTCATTGCTGAAAATCGGGTGCTGGATGTCCAGGCGCATGCGATCGTTTACCCTTGTGCGTAAGTTTCTCTCCGTAATCATTGTCTTACTGTGAGCCAATTTCTCTCATCTCTCTCCATTTCTCTCTCTCTCTCTCCTTTCTCTTTTCTCTCACATCTCCCCTAGACTAGTATTGTATTGTATTAGATAGTATTGTATTTTGGTTAGGAAGTCTCTGTTATATTGTAGTGTATCATTTGTACTGTTATCCCCTTTTACAAGTATATTAGATATAATACAGTTAATAGGCTTTGGACCCTAAACCAGTATCTGTGTATTTCCTATAGTGTTAAGTGTTCACTTGAGCGTCGGTGACGCTCAAGCAGCTTTGTAGTTAGTCAGGTTACACAAGGTTGCACTTACACCCTGTATTCACATTAAGGTATTCTGTGTATTTCATTGGTATAAGGTTTAGACATAAAGGTATAGCGTTGTGAGCGTCTGCGCCGCTGGTGACCTCCTCGTGGTCTCGAGCGTAAGCTACGCCATAGCGAATCATTACTCTAGTCATAACCAATAACGTGTTGTCCTGTGATCACTGGGCCGTGAGCGAACGTGACGCTTGAGCGTCTCGCCTACGGCTGAGCGATCGTTACGCAAATAGCGTACCCTTACGGTACTTCTTAAGTAAGCAGCGTACAGTGTTCTTAGACTTCATAAAGGGTTGTTTATACGACAAAGGAATTTAGCATTGTCATGCCCAAACCAGGGGGCAAAATATTGTAGTCGAGCACTCGCCTGATAGTCCCCCTAGAGCTGGGGCGAACCGTCACGCGGAGTGCTAAGTGGAGGAGGAACCGGATGTCTGATCCAGGGGCCACTGGTCTGTGAGATTTTCCACATGTTCCTCTAGCTGCATTTGAGGCACCCCTGGCCCTACCTTGAAACCTGGCCACACGAAAGGACTGTAAAGAGGGGCTGGGGTAAGGTCTTCTAGCTGGTGGGAGCTGCAGACAGCAGATAAGTGGACTTACCTGCCATTGCTTGCGAAATCCACTTGTTTAGTACTAGTGATGAGCGGGTTCGGTTTCTCGGAAACCGAACCCCCCCGAACTTCACCCTTTTTACACCGGTCCGAGGCATACTCGGATTCTCCCGTATGGCTCGGTTAACCCGAGCACGCCCGAACGTCATCATCCCGCTGTCGGATTCTCGCGAGATTCGGATTCTATATAAGCAGCCACGCGTCGCCGCCATTTTCACTCGTGCATTGGAAATGTTAGGGAGAGGACGTGGCTGGCGTCCTCTCCGTGTATTGTTGATGCAATTATTTGTGCTTGCTTTACTTATTGCTTAATTGTGGGGACTGGGGAGCAGCTGTATATTTATATAGGAGGAGTACAGTGCAAAGTTTTGCTGATCAGTGACCACCAGTTTTATCCGTTCTCTGCATAAAAAAAACCGCTCCTTATCTGTGCTCAGTGTGCTGCATATATCTGTGCTCACACTGCTTAATTGTGGGGACTGGGGAGCAGCTGTATTATATAGCAGGAGTACAGTGCAGAGTTTTGCTGACAGTGACCACCAGTATACGTAGTCTGCCTGAAAAACACTCCATATCTGTGCTCAGTGTGCTGCTTTATGGTGGGGACTGGGGACCACCAGTATAATATTGTATAGGAGGAGTACAGTGCAGAGTTTTGCTGACCAGTGACCACCAGTAAACGTTGTCTGCCTGAAAAACACTCCATATCTGTGCTGCATTGTAGACAGTATATAGTAGGAGTACAGTGCATAATTTTGCTGACCACCAGTATATAATATATAGGAGTACGGTACAGAAGGCCACTGCTGTACCTACCTCTGTGTCGTCAAGTATACTATCCATCCATACCTGTGGTGCATTTCAGTTTTGCACAGTTTGCTGACCACCAGTATATAATATATAGGAGTACGGTACAGTAGGCCACTGCTGTACCTACCTCTGTGTCGTCAAGTATACTATCCATCTACATTATATACCTGTGGTGCATTTTAGTTTTGCAGTTTGCTGACACAGTGACCACCAGTATATAGAGCAGTACGGTACGGAAGGCCACTGCTGTACCTACCTCTGTGTCATCAAGTATACTATCCATCTACATTTTATACCTGTGGTGCATTTTAGTTTTGCAGTTTGCTGACAGTGACCACCAGTATATATAGCAGTACGGTACGGAAGGCCACTGCTGTACCTACCTCTGTGTCGTCAAGTATACTATCCATCTACATTCTATACCTGTGGTGCATTTTAGTTTTGCAGTTTGCTGACAGTGACCACCAGTATATATAGCAGTACGGTACGGTAGGCCACTGCTGTACCTACCTCTGTGTCGTCAAGTATACTATCCATCTACATTCTATACCTGTGGTGCATTTTAGTTTTGCAGTTTGCTGACACAGTGACCACCAGTATATATAGCAGTACGGTACGGAAGGCCACTGCTGTACCTACCTCTGTGTCGTCAAGTATACTATCCATCTACATTCTATACCTGTGGTGCATTTTAGTTTTGCAGTTTGCTGACAGTGACCACCAGTATATATAGCAGTACGGTATGGTAGGCCACTGCTGTACCTACCTCTGTGTCGTCAAGTATACTATCCATCTACATTCTATACCTGTGGTGCATTTCAGTTGTGCGCAGTATATATAGTAGTAGGCCATTGCATTGATACTGGCATATAATTCCACACATTAAAAAATGGAGAACAAAAATGTGGAGGTTAAAATAAGGAAAGATCAAGATCCACTTCCACCTCGTGCTGAAGCTGCTGCCACTAGTCATGGCCGAGACGATGAAATGCCATCAACGTCGTCTGCCAAGGCCGATGCCCAATGTCATAGTAGAGAGCATGTAAAATCCAAAAAACAAAAGTTCAGTAAAATGACCCAAAAATCTAAATTGAAAGCGTCTGAGGAGAAGCGTAAACTTTCCAATATGCCATTTACGACACGGAGTGGCAAGGAACGGCTGAGGTCCTGGCCTATGTTCATGGCTAGTGGTACAGATTCACATGAGGATGGAAGCACTCAACCTCTCGCTAGAAAAATGAAAAGACTTAAGCTGGCAAAAGCACAGCAAAGAACTCTGCGTTCTTCTAAATCACAAATCCCCAAGGAGAGTCCAATTGTGTCGGTTGCGATGCCTGACCTTCCCAACACTGGACGGGAAGAGCTTGCGCCTTCCACCATTTGCACGCCCCCTGCAAGTGCTGGAAGGAGCACCCGCAGTCCAGTTCCTGATAGTCAAATTGAAGATGTCACTGTTGAAGTACACCAGGATGAGGATATGGGTGTTGCTGGCGCTGGGGAGGAAATTGACAAGGAGGATTCTGATGGTGAGGTGGTTTGTTTAAGTCAGGCACCCGGGGAGACACCTGTTGTCCGTGGGACGAATATGGCCATTGACATGCCTGGTCAAAATTTTTAAAAAATCAGCTCTTCGGTGTGGAATTATTTCAACACAAATGCGGACAACAGGTGTCAAGCCGTGTGTTGCCTTTGTCAAGCTGTAATAAGTAGGGGTAAGGACGTTAACCACCTCGGAACATCCTCCCTTATACGTCACCTGCAGCGCATTCATCATAAGTCAGTGACAAGTTCAAAAACTTTGGATGACAGCGGAAACAGTCCACTGACCACTAAATCCCTTCCTCTTGTAACCAAGCTCCTGCAAACCACACCACCAACTCCCTCAGTGTCAATTTCCTCCTTAGACAGGAAAGCCAATAGTCCTGCAGGCCATGTCACTGGGAAGTCTGACGAGTCCTCTCCTGCCTGGGATTCCTCCGATGCATCCTTGAGCGTAACGCCTACTGCTGCTGGCGCTGCTGTTGTTGCTGCTGGAAGTCGATCGTCATCCCAGAGGGGAAGTCGGAAGACCACTTGTACTACTTCCAGTAAGCAATTGACTGTCCAACAGTCCTTTGCGAGGAAGATGAAATATCACAGCAGTCATCCTGCTGCAAAGCAGATAACTCAGGCCTTGGCAAACTGGGCGGTGAGAAACGTGGTTCCGGTATCCACCGTTAATTCAGAGGCAACTAGAGACTTGATTGAGGTACTGTGTCCCTGGTACCAAATACCATCTAGGTTCCATTTCTCTAGGCAGGCGATACCGAAAATGTACACAGACCTCAGAAAAAGAGTCACCAGTGTCCTAAAAAATGCAGTTGTACCCAATGTCCACTTAACCACGGACATGTGGACAAGTGGAGCAGGGCAGACTCAGGACTATATGACTGTGACAGCCCACTGGGTAGATGTATTGCCTCCCGCAGCAAGAACAGCAGCGGCGGCACCAGTAGCAGCATCTCGCAAACGCCAATTCGTTCCTAGGCAGGCTACGCTTTGTATCACCGCTTTCCAGAAGAGGCACACAGCTGACAACCTCTTACGGAAACTGAGGAAGATCATCGCAGAATGGCTTACCCCAATTGGACTCTCCTGGGGATTTGTGACATCGGACAACGCCAGCAATATTGTGCGTGCATTACATCTGGGCAAATTCCAGCACGTCCCATCTTTTGCACATACATTGAATTTGGTGGTGCAGAATTATTTAAAAAACGACAGGGGCGTGCAAGAGATTCTGTCGGTGGCCCAAAGAATTGCCGGCCACTTTCGGCATTCAGCCACCGTGTGCCGAAGACGGGAGCACCACCAAACATTCCTGAACCTGCCCTGCCATCATCTGAAGCAAGAGGTGGTAACGAGGTGGAATTCAACCCTCTATATGCTTCAGAGGATGGAGGAGCAGCAAAAGGCCATTCAAGCCTATACATCTGCCCACGATATAGGCAAAGGAGGGGGAATGCACCTGACTCAAGCGCAGTGGAGAATGATTTCAACGTTGTGCAAGGTTCTGCAACCCTTTGAACTTGCCACACGTGAAGTCAGTTCACACACTGCCAGCCTGAGTCAGGTCATTCCCCTCATCAGGCTTTTGCAGAAGAAGCTGGAGACATTGAAGGAGGAGCTAAAACAGAGTGATTCCGCTAGGCATGTGGGACTTGTGGATGGAGCCCTTAATTCGCTTAACCAGGATTCACGGGTGGTCAATCTGTTGAAATCAGAGCACTACATTTTGGCCACCGTGCTCGATCCTAGATTTAAAACCTACGTTGTATCTCTCTTTCCGGCAGACACAAGTCTGCAGAGGTTCAAAGACCTGCTGGTGAGAAAATTGTCAAGTCAAGCGGAACGTGACCCGTCAACATCTCCTCCTTCACATTCTCCCGCAACTGGGGGTGCGAGGAAAAGGCTAAGAATTCCGAGCCCACCCGCTGGCGGTGATGCAGGGCAGTCTGGAGCGAGTGCTGACATCTGGTCCGGACTGAAGGACCTGCCAACGATTACTGACATGTCGTTTACTGTCACTGCATATGATTCTCTCACCATTGAAAGAATGGTGGAGGATTATATGAGTGACCGCATCCAAGTAGGCACGTCAGACAGTCCGTACTTATACTGGCAGGAAAAAGAGGCAATTTGGAGGCCCTTGCACAAACTGGCTTTATTCTACCTAAGTTGCCCTCCCTCCAGTGTGTACTCCGAAAGAGTGTTTAGTGCAGCCGCTCACCTTGTCAGCAATCGGCGTACGAGGTTACTTCCAGAAAATGTGGAGAAGATGATGTTCATCAAAATGAATTATAATCAATTCCTCCGTGGAGACATTCACCAGCAGCAATTGCCTCCAGAAAGTACACAGGGACCTGAGATGGTGGATTCCAGTGGGGACGAATTAATAATCTGTGAGGGGGATGTACATAGTGAAAGGGGTGAGGAATCGGAGGATGATGATGAGGTGGACATCTTGCCTCTGTAGAGCCAGTTTGTGCAAGGAGAGATTGATTGCTTCTTTTTTTGGTGGGGGCCCAAACCAACCAGTCATTTCAGTCACAGTCGTGTGGCAGACCCTGTCGCTGAAATGATGGGTTCGTTAAAGTGTGCATGTCCTGTTTATACAACATAAGGGTGGGTGGGAGGGCCCAAGGACAATTCCATCTTGCACCTCTTTTTTCTTTCATTTTTCTTTGCATCATGTGCTGTTTCGGGACAATTTTTTTGAAGTGCCATCCTGCCTGACACTGCAGTGCCACTCCTAGATGGGCCAGGTGTTTGTGTCGGCCACTTGTGTCGCTTAGCTTAGTCACACAGCGACCTTGGTGCGCCTCTTTTTTTCTTTGCATCATGTGCTGTTTGGGGACAATTTTTTTGAAGGGCCATCCTGCCTGACACTGCAGTGCCACTCCTAGATGGGCCAGGTGTTTGTGTCGGCCACTTGTGTCGCTTAGCTTAGTCACACAGCGACCTTGGTGCGCCTCTTTTTTTCTTTGCATCATGTGCTGTTTGGGGACAATTTTTTTGAAGGGCCATCCTGTCTGACACTGCAATGCCACTCCTAGATGGGCCAGGTGTTTGTGTCGGCCACCGGGTCGCTTAGCTTAGTCACACAGCTACCTCATTGCGCCTCTTTTTTTCTTTGCATCATGTGCTGTTTGGGGACAATTTTTTTAATCTGCCATCCTGTCTGACACTGCAGTGCCACTCCTAGATGGGCCAGGTGTTTGTGTCGGCCACTTGTGTCGCTTAGCTTAGCCATCCAGCGACCTTGGTGCAAATTTTAGGACTAAAAATAATATTGTGAGGTGTTCAGAATAGACTGAAAATGAGTGTAAATTATGGTTATTGAGGTTAATAATACTATGGGATCAAAATTACCCCCAAATTCTATGATTTAAGCTGTTTTTTAGGGTTTTTTGTAAAAAAAAAAACGAATCCAAAACACACCCGAATCTGACAAAAAAATTTCAGGGAGGTTTTGCCAAAACGCGTCCGAATCCAAAACACGGCCGCGGAACCGAATCCAAAACCCGAAAAATGTCCAGTGCACATCACTATTTAGTACCTTACCAAACAAGGCATCTCCCGTGAAAGGAAGATTATCAACACCTTTTTTGTAATCGGCATCTGCTGTCCATTGTCGCAGCTATAGTACCCTGCAACCTGATACTGCCATAGCCATGGAGCGGGCATTAATGAGGCCTATCTCCTTGATTGCCTCACTCATGAAGTTAGCAGCATCCTGAATATGTTGCAACAGAGTTAGGATCTCATCCTAAGGCATAGTGTCAAACCCTTCCATTATATTACCAGACCATTTGACCATGGCCCTAGTGATCCAACCACAAACAATAGTGGGTCTCTGTGCTACTCAAACCGCAGTGTAAATATGATTTTGGTTACCTACCGGTAAATCCTTTTCTCGTAGTCCATAGAGGATGCTGGGGTCCATATTAGTACCATGGGGTATAGACAGGTTCACCAGGAGCCACTGGCACTTTAAGAGTTTAATAGTGTGGGCTGGCTCCTCCCTCTATGCCCCTCCTACCAGACTCAGTCTAGAAACTGTGCCCGAGGAGACTACATACTTCGAGAGAAGGAATTACACAGATAGTGGCGAGATTCATACCAGCTCACACAACAGGCAAATTCGGGCAACATGCCGGAACAACTCAGCAACAGCTGAAACAGTAAATAATGCAGATCTTACCTAGGAACCAGGCAGTACAGAACTATAAAACCAATGCAGGAAAACGAAGCGCTGGGCGGACGCCCAGCCTCCTCTACGGACTACAAGAAAAGGATTTACCGGTAGGTAATTAAAATCCGATTTTCTCTTACGTCCTAGAGGATGCTGGGGTCCATATTAGTACCATGGGGATGTACCAAAGCTCCCAGTACGGGAGGGAGAGCGCGGAGGCTCCTGCAAGACTGCTTGATCAAACTTGATATCATCAGAGGCCAAAGTAGAGAACTTGTAAAACTTGACAAACGTGTTCGATCCAGACCAAGTAGCAGCTCGGCAAAGTTGTACAGCCGAGACACCCTGGGCAGTCACCCAGGAAGAGCCCACTTTACGAGTAGAATGGGCCTTTACAGATTTTGGACACGGCAATCCTGCCGTAGAATATGCACGCTGGATGGTAAACCTGATCCAGCGTGAAATCGACTGCTTAGAAGTAGGACACCCAATTTTCTTGGAATCATAGAGGACAAACAGGGTGTCAGTCATTCAATGATGTCCTCTTCACATAAATCTTCAAAGCCCTCACAACATCCAAGGCCTTTGAAGCAATTGAGGAGTCAGTAGCCACTGGCACCACAATAGGCTGGTTGATATGGAAAGCCAATACAACCTTAGGCAGGAACTATGGACGAGTCCTAAGTTCTGCCCTATCTTCATAGAAGATCAGATAGGGACTCTTACAAGATAAAGCCCCCAATTCCGACACACGTCGAGCAGAAGCTAAGGCTAACAAAGTGACCGCCTTCCGTGTGAGAAACTTGATGTCAGCCTCCAGCAGAGGCTCAAACCAAGCAGATTGCGGGAACTGCAGCACCACGTCCAGATCCCAGGGAGCCGTTGGCGCCACAAAGGGAGGCTGGATGTGCAGAACCCCTTTCAAAAAGGTCTGAACCTCAGGGATGACAGCCAATTGTTTTTGGAAGAAGATGGACAAAGCCGAGATTTGGACCTTGATGGGGCCCAATCTCAGGCCCATATCCAGACCTGCTTGCAGGAAAAGGAGCAAACATCCAAGTTGAAACTCCACAGCAGGAAATTTCTTGGATTCACACCAAGAAACATTTTTTTTCCAAATACGATGGTAATGTTTAGACGTTACCTCCTTTCTAGCCTGTATCAGGGTAGGAATAACCTCACTCGTGATACCTTTCCGAGCTAAGATCTGGCGTTCAACCGCCATGCCGTCAAACGTAGCCATGGTAAGTCTTGATAAGCGAAAGGCCCCTGCAGTAGCAGATCCTCCCGAAGAGGTAAGGGCCTTGGATCCTCTAACAGAAGATCCAGCAGATCCGCGTACCAAGCACTCCTTGGCCAGTCCGGAGCAATGAGGATTGCCAGAACCTTTATTCTTCTCACCAGCTGAAGAACCTTTAGTATCAGAGGAAGTGGAGGGAACACATACACTGACTTGAACACCCACGGTGTTACCAGTGCGTCCACCGCCACTGCCTGTGGGTCTCTTGACATGGAACAGTACCTCCGTAGCTTCTTGTTGAGGCGGGAGGCCATCATGTCTATGTTAGGAACCCCCCACCAACCGGTTACCTCCTCGAACACCTCCGGGTGGAGGCCCCACTCTCCCGGATGGAGATCGTGGCGGCTGAGGAAGTCTGCTTCCCAGTTGTCTACTCCCGGAATGAAGATTGCTGACATCACCACCGCGTGTCTTTCTGCCCAGAGGAGGATTCTTGACACCTCTGACATGGCAGCCCTGCTCTTCGTTCCGCCTCGTCGGTTTATGTAGGCCACCGTGGTTGCATTGTCCAACTGCACCTGAACAGCCCGATCCTGTAGAAGGTGTGCTGCTTGCAGAAGGGCGTTGTACATGGCCCTTAGCTCCAGGATGTTTATTGGGAGAAGGGATTCTTGATTCGACCACCTTCCATTAAAGGTTTCCCCCAGAGCGACTGCTCCCCAAGCTCTTAGACTTGCATCTGTGGTTAAAAGGATCCAGTCCTGAATTCCGAACCTTCGGCCTTCCAGAAGGAGTGAAATCCTGGCTTTCGGAGACAGGCGTATCCTCTTGTGCATGTGTAGGTGAGAGCCCGACCACTGGTCCAATAGGTCCAATAGGTCCAGCTGAAAAGGTCGAGCATGAAACCTGCCATACTGCAGAGCCTCGTAGGCGGCAACCATCTTCCTCAGAAGGCAGATGCATTGATGAACCGATACCTGGGTAGGCTTTAACACATCCCGGACCATTGTTTGTATCACCAATGCTTTCTCCACCGGGATAAAAACCCTCTGCACTTCCGTGTCGAGGATCATACCCAGGAAAGACAGCCTCCTTGTCGGCTCCAGATGAGACTTCGGAAGGTTCAGGATCCAGCCGTGCTTCATGAGCAGCTGTGTCGTGAGCGCGATGGATCGCAACAACCTCTCCCTGGACGACGCCTTGATTCGGAGATCGTCCAGATACGGAATTATGTTTACCCCCTGCTTGCGGAGGAGAATTATCATCTCCGCCATCACCTTGGTGAAGATCCTTGGTGCTGTGGAGTCTCCAAACGGCAGCGCCTGGAACTAATAGTGATCGTCCAACAGTGCAAACCTGAGATATGCCCGATGTGGCGACCAAATGGGAATGTGGAGGTAAGCCTCCTTGATGTCCAGTGACGCCAGGAACTCCCCCTCCGTCAGTCCTGAGATGACAGCTCTGAGAGATTCCATCTTGAATTTGAACTCCCTGAGATAAGGGTTCAAAGACTTTAAGTTTAGAATAGGCCGAACCGAACCATCCGGTTTTGGTACTACAAAAAGGTTCGAATAATAACCCTTGTTCCACTGTTGAGGTGGAACTGGAACAATGACCTCTGACACCATCAATTTTCTGATGGCCTCCAGAAGAATTGTTCTGTCCGCCAGCAAAGCTGGCAAGCCTGACTTGAAGAAACGGTGAGGTGGGGGACCTTGAAACTCCAGTCTGTACCACCTGGACACTATATCCAGGACCCAGGGATCCAGGCTAGACGACACCAAGACATGGCTGAACTGCCGGAGTCTTGCCCCCACCTGACCCTCCTCCAGGCCTAGCTGTCCACCGTCATGCGGAGGACTTAGGGGTATCAGAAGCGGGCTTCTGGGCTTGGGAACCTGCGTGAGCAGGTTTCTTTCCCATGGCACGACCACCTCTGAAGAAGGTGTTCGAAGGCTTGTTCTTTCTAGACCTCGCTGGCCGAAAGGACTGTGACGTGGCTAGTGTAAAAGGCTTCTTCGTAGCCGGTGCAGCTGAGGGGAGAAAAGTAGACTTACCCACGGTAGCCGTGGCAATCCACGCAACCAGCGCCTCCCCAAAGAGAGCCTGACCTGTATAGGGTAGGCCTTCCACACTCTTCTTGGATTCCGCGTCCGCAGACAATTGGCGCAGCCAGAGACCCCTGCGAGCCGAGACGGACATGGAGGAGATCCCCGCAGCCATGGAACCCAGGTCCTTCATGGAATCTACCAGGAATCCTGCAGAATCCTGAATATGGCGTAAAAATAAATCAACGTCACCTTATCCATCACAGTCGATTCCTCCTGCAGAGCGATTGACCACCTGGCAATAGCTTTAGCAATCAAAGCACAGGCTATAGTAGGCCGTAAAATAGCCCCGGAAGCCGTGTAAATGGATTTTAGCGTAGCATCCACCTTGCGATCTGCCGGGTCCTTCAACGCGGTAGATCCTGGGACTGGCAATACCACCTGTTTAGACAGCCTGGAGACAGAGGCGTCGACAATCGGCGGAGACTCCCATCTCTCACTATCTTCCTCCGGGAAGGGAAAAGCAACCAAGACCCTCTTAGGGATCTGAAATTTATTTTCCGGAGTTTCCCAGGCCTTTTCAAAGATAGCGTTTAGCTCTTTGGATGCCGGGAAGGTGAGGGGGGCTTCTTATTATCTGTAAAAAGGCCTCCTCCACCTGTTCAGGAGCGGTGTCAGAATTATGAAAAATATCCCTCACAGCTTCAATCATCAACTGCACCCCTTTAGCAAGTGATGCTGTCCCCCTCGACACATCCTCATCACCGTCTGCAGTGTCAGAGTCGGTGTCATCCTGCTTAAGCAATGCAAGTGCACGTTTTTGAGAATGTACCGCAGGGGACCCCGAGCAAGCAGTATCAGACCACACCACCATAGAGGATTGTAGGATCTGAGTGGCATGCTCAGTTCTAGCAACCCTGTCAGAAATCTGAGAAATAGTCCCCCTCAGAGAGGCTAACCATTCCGGTTCTCTAACCGGTATCTGCGCTACAACAGTGCAATCCTGATTACATGGTATGGAGTCTTCCTGGGAAGACAAATCCTCTGCAGCATATGAAACAGTGTCCCTAGACATGTTGTCACACACACCAAACACCCCACAAACACACAGGGTATTTATTTAGACAGTCCCCGTCCCCCCCAAGAATGGCAGAGAGAGACAGCGATTGGAGCCAACCCATACACAGCACTATTAGAGTATAGGGAAACCCCAACCTGCACTGACTGTGTCCCTTAATAGGTGACACAGTCTATACACAGCCTCCCCTCCCTTCTACAACCCCCTGGTACCGTACAGATAGCTGGAGTTGCTCTGGAGGGACCTGGACATCCACTAGAAGTGATTGCAGGCAGGGAAAATGGCGCTGAACGCTGCTGGGTCCGCTCAGAGGAGAAGCTCCACCCCTTCAATGGTGCGGTCTTCCCGCTCTTGGAGATTATACTGGCCTGAGGAATTCTGTGTTGGCTGAGATCCGCGGACCCCGACAGGCTGGAAATGGTAGTGTAGGTTATCTTGCTGGCTCAGGGCGCCCCTCACAGCGCCGCACCGTAGTACCGCTGAGCCGTCCGGGAGCACGGTTAATACCGCGCACCCACCCTTAAGCCGCCCTCTTCACACTGACCCCCCGCTTGTAAGGGGGGACAGTGACTAACTCGCCAACTTCAGCACATTGAGGGGGCGGCGGCTGGCTGCAGGGGTAAGCGTTCCCCTGTGGCGGGGCGCGATCTGTCCCCTCTGGAGCTCAGTGTCCAGTCAGCGGAGGCAGTGGCTCAAGACCCCGCAGGGCGGACACTGCTCCCCCCCTCAGTCCCTCGATGCAGGGAGGCTGTTGCGAGCAGCCTCCCTGTAAAAAAAAAAAAAAAAAACCTTATAAAAAAACCTTTTCTAAAGAAGCTCAGTAGAGCTCCCCAGCTGTGACCGGCTCATCCGGGCACATTTTCTAAACTGAGTCTGGTAGGAAGGGCATAGAGGGAGGAGCCAGCCCACACTATTAAACTCTTAAAGTGCCAATGGCTCCTGGTGGACCCATCTATACCCCATGGCACTAATATGGACCCCAGCATCCTCTAGGATGTAAGAGAAAATGGATTTAAGCATAGTTTCAATTTTACGATCTGCAGGATCTTTCAGGGAGATAGCTCCAGGTACAGGCAGTACAATCTTTCAGGACAGCCTGGAGACTGAAGTATCCACAATAGGTGGATTTTCCCACACTTTTCTATCCTCAGGGGGAAAGAGGTTAGTAACTGCTTAGGGGTTTGGAACTTTGTCAGGATTAACCCATGTCTATTTAAAAAGAGTGTTTAAATTCCTTGGAAACAGGAAATGTGGCAGTAGATTTAGGCTTCACATTAAAAAACAACTCTTCATCCGGTTCCGCCTCTTTATCTGGGATCTTGAGGACCTCCCTAATAGAATATATTAGGGCTTCTACACCCTGAGACAGAGTAATGTCACCTTTGTCCCCATCTACTTCTCCATCTTCCAAATCTGGCATGTCAGTGTCAGATTGGAGGACTTGTGGGAGTGTGTGTTTCTGTGAAACCAACAGGGGTATCTTTCCTTTAAAGGAATCTAGCCATGTTGGTTCCTGGGTGCTGCTCCCCTGAGAGGGGAGGAGAGTGCACTGAGTACACGGCACCCCCCCCACCACCACCACGAAACCCCACGATGCAGGCAGACTGGTGCCAGCCAGTGCTGCCTTAAAATCACAAACTAAAATAAAGTTTTGAAGAAAATTATCTGGAGCTTCAGAGAATGCACTCGGCTCCTTGGGCACATTTTTCTAAACTGAGTCTGCAGGAGGGGCATAGAGGGGAGGAGTCAGCACACACTGAAGATCTCTTAAAGTGCCAGGCTCCAATGGACCCAATCTGTACTCCATGGTACTAATACCATCCCAGTATCCCCTAGGACGTTAGAGAAACATAATTTAGAAACTTACCTTAAATGTTACATGTAATGTACGTGACGGCTGCCTGATCCCTGGGATCGGCAGCACCGTATTTCACAGAAGCAGCACTCATCTTCATTTCTCCTACCTGTATAAGCCCACCCCCCAGACTGCCATTGGCAAGTTACACAGGCATCTGGGGGCGGGCTTATACAGGAAGGAGAACTGCTTACTGTATTATATTGAGTCACAATAAAAGGAGTCAATTAATTGTGGACAATTCTTTTAAGTCAGACAGATGTCAATCTCGTTTTACTCGGGTGCGCTGAGTTAACTCATCATTATAATTGCCACCAGTGTGTTACATGGAAAAGGTTAAATTTGTTTCCTGGCAGCTGGAGTAGGAGAAGTTGTAGCAAAACACATTGTCATGTGCCACTCGAGCTGACAACTTGCTCACAAGGAGCACTTTGCAACTCTTAAGATCTCGGTCATTTGGAAAGATGTTGCACAGGATTTAAACCTAGCATGGTTGCCAAAACGTATTGATCCAATGCCAAGGTGTTGGAAACCCTTGTGCCCTGGTGAGACAAAGAACTAAGTGCATGATAACGTCCCTAGGGGGATCGCCATCACGAGGTCTAGGTCGGAGGGCCCTGTGAGCTCTTTCCAAGGGCAAATCCAGCTGGTCCGTACTTGGCACAAGGGAGGAGAACAGCCTCTGTAGGTATGCTTCGAGAGCCGCTGGAAGAATGGACTCTGGGATGTTGCGGATTCGGAGATTGTTTCTCCTCTCGCGATTTTCCAAATCCTTTTTCCTTTTTCAAATTTTCGGGCCCGCCGGCGGGAGGCTCTGTTGAATCCCTCCGGCCCGCCTGACCCCCTCCGGGACCCAGCAACATCCGGACCAACTCCCGCTGCACTCACCGCCAGTGGAGCGGCTCGCTCCTACCCGCTTTGGTCCCTCGCAGCAGCCGCGGCTCTCCCCGCTCCCTGGACGGGACAGGCGCCCGCAGTCTTGTTTCCGGAAGCCACCTCCACTACCTCATCTCCCAGCGCCGCACCTCGGGTGGTGCTGCCGGGGACAGGCGTCCCTGTCTCTGGGGAGACCCGGAGAGTGTGCCCCGACTCCCGCCCACGGCGATCCGCAACGGGACCTGGCGAAGCCTGCGGCCTGGACCGAGGGTGACGGCTGAGGGGAGCAACAAGCTGATGCCCTCAGCGCTCCCCAGTTGCTGCTCCCCAATCTGCTTTGCTCACCCCAGCCAGCACACACCACTGAGAGGTGCTGCATCAGACCCCCCAGGCAGACCAGGGACACCAGAATCCCCCTACCTGTGCCACATACTGATCTGGATTAGGAGTTGCATTGCACTCTGGCCCCAGATCCACGTCTGCACCCCGGCCTTGATTCCCACCCCTGTCTCCCACGTGTTCTACTGCCTCCCCAACCCCTATAGCTGATCCCAGGTGGTGCACGGGGAACACCAGTAGAGTTCTAGCAGATCAAGGCACACCCGCCCCCTGGAGGCCGTTGCTTCCTCTCCAGCTAATCGGAGGCTCCCGTAAGTGCGACAGACGGCCCACGCTCCCTGACCCCTACCTCACGTACACCTGGACCTCCAACATCCGGTAGAGCCATGCGTGCTTTACAGCTCCACACCAGCTACCTGGCGGAGAGCATCCCCACACACAGCAATGCTCAAGAACCCCGCAACTGTTTGAGACGACTACCAGTCCTCATGTTCCACTGATCACACCATAACTCAGCCCTCCAGTGGTTCTTTCTCCGGCTGTTCGGTAGCTTTACTTCATTTACCTACTCCAGTGCTTTGTTTAATCCTCCCTCATTCAAACTCATCTGCCGAGGTACAACCATGTCTAAATCCAACCCGAATACCAGAAAACGTGCGGGTACAGATATTACCCAACATTTCACTAAAACCGACAAGAGCGACAAGCCCTCCCTACCCTCAGGCCCTCCCTCTCCTAGCCTATCCTCATCCGATAGAGACGACCCATCCTCCTCATCCGTTCTACGGACCAAAGAGGATATTAGGGCCTTGTAATCGCTCATAATGGACTTCAAAGAATCGCTGGAATCCAAATTGGACAGAGCGGTCACCTCAATTAGATCGGACATCTCATCCCTGTCTTCCAGAACCTCTAAATTGGAATCCAGACAAGATGTTCTACAAAAGGATCACATAGAAACTGTCAGGGATATAGATCACCTTATCCAGGATATATCGGAGATGCGTGCCAAAAACGAGGATTTGGAAAATCGCGAGAGGAGAAACAATCTCCGAATCCGCAACATCCCAGAGTCCATTCTTCCAGCGGCTCTCGAAGCATACCTGCAGAGGCTGTTCTCCTCCCTTGTGCCAAGTACGGACCCGCAGGATTTGCCCTTGGAAAGAGCTCACAGGGCCCTCCAACCTAGACCTTGTGATGGCGATCCCCCTAGGGACGTTATCATGCGCTTTCTCAGCTTCAAAGACAAACAGTTGGTTCTCCTCCCGACCCGGGGCAAGCCACACAATGTTTGAGGACTCTAAGCTGCAGTTCTTTCAAGATTTGGCCCCCTCTACCATACTTAAAAGAAGAGAACTTAGGGACTTAACCTCCGCACTCCGCACACGCGGGATCCGCTACCGCTGGGGATTCCCCTTTAAACTTTTGGTAGACTACAACAGTAAAACGATCGTCATCAAAGACCCGAGAGAAGGAGGAGAGTTCCTGTCACACTTGGAGGACTCAGACCCGCCAATCAGGCAGAATTCTGACTCTCGTCCGCCCTGACCACTTTTACACCAGCGGTTACGTGGACACTCTTCTCGTTAAACTGCCCTAGTAACCATGTTGACTATTTTACCTATCTCCGTTTATCATCCTGGTTGCTCCGTATGCCTACTGTATATTGTTTGCCCTCACTTTTCTCAGCCTACCTTGCTAACCCCACCACTCAAAGCCCCGCAGCTATCTCTATTTTATTAGGTCTGCCCACGTGGCACTTGCTACCACATATCGGCCGCTAATGCATACTTTATAATTGTGTATGGGCGCCAGGATGTTTAGTTAAAAATTTCTAGTAATTTTGTTTCTATTACCACGGTATTGCTATTACTGCGATCAAGGTTTAGTTCTGTATGCCACTCCCCTATTAAATGTTCTTCACACACTGGTTCATATGCCTCACAGCCTCTACTGTAAATATCACATAGACCACCACTGGAGGGACGTGTTCCCCCACTACCTTTACTTACCACACAAGCTCACACTATTGCTTTCTAGCGCCTCGACCCGCCTCTCCACCCTTTCCCCTCCGTGAAGGGAGCACGATCTCTACCCGACGCTCCTCCACTTCGGATCCTTTGATCCTACTTTCTGTGCCTGTTCCTTCTCGCTGGTCGTAAGGAACCCCTGCACAGACTTCCACCCCCCCCCCCCTTTTTCTTTCCGACACCTCCCTTCTGTACCTATCTTCTCCTTCTCCCTCCGTTGAGTTAGGGTCCTTCTCTCACTCCCGCCCATTCTTTTTTTTATATTATTTATTTATTTTACTATTATCTCTTTCTCTCCTACTTCCCTTTTCTTTGCCCCTTTTAGGCAATATTTAAGATGCCCCTGGTCTTTGCGTCCTTGAACGCCAAGGGTCTCAATACCCCCCAGAAACTTTCATCCCTGTTCCGCTCTCTTCAAGCGGGAATAGTGTTCATTCAAGAAACTCACTTTAAATCCCGGTCACATCCAACCCTGGCTACTAAGCGCTATCCAACGGCTTTTTACTCCTCAAGCCAATCAAAACACAATGGAGTGGCCATTTTGATTCATTCCAAAATCCCATTCACACTACACTCGTCTCACACAGACACTGATGGCCGATATATCATTCTGACGGGCACACTCGGACAATTAGAATGCACGATTGCCACTGTTTACACCCCCAATTCCGGGCAACCCTCTTTTTTCAATTCTTTCTTCGCAGATTTGACTAAAGTCAGAAAAGGTTATTTAATATTAGGGGGGGACTTTAACACTGTTCCAGACATCGACCTGGATAAATCTTCTGGTCAATCCCGCCCCCAGCACGACTCGTCCTCACGTTCCTTAAACAAATATATCCATGAATCTGGCCTCTTCGATGTATGGCGGGCCCTCAACCCAACTGCTAGAGACTATACCTTCTTCTCGATCCCGCACCAATCCTACTCTCGAATCGATCTTTTTTTTTTTGCGGCACACAGGCCTCTAAGCACGTAACGGACTCCTATTATTACCAACCCTTGGTCAGACCATTCCATCATCACTGCCACCTTGACATTCTCGACACCCTGACAACTCGCCCCAATTGGCGATTAAACGAGACACTTCTGAAAATCCCTAAGTTCCAGGAAAAAATCAATTTAGCCATCGCTGACTATTTCTCCTTAAATATCACCGATTCTTCTTGCACCCCATTAATCTGGGAAGCTCATAAAGCCGTCATCAGAGGGCACATTATTAGCTATGCGTCACACAGGAACAGGGATCGCAAGCAAAAAATATCGTCCCTCACAGTTGAGGTCCACACCTTAGAAACCCTACACAAACAACAACCCTCACGGTCTCTATATTCACAACTCACATCTACCAGGGCTACATTAAACTCTTTACTAGCCGGAAAAAACTGAGCACTCACTCCGCTGGCTGAAACAAAAATTCTATGAGCAAAGCAACAAAGCCAATTCGCTACTGGCCAGCAGATTGAGAGCTCGGAAGGCGCACACTGCTATCCCGGCAATTAAAGACGAGAATGGCTCTCTTCAATATAACCCAAAGACTATTAACTCTCTTTTTCAGACTTATTACAAGCGACTCTATAATTTGCCCGACACCTTACCTTCTTTGGACCCGACTCACCCCACGATTTCTGACTACTTAACGTCCTCCGATCTGCCCTGTATCGACCCAAATCTCTCTTCGGACCTAGATGGACCTATTACCCCTGAAGAAATAAGCCTCGCTATCAAAAGCCAGAAACCATCTAAGGCCCCAGGTCCAGATGGCTATCCGATGTCTTATTATAAGACTTTTCAACCCGCACTACTACCTCACCTCACGACAGTATTTAATCTTATTCTAGATGGGTCTCCCTTCCACCCCCACACTACTAAGGCTGTCATTACGGTGCTTCCAAAACCCAAATAAAGATCCCCAGCTGCTCTCTAACTACCGGCCCATATCACTTCTGAACTCTGATCTGAAAATCTTCGCCAAAGTACTGGCTAATAGACAATCCTATTCTTCCCTCGCTCATACATCCCGATCAGGTGGGCTTTGTCCCATCCAGACAGGCACTTGACAATACTAGGCGTGTTGTGGATATCATTCACATTAATCTTCACAAGATCCCGTCCCTGACTCTTGCCCTGGACGCAGAGAAGGCCTTCGACAGGGTCTCATGGCCCTTTATGCAGCAGTCTTCACAACGTTTTGGCCTTCAGGGTAAATTACTTCAGGCCATACAGGCCTTATACCAGAATCCCTCAGCATCGGTCCATACCAACGGCCTACTAATGGACCCTTTCAAAATTTCGCACGGAACCCGCCAGGGGTGCCCACTATCCCCCCCTCATCTTCGCACTTGTCATTGAACCCCTCGCAAACCGCATTCTGGCCAATCCTGACATCTCTGGAGTCTGTGTCAACCATATCCAATACACCATCTCCGCCGATGATATCCTTCTGACTCTGACGAACCCGACTATTTCCCTCCCGAACCTCTTCCGAGAACTATCCATATATGGCAACCTCTCGGGATACAAAATTAACCAGACAAAATCTGAAGCCCTCTCCTTACACATTCCCAAACTAATTAAGTCTCAATT
The DNA here is from genome assembly GCF_028390025.1 of Pseudophryne corroboree. Classification (NCBI taxonomy): domain Eukaryota; kingdom Metazoa; phylum Chordata; class Amphibia; order Anura; family Myobatrachidae; genus Pseudophryne; species Pseudophryne corroboree. The sequence continues at coordinate 353,608,817 of NC_086452.1, read as the reverse complement.
ACAAAAGAATTTTAACTTTTCCTGGCGCAGACACTCCCTCAGGTATCTAGGGGTCTCCATCACTAAATCTTACAGTTCTCTTTACAGGGCTAATTACCCCCCACTCGTCACATCAATCCATAATGATATCCATCAGTGGGAATCTTACTTTCTCTCTTGGGTAGGGTGCATTAACGCAATAAAAATGAATGCCCTCCCCAAACTTCTGTACTTGTTCCAGACGCTTCCAATTCCGATCCCCTCCCAGACTCTTAATACTCTCCAATCTTCCTTGTGCAAATTCATTTGGAGCCATAAAAAGCCTACAATCTGGTGGGATATCTTAGCTTAACACTCTCGGAACGGCAGTCTGGGCCTTCCCATCCTTAAATGTTATGACGCGACCAGGTTGAGCCAAATGGTTGCCTGGCATGCCCCAAAGCATACTAAAAGATGGGTTGACCTGGAGAGCGATCTTTCGGGAGTCCCATCGATCTCATACCTGCCTTGGCTCCCTGGAAAACAATGCTCCTATCACCCACAATAGAATTGACACACACTGGCGGAACCTGAACAAAAAGTAAAAAATTGTCTACCCACCCCAACCCTTTGACTCCCATCTGGAGCATCCCAGCATTTCCCCGGGTCTTTCTCGAGGAATGGCCCGCCCTTGGATCTTGGCAGGTGTTACTAGAATCCACCATTACACAGGGACGCACTCCATTAAATCATTCTCCGATTTACAAACTACAAACGATCTACCCCACTCTATTTTATCAATATCTACAAATCCACCACTTCCTTTCTTCTCTACATTTACCATTCCCCTATCGGTCCCCTCACCTTTTGAGAGACTCTGCATTTATAACTCTGACAGGGGGACTCTCTCTTCTTTACAAAGCCACCCTCAATCCTGAACCTCCCCCTCTCGAACCGCACGAACTAGCGTGCAAAGCGGATTTAGGGTGTCACCTCGGGGAGGAAGGTTGGGACACAATCCGCACTACGATCTCACACTGCTCCATCAGCGTGGCCATCCGCGAAAATTCATACAAACTATACACAAGATGGTATCTGGTACCAGATCGGTTGCATAGGATCTATCCTGACACCTCCGACCTTTGCTGGCGGAACTGCGGTCAAGCAGGCACGTTTTATCATGTTTGGTGGACCTGCCCGGTAATTGTTCAGTATTGGGCGATGGTCCGCAGGCTACTCTCCCGATTAATTGATTTGCCGGCTCCTCTTTCACCCGCGAACCTCCTCCTTTGCGCACCACCCGATTGCATTTCCAAAGACTCGAAAAGCCTGACCCTCTTTATCTCCTGCGCAGCCAAATATCAAGAAATTGGAAGAACCCTGAAGCTCCCAACCGCCAAGCACTTACGAATAGAATCTGGTTTGTCGCAAATATGGAGTATATTACCAGTCTCCGTCAAAACACAGTACAAAAATTCCACTCCATCTGGCTCCCCTGGTACAGATGATATGACCACCCCCTCCCTGGTTTAAACGAATTATGGACTCCGTTCTACGATTGTTACCCCTTCCCCTATACCCCCTCGCTTTTTTTTCTTCTCTCTCTTCTCCTCCTCAGACCCTCGACTCTTCGGAGAATCTCTCCTTCCCCTTTATTTTCTTCATTCTTCTATATCACTTGATCTCTCTTTTCTGATCCTCACTTCCCACATACTTTTCCTACCCACTTCGCTACTTACTGCCTCCACCACAGCTCGGAACCCCACGACCCCACTCCTCTTTCTGTTCCTACATCTTTCTACCCCCCGAAAACGTCTTACTACATAGGTCTCCTGTTTCTTTACACAATGATTACCACACCCAACGCTTTTTCCTTTTTACTAGAGAAACTTTTTGTATCTGTATTCATACCGGCCTTCCGGCCACCTGCTTATTGTTTATATTTTACCGCGCTCTTTTCAGCTGACTTGTTTGTTTCTCTATCAAAATAAAAATGTATATGATTAAAAAAAATAAAAATAAAAATTGTTTGTTCTAGATACAAAGGGGGGTAATCGATTGTTTGAAAAATCAGTTAGGAGTCTGTTTTTTCCTATCTAATAGACAGAAAAAAAACAGACACCCTACCAACTTTTCAAACAACTGAATTCCACCCTAAGTGTTTCAGCCTACAGCCCCGTCCCACACCCCTCTCCGCTCCAGTGTACAATAGCACCCAATCATGAGACGGACTTTTATATGGAATCCAAAACACGCAAAATCCAACTCCAGGGAGATTATGTTTTGCCTCGTTCTGGGATCAATGTGTGGCAGGAAGACTCGAGCTAGCACTCGGAAACACTTGGATCCCCTTACTTTGGAAGTGTTCGGTATTCAGAAAACCTGAACTGCACATCTCACATTTTTTTGTAATACATCCTGCTCATTATGTCACAGAGGCGCATTCTGATCACAGCCTATGGAGGTGCGAGCACAGTTAGCCTAACGTGACTGGCTGATAAACACGCAACGTCAGAAGCTGGTGTTATTCAATCTGCCGTATAGGGTATATGAGAGATTAGAAATATATAAGAGGTTTAAATCTCAGAAGTACAATTAGTTATTCTAGACAGATTCTCTTTGGGTTATTATTTTGTACCCAACCCATACTTGCATCATCAAACTTCACAATTCCCATTGGTAAGAAGAATACAGCCATATTGTTGAAATGATAGACGAGAGCCACAGATTGAGAATGATTGCTTGTATTTAACAGTTTCATTCAAGAAGCATTGTAATTACACATACAGAAAGATTTGTGCATTAAATAATTACATTCCCAGAGTTTCTAGTTATCTTTACGGCTAAAGATATCTTTAGTGATTTAACATCTGCCTTATTTGCAACCCCATAAAGAGACAGGGTACATAGTGCTAAAACATTACACTTGTAGTAATATCACAGAGTAAAAAGCAAAGCTTCAAAAGTGTATCCATCTTTACCACAGTGTAAGCAGCCATTTTGTGACAATAGTTGGCCTATCAATTCAAGAAAAGCTTGTTACATTAGGTCTAGATTTACTAAAGCTTGTCATAAGAAAACATGAAGGTGTTGCTCATAGCATCCAGACAGATTCTAGCTCTCACTTTCTAGAATGCACCCGATACAGGATAATAATGATCTGGTTGGCTGCTCTGGGAAACTCCAATTTTTTTTTAAAAGAAGCTTTATTAAATCTACACCTAAAAAAGGCACAAAATGAAAATTGGTTCAAAGCACAAAATGGCAGCCTCCATTGCGTACAGAAGATGGGGGGGGAGGTAAAAATCACATTACGCAAAAAAAATAAAAAATGCCCAACACAAAATTAACGAGATTTCATTAACATCCACTCACATCAAAATGCTTTGCATGACATGCTGAAATGCAGTGCTTCGCCGATTCCAATATACTGAATCGGGAGGGAGAAGGGGAGGGCTCAGACAAAGATGGGGGGAAGCAACCACTAACTATTAACCTGCAATGTGCATAAAAATAAGTAATGCACAAAAGTCTCCCCCTCATAATATATAAAACATTTTATTTATTTTTTTAAAGTGAATGAAAGTTACAAAGTTCTGAATGAACAGTCAATGTACAAGCAGGGTAAAAAGTCATTTGCACAGACGGTCCTTCATAAATGATTTTGTACATTTTTATGAAGAGAAAAAAAAAGTCCCTGCCTTTGTTGTGAACAAAACATGTTAACATTAAAAAGAAAACTCCTGTCTTCATCCCATTAAACAAGAGCAGTGTTAATTCATTGCAGAGAGCAGTCCTGTACATATTGCACGTGGGTGGTCTCCAGTATGCCGACTGACGGGATCCCGGCGCACAGTATACCGGCGCCGGGATCCCGACAGCCGGCATACCGACACTTCTTCTCCCTCGTGGGGGTCCACGACCCCCCTGGAGGGAGAATAAAATAGTGTGGCGCTCATTTGCGCTCGCCACACTGTCGGTAAGCCGGCGGTCGGGCTCCCGGCGCCGGTATGCTGGTCGCCGGGAGCCCGACCGCCGGCATATCGTAGTGAACCCTTGCACGTTACTCACTAACCTCAGTACCTCATAATCCAGCAGCTGAAGTGTTAAACCATTTCATTTTACATGTACAGCATATAAAAGTATATAAAATAAAAACTCCAGAGAACTTTACATACTACAGGACAAGTTCAGATTAAAACCATTTGATTCATCAGTGGATAACTCTATAACTCTATGGACGGACAGCGGCTTCCAGTACTGGGTGAGCATTTGTAGACAAAGGACTACATGATATAGGGCAGGTGCAGATTCCTACCCATTCCACCTATCTTTGCAACCTACATAACAAAAAAGGGAGCTACAATAAATCATTGAGCTTTGTGCAATTATGCACTATGGTTTCATGCTATGTGCTATGCTAAACACTAGATAGTGGACTTAAAATTGATATTCTGCACCAGGTGATCCTGAAGCTTCTGCTGTATTAGTACTATAGCTCAGGAAGTTCTGGCTATACAGTATGAGCTCTTTTCTGTAGGTTCACAGTTTTACATTTATATTTTTACTTTGTGCTAAAAGACCACATGCAACCGCATAATCGTTTTACAATCAAACACCAGGATGTTGCAGACCATCACACAACGCAAGGATTCCAGGTGTCCTATGCTTTTGTGTACTAGATTTAATATACATAGATTCAGGAGCTCCTTATGTTGGATATCACACCTGGTAGTGCAACTTCTTTTAAAAGTAATAGTGCCAAGTACTTTTAAATTATATACCAAAATAGTTTAACATATGTGAACCCAATATATATATTTTTCTAAGTATATTTTTCTGTACTTGACTTATACATCTAATCTGTAGAGGAGGTAACTTTATGCAGCACTCTAGAGAGGCCTGCCCCCTGGTGGCACACATCATCACTGCACACTAGTGTTCCAGAGCACAGCTGAATCTTCCCTTTTTATTTACACTCCATCTAATAAGATGGTAGCTCTACAATGACTATATTTTAATCGGAGAAAAAAAATAAATCTATAAAAATACAGGAGTGATAAAAGTGAAAATCACATATTGTTCAGTATTTGTGACTTAAACATTCTTACACCAGAGACAGAATTAAACAGTTTCTGCAGCCCCACTGCTAAAAGGGTTGGTCGTGCTTATAGCTGCTATTTTTCTTAAATCCATCAGCTGCCAGAAAGTCCTTCAATGTAACAGAGGAATAAAAGGAGATGGGTCACACCCATGGCTAAAAGTGATTTGGTACAGTCTGCAAAGCGTCTTCACTGGAGCGGTCCACATCAACATTCTAAAAAGGGGATGAATATAAAAATATTTAATAAAAACAAATAAAAATTAGATATTATATACATAAAATAAATATAAGCGCAAGAGTTTAAAGAAAAATACACTTTGAGCTGTATAGTCTAGCAACAATGACTTGCTGTGATCAGCACCAAACAACCAGTATTACTGCTGTATGTCGCAGAGCCTGAAATAATGGGCTCCAGTCCTGTTACACACAGAATGCAGCCATATTGGCGGATTGTACATGAACATTCATGAGAATGCAGCTATCAGTTCCATGCCTCATACATTAGTAATGTCATTCGTTTGTTATTTATGAGGAAAAAGGCAGCAAGCTCACGGGGGTAAGTGACAAAATACCATAAATTCCCTCACCAATATAATAGTCTACCATGGTGATCCTGTGCCTTCTTCCCATGGGACAGGCTGCATTCTTATGAATACTGGTAAAGCAGACAAAATGGCTAAATTCTCTTGCAGTATGTAGTAATAGGTGATACAATAGACCCAAACATACACATTCTCTCTCCTTAATCGGGAATAAGCATACAAAAAAGGACATCCTTTGCATAACATCGGAAAAGACAACAAGTCTGGAAACGAACTTATATACAGTCCTATTGCCTTTTTGATGCTTAGATTAATGCAGACTTCAAGCATGCCACAAATCAATTTCTAACATTGCAATTCGCTGAAATTACACATATCCACCACATGTATAAATTAAAGTATGGGATTTAAGGGGGGGGGGGGGGGAGAAATAATTAGCCAAAGATTGAGATCAATTTGGTAGCAGGCAATTGGTTTTCATAGCATTAACAGAAAATAAATAAAAAGTAGAGGCACCAATATTAGTAGGTCCACGATGGTCAGGCACAGTAATCAGGGCTGCCTCAGATGGCCGGGATATATCTACGTTCTATGGAGCAGAACCAGACAATAATGCAGCAGGATTTGAAAACGTAAATAAAGAGAAGTTAAAAGAACCTTAGCATAAAGGGGGACCGGCTCATGTGACTTGGACAGCCCATGGGACTGATGGACCTACCCAAGGACAGGTTGTGTGCCAATAACTCAAACATTTGTCATTTGTCATGGAAAAAGGTTCTGCATATAGTACTTCTGTCCTGTCTAACGCAATGGAAACCACCCATCAACAGAAACAATCCTCTCTTTCTTTGAAGTACCTTCAAATTATCTCTTACATATATTAAGACAAGTTACTATTGTTTTACTCCCTTTTAGCATGGCAATTGACCTGGTGGTGTGATGCCTCCATCAAGGACTACTCCACAGACTCTACATCAAATGGGACGCATGTATGTTTTTTACATATGATTGTTCTAGGAAAAGGATTTCAGTTTACAGCAAATACTTGGCCATCAATACCTTATAGTACCAAGTTATGGGTAAAAGCCAATTCATTAGATTCCCACTGCCCTTGGTGTTTATCCACATAATGAGGCTTACCTCTGGCTTATCCCTGTGTGTATTCACAGCTTCCACATTCAGGTTGATAGCTTCCACTTTACAACCTGGGCAAGAGAGAAGAGGCCAAATAGTCTATTTATAGCATAACACACACGTAGATCAGCTTGTTTTAGCTTTGGGAATTAACCATTATCTGTAATGGTATAAGCATTTATATTGCCCACTCTTGAAAGAAATTTTAACTGTTTCACCTTTTCATTTCCCTCTACTCATTTTCCCAAATACAGAGGATGCAGCCATTATCTGGGTGGACCCAAGTTTTTAGGAGAATGCATCCTAACAACGCACCAGTAACCAGAGACATCCACTATACACCCACTAGCTAATTGCAAAAGGTCAAACCCACTACATGAAGGCTATGGCTAGTCTTCAAAATTGGTTTTTATTTTAACAAATAATTTACTGAAGATTTACAAGGTACTGGAAAAATAGTCAAGACATCACTGCGGTCAAAGGAAAGGTCAATTCCACCCACCGCTACAAGAGTAGAGATGACTGAGATCACTTAAGAGTGAAGAGCTGGACCATTCAGAAGCTTTACTACATCGCTATTTTTAGTTACACCAATGCTCATCCATTGGTCTAAGTAAGATCAGTTTGCTTACAAGTTATATGGCCTCTGATACAAATGTAGTGTCACGGTGGGCACACACTAGGATAGACTTGCAAACTATGATGTCATCAGCGACGGGACCTGGCTGGGAATAGCATACACAATTGCCAATGCCGGCAGCGACGATCAACGGCACAAGGGTGGGTGATGAGAGCGGGGGCCATGCTACATTTGACATGACCCTCACGGGCGATGTCACCAGGTCCGATGGAGGATGTCGATGACTATGCGCGGGAGCGCACATTGTCAGCGACATAGTGCATACACATTGGACAATATCGTGAATGATGTATCTGAATCGGCCACATTGTACACAATATAGTGTGTTACGCACCTTTATAGTTTATCCACTTCTATAAACCCACACTTTAGTAACTACACTCCCAGATGTCTTCCCCCGATGTATCATTACGTAACAAAATACAAGTATCTTACCATAAGCAACAGGAGTGAGCTTCAATACAGTGTGCAGGGGGCACTTGAGGTAAGGCAACTGGTCTGTAAAACAAGAGACAGGACAGGCTTCTTTAGGCATTCTTAAAACTGCTAAATGCATTAGCCATACTCCAAGCTAATGAATCACAAGTCCAAACAATGGCAAACACCTGTGCGCCTACACCACAGCCTGGATGGAGACAGCCTTATCTGTATGTACCCTGGCCTCACCTGCACTCTTATCCAGGAAATAGGCCAATAGGCAGCGCATGACAGCTTGATGGCAAATAACCAGCACATTCTCCTGACGTTCCAGTTCCATGATGACTGGTTCCAGACGCTGCACTAGGTCTTCATAGGACTGCAAATAGATAAGGTGATTTCTGATACAAAAGTAAAAACACAATCCAGGGTGGAATAATCCCCATCTATGAAAGTGAAAATAGTAATTTATACACAATGTACAGCAAACTCAGAGAACAGCAGACACATTTGCACCCCATGTCCACCAATATGTAGACGTAGTCAAAGTAAAATAAAAGCAATGCATTACGCATACTGAGGCGATGAACCTACTTTAAATCAACTGAAACTGCATAATTTAATATGAATCAAAACTATGCCCTAGGGGGCGTGGCCACGGCAGCACAGGAGTAGGAAGCAGATCCCGGGAGCTCCCTGGATTAAACATCCTCCTGTAATATCCTGGCCCCTTTGGTGTGCCTGAATACCCTGCTTTTCTTCCCTACGCTGCAGGGCACCGGCAGGCGATTTCCCCGCTCTCCCCGGGGTCTGTACGGCCGAGAAGACATACTTCCGGATTTGCGGCCTATACCTCCTCCGGATCCCCGGCCTCAATTTTGGAGATTCCCGGCCCCACTGCTCTGGACTGCTGCTTCCAGTCATAGAGGGAACACTCTCACTTAAAGGCTGACTGATATGTAACTGGTGAGTGTCTTCTACCTCCTGGGATCAAATTACACTTTGACTTCAGTTGCTGTCTTATTTTACATACTAAATAACTGCATCGCTCCTGCTCTCACCTATATTCTGGGACGCTGCCAGTACTTTCTTTTACATTTGCCTACTACTTTGGAGACCAGCTGCGGATGTGTTTCTGCTTATTACAACCCTAAAATTCACTCATTGCTGAAGTCTCCTTCTACGCTTTTGACCTGAGATTATACCGGAGTGTCTGTTACTACCTATTGTCCGTCATGGTTCGGGACGGCCAGCGCACGGCTGCGGCGAAGCTGGAGAAATTTGCCAGACAACCTAACCCACTAAACCAACGGGCCTCGCAGGCCGCTTCGCAGGGGGCCTCTCCGTCCCACTCCTACTTCCCATCTGCAACAGCTGCTGAATCCCCTAACACACCCGCAGCTCCATCTCTTCAACAAGTGCTGGAGGCAATAGCTGGATCGGAACAGCGTCTTTCAGATAAGATGGAGAAAGTGCAGTGTGATCTCTCACTGCTTCGGCAGGACGTCCAGCGCATACGAGAGAGAGTGGGAGAGGCAGAAACCCGTGTCTCGAATCTGGAGGATATGTGCGGTCCTATGAAACACGGTAACCCAGCAAGTAACATCCCTTCAATCCAAATTACTAGACATGGAGGGTCGGCTGCGTAGAAATAATGTGCGATTTGTGGGCCTGCCGGAGAAGGAGGAGGGCTCCCAGCCTGAGGTCTTCCTGGAGTCATGGCTTAAGGAACTGTACGGCGCTGAATCCTTCACGGCACAGTTTACGGTGGAGCGTGCACACCGGATACCATCTCGTCCTCTACCTCCTGGCGCCCCTCCGCGCACCTTCATCGCCAAATTTCTGCATTATAAGGACCGTGACTCGGTCCTCCGGTTGGGACGCACAAAAGGCCCCCTTACCAGAAACGGGGTTACCGTGTCTGCTTTTCCTGATTTTGCCGCGGAAGTCCAGAAGGATCGAGCCCAGTTTATGCCTATCAAGAGGCGCCTCAGAGACCTGAACGTCTCCTACTCTATGCTATTCCCCTCCCGACTCCGGGTGGTAGCGGACGGGGAAACCAAATTCTTCAATTCCCCTAGAGAGGCGGCCCAATGGCTGGACAGATATGCTCCGGGAGCGCGCCAGATGGCCCCGGATTGAGGCCCTGCACTGTCTAATGATCGGTTGGGACCACCAGAGGCATCTACCCATTGTCCAGGGAGCCCCCCCTTGGCGTTGGTGGCTCAGGACTTTTCTTTTCTTTCTCTTGATCGCTTGACTTTGGTTAAGGGTTTTGTTTAGTATTTAGCCCTTGAGAGATAGAAACGATAGTTTGGGATTTAAGTATGCCGAAGTTAGGGGTGGTATACGGGGAGGGGGGGAGAGTTCAGCGAACAGCTTGTTGCTGTGCCTTACACAAGTTTTTTTCTTTCTATAGTTTGTTATTTTTCTCATGCTTAAATTTGTTTTGGAGTACATTTATTTTGATGTGGGAAGTATGTCTGATGCATTGGATACTGTCGATTGAGAGTCAGGGATTGAGTAGTATAGCACTGTTCTTACCCTCACTAACAATTTCCAGGAATATTCGCTGGACTGTATCTTTAGGTTACTACATAGAATATTACCAGATCTATGGCTAATTTGAAATTTCTGACATGGAATGTTCGAGGTTTAAATAATAAGATAAAGCGTTCCTTAGTATTAACTACACTTCGGAAATATGGCCCGGATGTTGCATGTCTGTGCGAGACTCACTTGGAGGGGAATAGGTTACTGTCACTTAGAAGACCCTGGGTGGGCTGGGCCTATCACGCTTCTCGCTCCTCTTCCTCCAGGGGTGTGTCAATCCTGATAAAGAAATCGGTCCAATTTGAGCTGGTATCGGTCAAGACTGACAAATACGGTCGATTTGTGTTCCTTGAATGTAGACTAAGTTCCCAACCCTACTACATACTGGCGGTTTATATCCCCCCCCCATTCTCGTACGATGTACTACAGCAAGCCGCTTCATTCATAGCCTCCTCTCCGGACACCCCGGTAATCTGCTTGGGTGACTTTAACAATGTCATGAATTTAGCTTTAGACAGATGGCGCTCTCCGCAGGCTGCTGGGGTCCGCTCTAGTCCTACTAAATTTGCTGATTTTCTGAATAATTTGCAGTGGGTGGATGTGTGGAGAGCTCGGCACCCTACGACTAGACAGTTTTCATGCTTCTCTGGCACGCATGGTTCGTTCTCCAGGATCGATCTGACCCTACTCTCCCCCGTTCTTCTCCCTAGGGTGGTTGACGTCCAATACGAGGCCCGGGGTATATCTGATCACTCCCCTATGGTGTTGACTCTCGCTATGGTGAGCCAGAGGGGTCAATCTTATTGGAAACTGCATCCTTCCTGGCTGCTGCAAATAGGTGACTGCTCTGACCAGGTGACTCAGTGGGAGGGATACTTTACTGACAATGTAGGCTCGGCCCCCGGAACAGTGGTTTGGGATTCATTTAAGGCATTCCTAAGGGGAACGTATATTAGACGTATTTCTGCCCTCAAAATGTCCTGCAGGGAGAGAGAGCGAGCCCTTGAGAGTGACGCCAGGGATTTGGAATCTAGATACTTGGTGGATGGCACCGCTGCGCTGAAGGTACGCTGGCTGGCGGCCCAGTCGGCATGGGAGACTCATCTGTCTGATAAAAACTCGCGCTCGCTTCTATTTCAGGCTACTAATATTTACATGCAGGGCGATAGGCCAGGTGGCCTGTTGGCTCGATTGGTGCACAGTGACCGCCCAGGTTCTACAATTGCTCAGATGACCGGTAGCGATGGCGCCCTTGTGAACACCACGCCGGAAATTGCGCAGCTATTCCGCTCCTACTATGCTGAGGTCTACAGTTCACAACTGGTAGACTCGACATCAGACCTCTCCGCTTATTTAAGTAATATTCCCCTACCCACACTCCCCCCCGGAGGCCTCTGAGATGCTGGAGGCACCCTTAACTCTGGAAGAGGTAACGGCGGCTATTGGCTTGTCTCCCAGCGGCAAGGCACCGGGCTATGACGGCATCCCCTCAGAGGTATACAAGACCCACATTGATTTCTTCGGTCCTAGGCTTCACGCCCTGTATTCTGATATTTTTGTTAATGATCAACTTCCCCCCTCTATGGCGGAGGCGATTATTATAGTGATCCCGAAGCCCGGAAAAGACCCTAGATCCCCAGAATCCTATAGACCGATATCATTGATTCCCACTGACGCTAAGATCCTGGCAAAGATTTTAGCAGTTCGACTCAACACCGTAATTACTTCCATTATCCACTCCGACCAGACCGGCTTTATGCCAGGGATGTCCACTTCTATTAACCTACGTAGATTATATACCATCTTACAAATCCCATATGACTTCCCCTCTGACTCGGTAGTGGTCTCACTGGATGCCGCCAAGGCATTTGACAGTATCGAGTGGTCCTATCTATGGGAGGTCATGACAGCTATGGGTTTCGGGCCTAATTTTATAAAATGGATTAAATTGCTTTATCAGCACCCGACTGCCAGGATCTCAGTGAATGGCTATATCTCTCCCTCGTTCCGCCTGTTTCGCGGGACCAGGCAGGGATGTCCTCTGTCCCCAACCTTGTTTGCCCTGGCCATCGAACCCTTGGCCTGTCTAATAAGGTCCCACCCAGGCGTGGTGGGCATTCATACCGGCCCTCGTGAGGATAGGATTGCCCTTTACGCTGACGACATGCTGTTGTTTCTGCAGGATTACACCAGGTCTATGCCTACAGTGTTGCAATTGATTGAGGAGTTCGGTGTATATTCAGGCCTTCATATTAACTGGTCTAAGTCCTCTATTATGCCTGTGATTGGCCCCCCCCTGCTGCTCCTAAAATCTCCCTACCGCTATGTTGGACGGCAAAATTTAAATATCTTGGGATTCAGGTAACCAATGACCCCTCTGACTTTACACCTTTGAACCTTGATCCGATCATGCAACAAATTACTCGTAAATCCAAGACTTGGTGTAAGCTTCCATTGACTGTATCTGGCAGGGTCAGCCTCGTAAAAATGATAATACTACCTAAGATTCTATATGTGGTTCTGCAATCCCCTGTATATATTCATCCATCCTTCTTTAGAAAATTGAATAGTGTCCTGTCTTCTTTAATATGGGCTAGCAAACGTCCTAGAATACAACTGAACACTCTCACCAGGCTGCGCAGCGACGGAGGTCTGGCCTTGCCAAACTTTCAGATGTACTACTATGCCGCTCAGCTGTCTCATATTAGTGCATGGGTGCAGGATACTGGCGTCACTTCTCTACACTGGGTATTTGTCCAATGCTACTTCCCCGACTTATCCCCCCTGCAGGTGTTGCTGAGTGGGAGCTTGGCCCGGTTCCTCCCTCCTCTTATATACCAAGCCATGAAGGTGTGGCAGGCACTAAAAATTCTTTTGAAATTTGATGGATTGGACCCGGACACCCCCCTCTGGTATTCTAAATGGCTCCCTGAACTGTATGCGCTCGAGGGGAGGGAAGTTTGGGCCCCTAAATCAGTGATTTCCATAAATCACCTTTATACGGATAATACGCTCAAATCCTTCCAACAACTAAAAGATGAGTTTAATTTGCCTAACTCCTATTTTTTTAGATACCTCCAGCTCAGACATGCCTTACAGTCCCAATTCGCCAATTCCCCCCCTAAAATTATACCATTTCCCATTAAGACCTTTGTAAGTATGCTGGGTCGAGTTAAGATGATTTCCCATGCTTATGGTTATCTACTCGCCAAACTCCATATAGATCCTTTGACACGTCTCCGTGTCAAATGGGAGCAGGATCTGGGCCCCATAGATGAAGAGAACTGGGCCCTTGCTTTGGAAACTCCGTGCACGGTTACCAAATCCATCAGGTATCAACAGATACAATACTTCCTTTTGCATAGAATATATATGACCCCAGCCAGACTGGCCAAATTCGGGACGGGTCGTGTGGGTGACTGCCCTAAGTGTGGGATGACTGCAGGTACTTTTTGGCACCTCATTTGGGATTGTCCGGTGCTGCGGGCTTTCTGGGCGGGGGTCGGATCGATTCTGGGGAACACAGGGGTGGACGAGGCCATGCTTACTCCGCAATTTTGCATCCTGGGAATGGGTAGCTCTGACTTTGTGTCTGGTCCAGAGGGCCTATATGCTCGCAACATATGTGCAATGGCGAAGGTGAGCATTGCGAGGCTATGGATGGCCCCTAAGGGCCCTACACTCCCCGCTCTTAAGGCACTAATAAACGACACTGTTTTTAAGGAACGATACATTTATATGAAACACAATGCCTCCGCTAAATTTGAAAGAATTTGGTCTCCATGGCTGGAATCCATATACTCCGTCCCAGACCCTACAACTTAGTGGTGATAGGGTTACTAACAGGTCCTGGATTTGCCAAGTTATGATCTTCTAGGGCCATAGGCTTCCCTCTCACCCAATGGGTTGTGAATGAGAGAGTGGCTCTGTGCCCATCTGGACAGGGTAGGATTTAGAGTGCTAGTATCCCCCAAGGCGTCCTCTTCCCCATAATGTTTTTTGTCTCTTTGTTTTTTTAATTTTTTTTATTTCTGGGGTTCTCTGTGTTTGGTTTCTGATTGTTTTCCTCTCTTTTAAAGGGTTTTACTCGGACGGATTGTCCGTAAGAGTTATATTTGAGGGGGGGGGGGGGGGGAACAAAACAAAGTATAATGTGATTTCATGAATACTAGAGTGTACGGATAATGCAAAATAATGGTATATATAACTGTACATTCCTATGCGCCTATGAGCAAATGACAGAGTTTGAAAATAAGTCGAAAGTGAATGCTGTTCCCCGATGAGGACATGTCATTACGTGTTTAATGTGCTCCTGTTATGCAATGTCTGTATGCAAACTACTCTCCTTCGAAATAAAAATACTTTATTTAAAAAAAAACAAAAAAAAAAACTATGCCCTATTCCAGTGCATTAGTGGCCGTTGGACATAGAAGGATGGACGAGAAGCATCACTGCCGCTGTGTTCAGATTTCCCAGATTCCAAATTGTTTTGTTGTGAATTTTTGTTATGTCGAGTATAATTTGGTGACGTCAATGTTGTCAGTCCTCATAGCTGCTTGCAAATGAGAGCTGACAATTCCCCTCAAAATAAGAATCTGTCTTCTTACGTCCATTAGGCAGGTCGGCTAAGGGAGGTAATTGCAGTGATAAACAGCACACAGCTGTTCTTGTGTGCTGATGCATCCTGGCATGCTGTATATAGATAGCACACAGAAAGCAGTTTTGCCTGCATTTATGGACTGTATGTAAGAGGAGACCATGAATGTTTTTGTAAAGCACACACTGTATTGAATTAGGTCTACACATGAAAACCATAGATTTGGAAAACCATACTAAATATAAGCAGGTAATGTTCCACAAATGATGCACATTTTCCTTCCACGATAATAGATTATGTTCTATATTATCGAAAATCTAATCAATTTTCTATTTTACTAGTCATTAAAGATGATGTAATGAGTTCAGTCCCATAATGCACCAGTTTCCCAATCCTAGCAAACTCACTGACCTCTCCTTTTGGATACCGGTATCTGTATTTATCTTGGTCACGCAGGGCGAATTCCAGAGGATGGGACTCCTGAATTTCCTCGTAACGCATCTCCTCGCACACCCCCTAGCAGAAACACAACAGAACGGATATTATTAGAACGCATATCAATGTCCTATAGGGGGTTAATCAGCAAACAATCTTAACTTCAAAACATTAGAAGAAATCTAAGATCTGCTCTGGGTCAGTTAGCCCCAGTTTGACACAGTATTAGTGGTTTAAACAAAAGTGGTAAAACACAATGATGACAATGCAATCGGTGGTCTCCCCAGCAGCCACTAGATGGTACCCAACGGAGCAATTCAATTGTTGCGCTTTTCAGATGCGCATGCAGCCTGGAAGACAAATTTCAGCTCATAGACTCCTGAAGTGCGAACTGAAATGCATGTAAACTCCAAGGTTTGGGTGCCCTAAACTGTACTTTGCGTTGTTAAACCCGATACTAATAGGCATGCTCAATGAGGGCAATAACTGAATAGCCCCAGTGGGAACCCAAAAAACAACCGAATCGGCCCCCAAAGTATTATGTTTAAGCTTAGGGAAATGTTGAAATCACTGTGTTAATTTTCACCAACATGGAAACTGATCGATTCTAGGACACACATTCAGCTTTTAACCACCTGCCTGGCATGGTCACATCAGATGTGTGTTTTTGACATATGCTTTAAATTTGAAACAAGTATTTGTTTGCATGATAAGGCAGTAACACAATATAAAAGATCTCTAAAGTCTGATAGAGACACTTCAGTGTCTGATTCCAGGGACAGACTGGGGCTGTCATCGGGCCCCCGGCATCCTTTACTGTACGTGCACGAAAAGAGGATTTTGGAACTTACCGATAAATCTATTTCTCTGAATCCACTCGGGGGCACTGGAGATTAGACAGCTGGGGTGTGAAGAATGGAGACCAGAAGCAGCACAATGTATGTAAAAAAACCAAAAGCGCACAACTGGCTCCTTCCCCTTCATGCCTCCCGTCCCTCCAGTTTGAAAAATTGATGGAGAGAAGAGGGAACATGAGAAAAACCATTTGGAAAGGAACCAACCATACCATAACGTTAAACATCAACCAAGCAACTATCAAACTGTTACCCTAAACTGGTTTGAGCCAATATAACAAGAACACGCAGGCTGGCAGCACCAAGGCGGGCGTCCAGTGTCCCAGAGTGAATTCAGAGAAATAGATTTATCAGTAAGAACCAAAATCCTCTTTTCTCTATAATCCACTAGGGGACACTGGAGATTAGACAGCTGGGGACATCCCAAAGATACTCCCATGGGCGGGAGTGCTGTCCGAAGCCTAAAGAACCAAATGGCCAAAATTTGAATCCCTAGCCGCAAAAGTATCAAATTTGTAAAAGCGAGTGAACTTATGTGCGGAGGACCACATCGCTGCTCTACAAAGTTGAGCAGTAGAAGCTCTTCTGGCAGCCGTCCAAGAAGCCCCTACCAACCTGGTGGTATGATCACCCACCCAAAACAGGACCCTCTTACCACTGGAGACATGCGCTTGTCTCATGGTGAGCCTTATCCATCTGGACAAGGTTTTGTCCCTCTTAGGACCATTATACAGCACAAACAAAACGTCTGACTTTCTGAGGGAACTCGTAGCCTGTACATAAAACACTTAATGCCCTGACTACATCCAGGGAACAGTCCCCCTCTGACACCAGAAAAGATGGGGACCACAATTGGTTGGTTTATGTGAAAACCCGAAACCACCATAGGGAAAAACTCTGCCCTAGTACGGAGTTCCGCCCTATCCTCGTGGAAAACAAGAAAAGGGCTCCTACAGGATAGGGCTCCCAATTCCGATACCCTCCTTGCCGATGCCAAGGCAAGCAGCAAGACCGTCTTCCAGGATACATATTTAAGATCTGCCCTTTCCAAAGGCTTGAAAAGGTGGTTGTATACTCAACACCCCCTGTAAAAACGTCTGTATCTCCTGTAAGGACGCCAAACATTGTTGGAAAAAGAAAGGGCCGAGACTTGTACTTTCAAAGATCCCAACCTCAAACCTCCTTCCAAACCAGCTTGTAGGAAGCGCAACAATCTGGTAAGGCGAAATGGTCTGGGGTTCCAACCCTTAGGCTGGCACCAATCTATGTATTTCTTCCAGATTCTATAATAGTGTGCCGCAGTAACTGGCTTTCTTGCCGCTAACATAGTAGGTTTACCCCTTTCCTTAAGTATCCCAGTCTCAGGAACCACGCCGTCAAATGCAGACAGGTCTGGGTGTAGAAATGGACCGAGACAGATCTTCCCTCTGCAGCAACCTCCAAGGCTCCTCCGCTAGGAGACCCCTCAGATCAGAGTACCAACTTCTGAGAGGTCAGTCCGGTGCCATCAGAATTACCCATGATCCTTCCTGTTTCACCTTTTTTAACACTCTTGGTAAAGGAAACAGTGGAAATATGTATACCAGTTCGTATGGCCAGTGAATCGCCAGCACATCCACTACTGGATTCAGTGTCCTGGTCACATATCTCGGAAGTAGACTGTTGTTTCGAGAGTTCATTAGATCTACCTGTGGTAACCCCCACCTTCTTACCACTGCTTCCAATGACTTGGGGGTGTAGACTCCACTCTCCTGGGTGCATGTCTTGACGGCTGAGGTAATCTGCCTCCCAGTTGTCCACTCCTGGAATGAAGACTGCCGACAGAATTATGTTGTGCTTTTCTGTCCAAGACAGAATCCTTGTAGCCTCTTTTAAGGCCATCCGGCTCTTCGTTCCTCCTTGATGGTTTATATACGCCGCAGCGGTCACATTGTCTGAATGCACTTTCACGTGCTGTGCTTGTACTAGGCACTCCACTTGAAGAAGCGCATTGTAGATGGCTCGTAGCTCCAGCACATTTATCAGTAGGAGGCTCTCAACCACATCCCCTGAAATTGATGGTTGCCAGTACTGCACCCCAACCTCTGAGACTTGCATCCGTTGTCAAAATAATCCAATACCAGATTCAAAAACATTTTCCCGCTGATAGGTTATTGTGGACGGACCACCAAATCAATGAAATTCTGGCCTGAGGCGACAAGTGAATCTTTCAGGGAAGGCACAGGTGCATGCCTGCCCCTTGTGCGATCTGGTTCATCTGGAAAGGTCTTGAGTGAAGTATGCCATATTGAATCACTTCGAAAGATGCTACCATCTTCTTTAGAAGCCGTATACAAAGGTGTAGAGACAGTCTGATTTTGTAAAACCTGACGAACCATGTTTCTGATGTCTTGAATCTGGTCTTCCAGGAGGAAGACTCTCAACCGTATCGTGTCCAGAATAAAGGGGGTACACACGGAGAGATCTGTACTTAAATTCTAAGCAATCTGACTAGATTGCTTAGAAGTTAAGCACGGATCTCTCCGTGTGTATGCCCCACAGCAATACTTATGCGCGGCCCCGCGCGTCGCTACCACCGATGCTAGATTGAACCTGCATGCAGGCCAATCTAGCACATCGCTCATTTCACCACTGGGTGAAATGAGCGTCGCCCCCCCTCGCTCAGCACACATTGTGCTGTGTGATGAGCAGGAGAGAGATGTGTGCGGAGCGTTCGTGCTAGATCGTTCAGCACACCTCTCTCTCTGTGTGTAAGACCCAAGAACTTAATTCTTCGGGTTGGTTGTAAATTGGATTTTTTGAAATTTACAATCCAGCCGTGTTGAGTCAGGACCTGATAAGTGATCTGTGCGTCCCGGATCAAGTATTCCGGGGACGGGGCCTTGATAAGGTCGTCCAAATAAGGCATTATTGTTACCCCATTGACCTCAAATTTCGCTACCATGACCGCCATGATCTTTGTGAAGATCCTTGGAGCAGATGACAGGCCGGACAGTTGTGCTCTGAATTGGTAGTGGTTCTTCTCCACAGCAAACTTAAGATATGCTTCATGTGGTGCCCAAATTGGAACATGTAGGTACGCATCCTTTATGTCCTTTAACACCATGAATTCCTGTTGTTTCAAACCTGCAATGACAGACTGTATCAGGGATGCGCATCAGATTGGATACGATCTAAAACACATACGACTGTACACAAATTTCATACAATATATCAGACGGATATATCGGAATTGTATGAAATCGTGTAAAATCGTACTAGTGTATGGGGCCCTTTAGCATTCTGGTTTGGGTATCACAAAAAGATTTGAATAAAAACCCATCCCTCTGTGGTACCAGAACCGGTACAATTACCTCTTGTAGAAGTAATTTTTGTATTGCCGTTTCTAATGCCCTTGCCTTTTAAGGGCACTGAGGTAGACCCGTAGTAAAGAATGGATTGTGAGGGCAGACTAGAAAATAGGATTTTAATACCTACCGGTAAATCCTTTTCTCTTAGTCCGTAGAGGATGAGGGGCGCCCGTCCCAGTGCGTACTGTAT
Source organism: Pseudophryne corroboree (assembly GCF_028390025.1). NCBI lineage: Eukaryota > Metazoa > Chordata > Amphibia > Anura > Myobatrachidae > Pseudophryne > Pseudophryne corroboree. The sequence goes on along the minus strand of NC_086452.1, from coordinate 353,589,043 downwards.
CTGCAGTTAATAGTTATGGTTACACATATGTTGTGTTACGTTTGTCAGCCTGTTGCTGCAATTGTACATGCCGCTGGCCTGTGTTCTGTTGAATGCCATGTTCTGCGGCATGGTTGAGGTGTGAGCTGGTATGAATCTCACCTTAGTTTAACAATAAATCCTTTCCTCAAAATGTCCGTCTCCCTGGGCACAGTTCCTATAACTGGAGTCTGGAGGAGGGGCATAGAGGGAGGAGCCAGTTCACACCCTTTCAAAGTCTTAAAGTGCCCATATATCCTGCAGATACCGTCTATACCCCATGGTTCTAATGGTGTCCCCAGCATCCTATAGGACGTATGAGAAAATGTATCTTGTATCCCTGAGAGACAATATTGTTGACCAAGCCTTCTGGAGGTTTCGGCCCAGGCTTCCTGAAACCTTGTCAACTGAGCGCCCACCTTGGGGGACCCAAGATGAGCTGGGAGACAGTCATGCCACAATCTTGTCCGTTGGCTTAGAGTCCTGTTTTCAGGCTGTTGACTGGGAACGGCCTCTGCCTCTGTTTCCACGAGGTTGTCATCCAAAACCTCTACCTCTGGCACAACTGTGTCCTAAATAACGTAAAAGCCGGACCAGAATAACTCAGTCTTCCAGCTGGTGTGGTTCTAGGATAGGTAGTAGGCAGGAAAGTCAATTGTCCAGCCACGGCCTGTGAAATCCATTTGTCCAATTTGGGACCAAACAAGGTCTCCCCAACAAGAGGAATAGCTTCTACTGCCTTTTTTGAGTCTGAATCCACCTGCTAGACTCTGAGCCACAGTATTCGTCTGGCCGATACTGCAGAAGCCGAAATACATGATGCTATCCTGCTAGCATCCTTTGCAGCCTGGCAAAGATAAGTGGCTGACTCACGGATATGCTCCGCTAAACAAGATATCTCCTCCTGGCTATTATCGTCTGCCACTGTGCAAACTATCTGACCAGCCCAAGCAACAATGGGCTTATTAATCCAGGCACTCACTAGTGTAGGTCTGTGGATGCCCCTGCTGCCACAAAGATGGACTTAAGAACAGTGTCCAACTTGCGGTCCGAAGCATTCTTTAATGTAGTCATATTTGGTATAGGTAAAATAGTCTTTTTTGACAATCTAGCTAAAGACGCATCTACATTAGGTGGGACCTCCCATTTTGTCATGGATAATTTACCGTAAACTTCTTGGACAATTGGAAGCGCCAATCTGGCTGTTTCCAAGCTTCACCCATCTGTTCCTGGAGTGTCTTAGGAATGGGAAATACTGCAGTTTGTGGCTTTTGAGACTCAAACAGATCGAGAACTTCAGGTTCCTTAAACTCTTCTTCTTGAAGTGAAGGACCTGCTGTACTGCTTCAATAAGGGTTTCCAAGCCCTTAACCTCTGAATCCTCCTCTTGAGGAATAACCTTAAATACCTCTTCAATCGACTCTCTGTCATCGTCATCTACCAAGAGACACTTCTTGCAGAACAGGTAGGGGTCTCTTTACTGATTTGCGCACAAGTTTTTCTACTCTTTGTCGCATTTAGAACACACGTAGGAAATTTTTATGGTCTTGGTTGGTGCTTTTGCCATGTTAATAGTACATGTACACACAGCAAACAGCAGTCCTGTCACTATTAGAATAGATGGAGAAAGACTGTACGGTGCGTTCTTTATTTTAAGAATGTTCCAAACAGTTGATTTGGCCACACCTAATGTTTTTGCTCTCTCTCTGATGGGTTTGTTTTGATTTTTCAGCCTAATGATGGCTTGCTTCACTGATAGTGGCAGCTCTTTGGATCTCATATTGAGAGTCGACAGCAACAGATTCCAAATGCAGGTCGAGGGAGATTGTCAGTGATCTTGTATTTCTTCAATTTTTTAATAATTGCGCCAACAGTTGATCTCTTCTCACCAAGCTGCTTGCCTATTGTCGAGTAGCTCATCCCAGCCTTGTGCAGCTCTACAATTTTGGCCCTTATGACCTTAGACAGCTCTCTGGTCTTGGCCATGGTGGAGAGGTAGCAGTCTGACTGTTTGAGGGTGTGGAGAGGTGTATTTTATACAGATAACCAGTTCAAACAGCTGCCATTAATATAGGTAACGAATGGAGAATAGAAGAGCTTCTAAAAGAAGTAGTAACAGGTCTGTGAGAGCCAGAAATCTTGCTGCTTGGTAGGTGTCAAAATACACTGCTCAAAAAAATAAAGGGAACACTAAAATAACACATCCTAGATCTGAATGAATGAAATATTCTTATTTAATACTTTGTTCTTTACATAGTTGAATGTGCCGACAACAAAATCACACAAATTATCAATGGAAATCAAATTTATTAACCCATGGAGGTCTGGATTTGGAGTCACACTCAAAATGAAAGTGGAAAAACACACTACAGGCTGATCCAACTTTGATGTAAGGTCCATAAAACAAGTCAAAATGAGGCTCAGTAGTGTGTGTGTGGCCTCCACGTGCCTGTATGACCTCCCTACAACGCCTGGGCATGCTCCTGATGAGGTGGCGGATGGTCTGGGAGGGATCTCCTCCCAGACCTGGACTAAAGCATCCGCCAACTCCTGGACAGTCTGTGGTGCAACGTGGCGTTGATGGATGGAGCGAGACATGATGTCCCAGATGTGCTCAATTGGATTCAGGTCTGGGGAACGGGCGGGCCAGTCCATAGCATCAATGCCTTCGTCTTGCAGGAACTGCTGACACACTCCAGCCACATGAGGTCTAGCATTGTCTTGCATTAGGAGGAACCCAGGGCCAACCGCACCAGCATATGGTCTCACAAGGGGTCTGAGGATCTCATCTCGGTACCTAATGGCAGTCAGGCTACCTCTGACGAGCACATGGAGGGCTGTGCGGCCCCCCAAAGAAATGCCACCCCACACCATTACTGACCCACTGCCAAACCGGTCATGCTGGAGGATGTTGCAGGCAGCAGAACGTTCTCCTTGGCGTCTCCAATATGTGCTCAGTGAGAACCTGCTTTCATCTGTGAAGATCACAGGACGCCAGTGACGAATTTGCCAATCTTGGTGTTCTCTGGCAAATGCCAAACGTCCTGCACGGTGTTGGGTGTAAGCACAACCCCCACCTGTAGACGTCCGGCCCTCATACCACCCTCATGGAGTCTGCTTCTGATCGTTTGAGTAGACACATGCACATTTGTAGCTTGCTGGAGGTCCTTTTGCAGGGCTCTGGCAGTGCTCCTCCTGTTCCTCCTTGCACAAAGGCGGAGGTAGCGGTCCTGCTGCTGGGTTGTTGCCCTCCTACGGCCTCCTCCATGTCTCCTGATGTACTGGCCTGTCTCCTGGTAGCACCTCCATGCTCTGGACACTACGCTGACAGACACAGCAAACCTTCTTGCCACAGCTCGCACTGATGTGCCATCCTGGATGAGCTGCACTACCTGAGCCACTTGTGTGGGTTGTAGACTCCGTCTCATGCTACCACTAGAGTGAAAGCACCGCCAGCTTTCAAAAGTGACCAAAACATCAGCCAGAAAGCATAGGAGCTGAGAAGTGGTCTGTGGTCACCACCTGCAGAACAACTCCTTTATTGGGGGTGTCTTGCTAATTGCCTATAATTTCCACCTGTTGTCTAGTCCATTTGCACAACAGCATGTGAAATGGATTGTCAATCAGTGTTGCTTCCTAAGTGGACAGTTTGATTTCACAGAAGTGTGATTGACTTGGAGTTACATTGTGGTGTTTAAGTGTTCCCTTTATTTTTTTGAGCAGAGTATTTATTTTCCACAAGAAATACAAGTAAATTGTTTAAAAATCATACAATGTGATTTCCTGTTTTTTTTTGTCAGATTCTGTCTCTCACAGTTGAAGTGTACCTATGCTGGAAATTACAGACCTCATCTTTTTAAGTTGGTCAACTTGCACAATAGGTGACTGTCCAAATACTTTTTTGCCCCACTGTATACACACACACACTGTACATACACACACTTACACTATAAAGTAAGAGCCCTTGGTGTTTGACCTAGCGGCCTGTACTATACTGGCAGCGAGGAAGCCGCTCACCACTGGTGTCCGGAGCTATTCTCCGGCTCCGCCTCGTAGCAATGCCGCCGCCTCCGCTACCCCCGCCAGTCTGGGTCCTACTAGTCTGCACGCTGGAAGCACTGTACGCGCCTGCCGCGATCAAGCCCAGCGGCTACCACCCGGACTAGGAATACAAACTGCTGGCGCCAGCTCCCTGTATCCCGCTCGGTGGGGGAATGCTGTGGCCGGTGGTGCTTATCCTCACTGTGCGCCTACACTGCTGCAGAGAAGGAGGGGGCACTTTATACCACCACTACTCACCGTTCTTGCTGGATTCTCTTAGTGAGCATCCAATCCTTTCCACCGGGATCTGTGCCTCACAAGTACTTCAGAGAGTACCTTAGTGTCACCTGCTCTCTCCTTTAGTGAGGTGGGATTAGGCCACTGCAATCTTGAAACAAATTTCTTTATGGAGCCAGATCTCCCTGATGTGCTTCTACCTCCTCAGCACAATTTTTCAAACTAGAGGGATGGGGGGCGTGAAGGGGAAGGAGCCAGCTGTGCATTTTTATTTTATTACATACATTGTGCTACCTCCGGTCTCTATTCTTCACACCCCAGCTTTCTAATCTCCAGTGTCCCCTAGTGGATGACAAAGAAATAGGGACATTTGCCAGAGGTTGGTGTCACTGGGCTCATGAGGTCACTAGTTACTAATCCTATATAGGCTGTATTCTCCACAGCATGTATCTGTTAAGCACACAAAAGATCTACCACCACAGTGTGTAAACATGGAAGCTCTTTCAGTGAGACAGTGTAAGATCCATTAAATTAGTGGTGGAGAGAGACTTACCGCATCAATCTCATTCAGCGTTTTCCACTGCTCGTACGGCACACCCAGGGCCTCTGCTGTCTGAATAGTCCTCCTCATCTGACTTGTCCACACCTTAAGATCATGTATGTTCTGTTCATGGATGTACTTGGATAACCATTGTGCAAACTGTGAATATTACATAAAGGAGAGTTATGGTAAGACTTACCATTGTTAACTCTTTTTGCGACGTACACTGGGTTCACAGGGAAAAAACATCGGGTGTAGCATGGATCTTGATCCAGAGAGGCACCAACAGGCTAAAGCTTTAGGCTGTCCCAGGATACATTGTAGGGCCTCCTCTATAACCCCGCCTCCAGGCACTGTGAGCTCAGTTTCATTAACCGGTCCAATGTAGGAGCAGGTAAGAGAGAAGGCAGATGTTAGTCACATAGGACCACATTTTCATGACAGGAGAAGGGACCAGCGGCTAATGCCATACAAACCCATAGAAGCTAGGTGTGTGAGGGTGGGCGCCCTGTGGAATCCAGTGTACCTCGCAGAAAGAGTTAACAATGGGAAGTCTACCATAACTCTCCTTGTCTGCAGCGGGGTACACCGTGTTCCACAGGGAAAACCTCGGATGTCGTCCTATAGCAGTTCCTGAAGGGAAGGGACACGCCTTAGCGGGTATAAGAAGCTAGCGTCCAAAGGAAACATCCTGGGAGGCGGAAGTATCAAAGTCATAGAACCTGATGAACGAGTTCACAGAGGACCACGTAGCCGCCTTACACAATTGTTCTGCGGACGTGCCACGGCGGGCCGCCCATGAAAGTCAAACCGAGTAGAATGGGATTTAATTAACATCAGGAGCTGGGAGTCCAGCCTGCGCATAAGCTCGTGTAATCACCATTCTAATCCATCTGGCCAAGGTTTGCTTATTTGCAGGCCAGGTACGTTTGTGGAAACCAAACAGTACAAACAGGGTATCTGACCTCTCTATATACAGAGAGCGCTCACCACATCCAAAGACCGCTTTTTGGGGGACAAATCAGAAGAGATAAAGGCCAGAACCACAATCTCTTGGTTAAGGTGGAAAGATTACACCACTTTAGGTAAGTAACCTGGGCGAGTTCTCAAACTGCCCGGTCATGATGGAATATCAGAAAGGGTGGACTACAGGACAAAGCGCCTAAGTCAGACACCCTTCTAGTAGAGACAATAGCCAGAAGAACAGAACCTTGGCTGTGAGCCATTTGAGGTCCATTGACTCAAGAGGTTCAAATGGAGACACTTGCAGGGCATTCAGGACAACAGACAGATCCCATGGAGCCACAGGAGGGACATAGGGAGGCTGAATCCGTAACACACCCCGAGTGAATGTAAGAATGTCAGGTATAGACGCAATTTTTCTCTGAAAACACACTGACAAGGCAGATATGTGAACCTTGAGGGACCCCAGACGAAGACCCAAGTCCAGGCCCTGTTGCAGAACAACCAGGAGTCTAAATGTTTTTAATTGGTACGCATCATAGTTCTTATCAGCACACCAGGTGAAGTAAGAATTCCAGACCCTGTAATAGATCCGGGCGGATGCCGGTTTGCGGACTTTCAGCATAGTTTGGATGACCGCCTCAGAGAATCCTTTGGCCCTCAGGAGTGATGCTTCAAGAGCCACGCCGTCAAAGCCAGTCTGGCCAGGTCTGGGTTGAGACAAGGGCTCTGTACGAGGAGGTCTGGTCGATGAAGTAGAAGGGGGGCGCTCTGTCGATAGACCCTGCAGGTCTGAGAACCAATGCCGTCTGGGCCACGCCGGAGAGACTAGAAGTAGTATTCCTACTTCTTGCTTGAACTTCCACAGGACCCTGGGCAAAAGTGACGCTGGAAGGAACACGTAAAGGTAGCCGAAAGTTCCATGGAATGGCTAGTGCGCCCACGAACGCTGCTTGATGTTCCCTGGTACTTGATCCGAAGACCAGAATTTTGTGATTGTGTCGAGACAGGTCCACATCTGGTAGGCCCCATGTGTCCACTAGGAGTTGAAAGACTTCCGGATGAAGACTCCACTCTCCTGCATGCACGTCCCGACGACTGAGGAAGTAGGGTTCCCAGTTAAGGATGCCCGGAATGAACACTGCCGATATTGCTGGCAGATGGCGTTCCGCCCAATGAAGGATTTTTGACACTTTTCTCATGGCCATGTGACTGAGTGCCGCCTTGATGATTTATGTACGCCACCGTGGTGGCATTCTTACCTTGCTTGAACAGGCCTGTTCTGGATTAGAGGCAGGGCAAGAGTTAATGCATTAAACACCGCCCGCAACTGCAGAATGTTTATCGGAAGGAGTGATTCTTCCTGGGTCCAGCGACCCTGGAAAGAGTGTTGCCACCACAACCCATCCCCGCAGACTGGCATCTGTTGTCAACAGGACCCAGCCGGGGATCCAGAAGGGACATCCCCTGGTCAGTCGGTGGTCCTGGAGCAACCAGGTCAGCGATAGCCGAACCTCCGGAGTCAATGTGATCATGTGAGACCTGATCCGATGAGGTAGGCAGTCCCACTTTGAAAGGATTAACCTCTGAAGAGGGCGGGAATGAAATTAAAGCATACTCCACCATGTCGAATGTCGACACCATTAGTCCAAGTACTTGCATCGTTGAGTGTATCGACACACTGTTGCAGGAAAGGAAGTATCTTAGTCCTGTCCTGAAGTTTCAGGACTTTCTCTGGAGACAGGAACAGATGTTGACTGTGTGTGTCCAGGAGTGCTCCCAGGTGCACCATGCTCTGAGCTTGGACCAGCGAGGATTTCTTCCAATTGATAAGCCACCCGTGGGCTTGTAGGAAGCTTACAGTCAGTTGTAGATGACTGATGAGGACATCGTGGGAGTTTGCCAGGATCAGCAAGTCATCCAAATACGGTAGGATCCTGACTCCCTAGAGACGGAGATGTGCCATCATTACGGCCATAACCTTGGTGAAAATCTGAGGGGCCATAGCCAGCCCAAATGGCAGAGCCTGGAACTGATAGTGTAGCCTCCGGGTTCCATCACTAGTACAATTGAGCACAGTGTTTCCATCCAGAACTTGGACACTCACAAACTTGTTTAGTGATTTCAGACTGAAAATAGGCTGAAAAGGACCCATTGGGTTTCGGGACTATAAACAGGATCTACTATTAACCACTGCCTCTCTGAGACAGGGGTACCGGCACTACCACTCCTGTATCCAGGAGAGAACTCCTTTAACGGATCAGAGGGAAGAACCGTGGCGTAAGACTGGCGAGGGGGATGCCTCTTGAAAGAGACTGCGTACCCGTGAGAGACAACTTCTCGCACCCATGCGTCTGAAGTGGTCTTTAACCAGACCTGCGTGAACCGCAGAAGTCGGTCTCCCACCCCAGGGGTCCCCTAGGGGGAGGCCCGTGCAGTCATACGGCAGGCTTGTCTTGTTTAGAAGCAGGCTGACGGGCCGCCCAGGACTGCTTCGTCTTGGGCTTAGTGGTTTTGGAAGCACGAGATTGTCTCTGGTATGCCTGACCCTTTGCTTTCCCTTGAGGCCGAAAGGAACGAAAAGTGGTACCTTTTGCCTTCTGTGCTGAAGAATTAGTATTTGGGAGGAAGGCAGTCTTAGCCGCCGCCAGTTCAGACAATTTTATTTAGGTCTTCTCCAAATAGAATGTCTCCCTTAAAAGGAAGTACCTCCAAGGTCTTTTTGGAGTCTAGGTCCACCTACCATGACCTCAACCATAGAATACGGCGAGCCAGGACAGACATAGTCGACGCCTTGGCTGCCAGCACACCCGCCTTAGATGATACTTCCTGTATGTAACAGGCGGCGGTGGTAATGTGAGGTAGGTATTGTCTGACATTGTCAGAAATATCCTTGGGCAGCTCATCCTCTATTGCCTGAACCCATGCTTTGATACCTTTAGCAGCCCAGGAGGCAGCAATAGTGGGTCTATGCACAGCACCTGTAAGGGAGTAAATAGATTTCAGGCATCCCTCCACACGCTTATCTGTCGGTTTTCAGGGAAGTGACAGTAGTGACAGGCAGAGTGGATGACACAATGCATTAGGCGGGTGACATGAGAATCCACCGGCGGTGAATTTTCCCACTTATTACATAACTCTATAGGGAGAGGATAGTGAGCCAAGGCCCTTTTAGAGAGAGGGAAGTTATTCCCTGGATTAACCCTGGGTTCCTGCCTGATGTCTACCAAATGGTCAGAATGGGGCAATAGATTTTTAACTGCCTTTTAAATATATCAGTTTTCTTAGTGACAGTAGTGGATTCCTCAACAAAGATTTGTAGGATTTGTTAACTAGCAACCACTAGAGCAGGAACATCGATTTGTAATTCAGAATCCTCGTCAGAAACACCAGATTCAGTGTCTGACAGGACAGTACCCTCCTCTTCAGATGAAACATCTGAGAGATTTGTGGATTAAGAGGAAGCAGCCCGCTCAGATGACCCAGAGACACGGGAGTGACCTGGGGTAGATTTAGGTCTAATCAAAGTTTGAGTCAACTGCTGTAACTGATTAGACAAATTATCCGCCCAAGGCAGTTTCACCATAAGGACAAATTGAGGCTGTAATGGCACAGGTGGTCCCATAGGGGGAGTTAGACATTCCACCAGAGTATCTAATATGTTTGAGAATGCGGCCCGCAGTGGCTCCCGATTGTTTATAGGAGCTGCGGACTGACTAGGGGGTGTATGGCACACAGTACACAGACCATCATACACCGCTTCACCCTCTGGTAAACCCTTGGCGCATGCTCTGCGCCCTTTCTGTTAGACATTGTACACAAATGCAACACAGAGCGAATTAGTACAATGAAGCCAGACAGAGTAGAATACCTGCAAATAAATCCGGTATCATGTGACTGAGTACATAGTAGAAGACACTTACTAGGTAAATACTGTGACGCACTATATAAAAGACCCTGACGCACCTAGTCGCTTAGGGTACAGAATTTAGTGATAGATCTCCGGGAACCATTGAAAGTGAAACCTTACAGCAGATACACGCACACAGCCAAAATAACAATGCAGACAATTATTAGTATGAAAATAAAACTGAACTGGACTAGTATTTGTAATATATATATATATATATATATATATATATATATATATATATATATATATATATATATATATATATATATATATATATATATATATATATATATATATATATTTATTTATTTATTTATATATTATATTATATAAATATATATAAAAAAAATTATATTATACACATACACACCTCTCTCATATATATCTTTAGAAGGGAGACCTTGTCCTGCAGTCCCAGAGACCAGCCGCAGCTATGCTCTAAGATGTTGCCCAGCGTCTCAGTCAGGGAGTGAGGGTGAGGAAGCTCCAGGGCGGGAAAATCTGCAGTAGATGGCGCCCTGGGCCAGGGAGGAACTACAGGTCAAGCAACGCCTCCCCTATGCTGGGCCTCACCGCCGGTACTACAGAGATTTATCAACAGGGGCGTTAGTACACCCGACCTGTACTCCTATGCCCTGGCGGATATAGTGGGGTCCCCGCTTGGTGACAGTGTCCAAGCCAGTGTCGCAGTCCGTCTCCCTAGACATGCGATCGGAACACGATTTAATGGTGGGTCCCACCTGGGGGACCCTCTTACCTCCTCCCCGTAGCAGCCACGCGAACCAGGAGAGCGTCTGCGACCATGTGCCTAGAGCCGTAGCGTCTCCGCCGCAAGTACCCGGGAACAGGCCGCAGGAGTATGCAATGCCGCTTGGGAGGTGACGGGGGCACAATGCTGAATGTCACCCTGACATATCAGTGCTGCGTCTCTTGAAGTCTTCTGAAAAAGCTTTTGTTCAGGGCTGCCCAGTGCAGCCCTCCTGTTAGTGACCTGCTTCTACAGGCACGAACTCGAAACTGAGCTCACAGTGCCTGGAGGCAGGGTTACAGAGGAGGCCCCACAATGCATCCTGGGATAGCCTAAAGCTTTAGCCTGTTGGTGCCTCTCTGGATGAAGATCCACTCTACACCCAATGTTTTCCCTGTGGAACACAGTGTACCCCGCTGCAGAAATGAAGATAAATAACATTGTACAAGAGGTATCTAGCCTTCCAATTGCTAGCCTTATTAGATACTATAGCATTCCAAGTTACGAGGCTGTGGAAATGCAAATGAATGACCCCAGCGCTCCCATAACACTGCGGATGAAATACAGCCACTGACCGGACACATTTATCAGTCTGGATGGGTTTTCTATTTAGATTAGGAAACACACTGCAGTCTAGAACAGGTCACTGCACCATATCTGTGGTCAATTTACCCTTCACAGAAACTGGACAGAATACACCTAGAGGAGGAAAACGTTAAGGCAGATATTCTGCCCACGCTAATCCTATACGGGTCTCTCTACACAGGAACCTCCGTTCCTTGACTAGTGTCATAACACACTACATGCTCACACACAGAAAATAAAGATCCAACGTTACCCCACAACGACCCAGCAGATCCATCACTCATACAGAACACATACATTAACTTACGATTAGTTTCAATTAAGGAGAAAACATGACTGCTGACATCACGTCAGTTTCCTCAACATTCATCATAACAGTGCAGAAATTTGCATGAGGCTATGAACAGATCGTTAGGATGTATCAGAGACTAGAATATCACTGCAGAGCTCCCTTAGTCAAAACACTGATGTATCAAATCAACCTTAGGTGTTCAATAAGGTGTAGAAAGACAGATAATTGAAGATATCTTTGGCGCTACCACCTTATATTAAGTTGCAAAGAAATAACATAATTAAATTAAAATATGGAAGAATGATAAGAAAGTCTATTAAAATGTCCCAGACGGTTTCTCTTTAAGGGGTATATGCAATTGCGGTCGAATTCCCGAAATTGTCGAAAAACGGGACTTTTTCGCCAAAAAAAAAAAAAAAAAAATAAAAAAAAAAAAAAAAAAATCGACAATGCAATTCAGTACTTTCCGTCAAAAAAAGGACTATCAAAATTCGACTTTTTGAAATTCGACATTTCTGCAATGGTACAAATGCAGCAATTCGCTAAAAGTATATTCAATTGAAGTTTGGAAATTCGACAACAGTGCTTTTAGACAGTAAATTCGTCATTTTCAATCCGCCACACTTTGGTGGGGGAATCTAATAAAAAAAAATTTAAGAGATGTTTTTTTGGGTGTTTTTTTTTATTGGTAATAGCATATCTATTTATATTAGAAGGGATTAGGTACTTGGTTTGTCTATTTTGGAGGAACAAGTATTATTTATATAATTTAAAAAAAATTTGTTTTTTTTTATTTTTTAAATGGAATGGTAAAATCCTGAAAAAAAATGGCGTGGGGTCCCCCCTCCAAAGCATAACCAGCCTCGGGCTCTTCGAGCCGGTCCTGGTTCTAAAAATCCGGGGGGAAAAAATTACAGGGGATCCCCCGTATTTTTAAAACCAGCACCGGGCTCTGCGCCTGGTGCAAAAAAATACGGGGGACAAAAAGAGTAGGGGTCCCCTGTATTTTTTACACCAGCATCGGGCTCCACTAGCTGGACAGATAATGCCACAGCCGGGGGTCACTTTTATACAGCGCCCTGCGGCCGTGGCATTAAATATCCAACTAGTCACCCCTGGCCGGGGTACCCTGGGGGAGTGGGGACCCCTTCAATCAAGGGGTCCCCCCCCCCCCAGCCACCCAAGGGCCAGGGGTGAAGCCCGAGGCTGCCCCCCCCCCCCCCATCCAAGGGCTGCCGATGGGGGGCTGATAGCCTTTGGAAAAATGAAAGAATATTGTTTTTCCAGTAGTACTACAAGTCCCAGCAAGCCTCCCCAGCAAACTGGTACTTGGAGAACCACAAGTACCAGCATGCGGGAGAAAAACGGGCCCGCTGGTACCTATAGTTCTACTGGGAAAAAAATACCCAAATAAAAACAGGACACGCACACCTTGAAAGTACAACTTTATTTCACACCTGCCGACACACACATACTTACCTATGTTGACACGACGTTCGGTCCACTTGTCCAAGTAGAATCCGGGGTACCTGTGAATAAAATTATACTCACCTGATCCAGTGTCCAGGTTATAATCCACGTACTTGGCAAAACAACAAAACGGCAACCCGGACCAAACGGACTGATAGGGGTCCCATGTTTACACATGGGACCCCTTTCCACGAATGCAGAGACCCCCCTCCGTGACTGCTGTCACAGAAAGGTCTCTTCAGCCAATCAGCGAGCGCAACGTCCTGGAACTCTGCTGATTGGCTGTATGCGCGTCTGCTGTCAGACAGCGCATCGCAAAGCCTCTCCATTAAATTCAATGGTGGGAACTTTGCGTCAGCGGTGAGGTCACCCGCGGTCAGCGGCTGACCGCGGGTAACCCCACCGCTACCCGCAAAGTTACCACCATTGAAACTAATGGAGGGAGCTGTGCGATGCGCTGTCTGACAGCAGACGCGCATACAGCCAATCAGGTGAGTGCCACGAAGTAGCGCTTCCTGATTGGCTGAAGGGACCTTCAGTGACAGCAGTCACGTGGGGTCCCGGCATTCGTGGAAAGGGGTCCCATGTGTAAACATGGGACCCCTTTCAGTCCGTTTGGTCTGGGTTGCCGTTTTGTTGTTTTGCCAAGTACGTGGATTTAACCTTGACATTGAATTGAGGAGAGTATAATTTTATTCACAGGTACCCCGGATTCTTCAGTGACGAGGGGGGCGTGGCAGTCGGCGGGTCAACATAGGTAAGTATGTGTGTGTCGGCATGTATGAAATAAAGTTTTACTTTCACGGTGTGTGTCTCCTGTTTTTATTTGGGTATTTTTTTTCCAGTAGAACTATAGGTACCAGCGGGCCCATTTTTCTCCCGCATGCTGGTACTTGTGGTTCTCCAAGTACCAGCTTGCGGGGGAGGCTTGCTGGGACTTGTAGTACTACTGGAAAAAACAATATTCTTTCATTTTTCCAAAGGCTATCAGCCCCCCATCCGCAGCCCTTGGATGGGGGTGGGGGGGACACACAGCCTTGGGCTTCACCCCCCGCCCTTGGGTGGCTGGGGGGACGACCCCTTGATTGAAGGGGTCCCCACTCCCCCAGGGTACCCCGGCCAGGGGTGACTAGTTGGATATTTAATGCCACGGCCGCAGGGCGCTGTATAAAAGTGACCCCCGGCTGTGGCATTATCTGTCCAGCTAGTGAAGCCCGATGCTGGTGTAAAAAATACGGGGGACCCCTACTCTTTTTGACCCCCGTATTTTTTGCACCAGCACCAGGCGCAGAGCCCGGTGCTGGTTTAAAAAATACGGGGGATCCCATGACATTTTCCCCCCCGGATTTTTAGAACCAGGACCGGCTCGAAGAGCCAGAGGCTGGTTATGCTTTGGAGGGGGGACCCCACGCAATGTTTTTTCGGGTTTTTTCCCGTTTTTAAAAAATCGGAACAAAATCCGTCAAATCGGCCGTTTTTCGTCAGCGGGACTGTCGAATCTGTTTTTTATTGAATATGGTCAATTTCGGCACCCAATTGCCGCGATTCGCCGCTAATTGCATATACACCTAATTGACTTTAATCTTGCTTTCCTCCAAGATTCTTCAGACCATGAAATTCCTTATAGGTATATATCCATGCAAACAGAGAAAAAAAAAATTACATATAGTGTAGTATTTAAAAAAAAAAAATAATGTGTTCAAATTTATTTCATATGACATAAAGATATACATATATAAAAGATTTTTCTTTCATCCAATTAAAAGAATGGTCCTTCACTTTATGTATATATGATTGGAACCGTACCGTGCCAAGCTCCCAGCATGGAGCAATGGAAAGAGCAAAAGATTGGAGTCTCTGGAATTCCTCCTTACTCCCTCTCCGGGCTAAACACCGGCAGCTGGACCAGGCAAGTTCCTTTCCAAATGTGGATGCAGGTAGATGGATCAATTAGCCGCCAACGCGTTTCGAGTTATGGTAAACTCTTCCTCAGGGCAGAATGATCCCTACCTGCATGCATCCCTTTTTTATACTAAAATTAACCCGGAAGTGAAACATCAATTTCCTATTTTACAAATTAGAAGTATTCCCATAAAAACAAAAATCCATATAGCAAATTCCTGTTCCTTTACAGATATTGTGTCTCATGATACTTTACATAATCATCTAGAATTTTCTTGTTGACCTTAACTCCTTCCTGTAGGTCAACTCCAGTTCACAGTAATTCCGCTCTCAAATCATAAAATTTTTGCATGGATATATACCTATAAGGAATTTCATGGTCTGAAGAATCTTGGAGGAAAGCAAGACTAAAGTCACTTAAAAATAAGATTTTACTCACCGGTAAATCTATTTCTCGTAGTCCGTAGAGGATGCTGGGCACTCCGAAAGGACCATGGGGAATAGCGGCTCCGCAGGAGACTGGGCATAACTAAAGAAAGCTTTTAGGTCACCTGGTGTGCACTGGCTCCTCCCACTATGACCCTCCTCCAAGCCTCAGTTAGGATACTGTGCCCGGAAGAGCTGACACAATAAGGAAGGATTTTGAATCCCGGGTAAGACTCATACCAGCCACACCAATCACACCGTATAACTCGTGATACTATACCCAGTTAACAGTATGAAAACATTGAGCCTCTCAGATGGCTCAACAATAACCCTTTTGTTAACTATAACTATGTACAAGTATTGCAGACAATCCGCACTTGGGACGGGCGCCCAGCATCCACTACGGACTACGAGAAATAGATTTACCGGTGAGTAAAATCTTATTTTCTCTAACGTCCTAGTGGATGCTGGGAACTCCGAAAGGACCATGGGGATTATACCAAAGCTCCCAAACGGGCGGGAGAGTGCGGATGACTCTGCAGCACCGAATGAGAGAACTCAAGGTCCTCCTCAGCCAGGGTATCAAATTTGTAGAATTTTGCAAACGTGTTTGCCCCTGACCAAGTAGCAGCTCTGCAATGTTGTAAAGCCGAGACCCCTCGGGCAGCTGCCCAAGATGAGCCCACCTTCCTTGTGGAATGGGCTTTTACAGATTTAGGATGCGGCAGTCCAGCCGCAGAATGCGCCAGCTGAATTGTGCTACAAATCCAGCGATCAATAGTCTGCTTAGAAGCAGGAGCACCCAGTTTGTTGGGTGCATACAGGATAAATAGCGAGTCAGTTTTCCTGACTCTAGCCGTCCTGGAAACATAAATTTTCAAGGCCCTGACTACGTCCAGTAACTTGGAATCCTCCAAGTCCCTAGTAGCCGCAGGCACCACAATAGGTTGGTTCAAGTGAAAAGCTGATACCACCTTAGGGAGAAACTGGGGACGAGTCCTCAATTCCGCCCTATCCATATGGAAAATCAGATAAGGGCTTTTACATGACAAAGCCGCCAATTCTGACACACGCCTGGCCGAAGCCAAGGCCAATAACATGACCACTTTCCACGTGAGATATTTTAGATCCACGGTTTTAAGTGGTTCAAACCAATGTGATTTTAAAGAAATTCAACACCACGTTGAGATCCCAAGGTGCCACTGGAGGCACAAAAGGGGGCTGAATATGCAGCACTCCCTTTACAAAAGTCTGAACTTCAGGCAACGAAGCCAGTTCTTTCTGAAAGAAAATCGACAGAGCCGAAATCTGGACCTTAATGGAACCCAATTTTAGGCCCATAGTCACTCCTGACTGTAGAAAGTGCAGAAATCGACCCAGCTGAAATTCCTCCGTTGGGGCCTTCCTGGCCTCACACCACGCAACATATTTTCGCCAAATACGGTGATAATGGTTTGCGGTCACTTCTTTCCTAGCTTTAATCAGCGTAGGAATGACTTCCTCCGGAATGCCCTTTTCCTTTAGGATCCGGTGTTCAACCGCCATGCCGTCAAACGCAGTCGCGGTAAGTCTTGGAACTGACAGGGCCCCTGCTGTAGCATATCCTGTCTGAGCGGTAGAGGCCATGGGTCCTCTGATATCATTTCTTGAAGTTCTGGGTACCAAGCTCTTCTTGGCCAATCCGGAACCACGAGTATCGTTCTTACTCCTCGCCTTCTTATTATTCTCAGTACCTTTGGTATGAGAGGCAGAGGGGGGGGAACACATAAACCGACTGGTACACCCACGGTGTCACTAGAGCGTCCACAGCTATTGCCTGAGGGTCTCTTGACCTGGCGCAATATTTATCTAGTTTTTTGTTTAAGCGGGACGCCATCATGTCCACCTGTGGCCTTTCCCAACGGTTTACCATCAGTTGGAAGACTTCTGGATGAAGTCCCCACTCTCCTGGGTGTAGATCGTGTCTGCTGAGGAAGTCTGCTTCCCAGTTATCCACTCCCGGAATGAACACTGCTGACAGTGCTAACACGTGATTTTCCGCCCATCGGAAAATCCTTGTGGCTTCTGCCATCGCCATCCTGCTTCTTGTGCCGCCCCGTTGGTTTACATGGGCGACTGCCGTGATGTTGTCTGATTGGATCAGTACCGGCTGGTTTTGAAGCAGAGGCCATGCCTGACTCAGGGCATTGTAAATGGCCCTCAGCTCCAGAATATTTATGTGTAGGGAAGTCTCCTGACTTGACCAAAGTCCCTGGAAGTTTCTTCCCTGTGTGACTGCCCCCCAGCCTCAAAGGCTGGCATCCGTGGTCACCAGGACCCAGTCCTGTATGCCGAACCTGCGGCCCTCTTGAAGATTGGCACTCTGCAGCCACCACAGTAGCGATACCCTGGTCCTTGGAGACAGGGTTATCAGCCGATGCATCTGAAGATGCGCTCCGGACCACTTGTCCAACAGGTCCCACTGAAAAGTTCTTGCATGGAACCTGCCGAATGGGATTGCTTCGTAGGAAGCTACCATTTTTCCCAGGACTCGCGTGCAATGATGCACCGATACCTATTTCGGCTTCAGGAGGTCTCTGACTAGAGATGACAGCTCCTTGGCTTTCTCCTCCGGGAGAAACACTTTTTTCTGGTCTGTGTCCAGAACCATCCCCAGGAACAGTAGACGTGTCGTAGGAACCAGCTGTGACTTTGGAATGTTTAGAATCCAACCGTGCTGTTGTAGCACTTTCCGAGATAGTGCTACCCCGACTAACAACTGCTCCTTGGACCTCGCCTTTATAAGGAGATCGTCCAAGTACGGGATAATTAAAACTCCCTTTTCGAAGGAGTATCATCATTTCGGCCATTACCTTGGTAAACACCCTCGGTGCCGTATACAGTCCAAACGGCAGTGTCTGGACTTGGTAATGGCAATCCTGTACCACAAATCTGAGGTACTCCTGGTGAGGATGGTAAATGGGGACATTCAGGTAAGCATCCTTGATGTCCAGGGATACCATGTAATCCCCCTCGTCCAGGCTTGCAATAACCACCCTGAGCGATTCCATCTTGAACTTGAATTTTTTATGTATGTGTTCAAGGATTTTAAATATAAAATGGGTCACACCGAACCGTGCGGTTTCGGTACCCCAAACAGTGTGGAATAGTAACCCCGTCCTTGTTGAAGTAGGGGTACCTTGACTATCACCTGCTGGGAATACAGCTTGTGAATTGCCTCTAGCACAGCCTCCCTGCCTGAGGGAGTTGTCGGCAAGGCAGATTTGAGGAAACGGCGGGGGGAAGACATCTCGAATTACAGCTTGTACCCCTGAGATACTACTTGAAGGAAACAGGGATCCACCTGTGAGCGAGCCCACTGATCGCTGAAAATTTTGAGGCGGCCCCCCACCGTACCTGGCTACGCCTGTGGAGCCCCCGCATCATGCGGTGGACTCAGAGGAAGCGGTAGAAGAATTTTGATTCTGGGAACTGGCTGACTGGTGCAGCTTTTTCCCTCTTCCCTTGTCTCTATGCAGAATGAAGCGCCTTTGACCCGCTTGCTTTTCTGAAGCCGAAAGGACTGTACCTGATAATACAGTGCTTTCTTAGTCTGTGAGGAAACCTGAGGTAAAAAATGTTCTTCCCAGCTGTTGCTGTGGATACGAGGTCCCAGAGACCATCCCCAAATAATTCCTCACCCTTATAAGGCAGAATCTCTATGCGCCTTTTAAAGTCAGGATCACCTGTCCAGTGACAGGTCTCTAACACCCTCCTGACAGAATGGACATTACATTAATTTTGGATGCCAGCCGGCAAAATATCCCACTGTGCATCCCTCATATATATGACGACGTCTTTAATATGTTCATATGTTAACAAACTAGTATCCCTGTTTGACAGGGTCACCGACCACGCTGCAGCAGCACGATCTGCAGGTCTCAGTCTAGTACCCGAGTGTGTAAATACAGACTTCAGGATAGCCTCCTGCTTTTTATCAACAGGTACCTTCAAAGTGGCCGTATCCTAAGACGGCAGTGCCACCTTTTTTGACAACCGTGTGAGCGCCTTATCCACCCTAGGGGATATCTCCCAGCGTAACTTATCCTCTGGCGGGAAAGGGTACGCCATCAGTAACTTTTTAGAAATTACCAGTTTCTTATCGGGGGAACCCACGCTTTTTCACACACTTCATTTCACTCATCTGATGGGGGAACAAAACACTGCCTGCTTTTTCTACCCAAACATAAAACCCATTTTTAGAGGTACTTGGGTTAATGTCAGAAATGTGTAACACATTTTTTAATGCCGGGATCAAGTCACGGATGTTCCTAGTGGATTGTGTATATGTCTCAACCTTGTCGACACTGGAGTCAGACTCGATGTCGACATCTGTGTCTGCCATCTGAGGGAGCGGGCGTTTTTGAGCCCCTGATGACCTTTGAGACGCCTGGGCAGGCGCGGGCTGAGAAGCTGTCTGTCCCACAGCTGTTACGTCATCCAGCCTTTTATGTAAGGAGTTGACACTGTCGGTTAATACCTTCCACCTATCCATCCACTCTGGTGTCGGCCCCACAGGGGGCGACATCACATTTATCGGCATCTGCTCCGTCACCACATAAGCCTCCTCATCAAACATGTCGACACAGCCGTACCGACACACCGCACACACACAGGGAATGCTCTGACTGAGGACAGGACCCCACAAAGCCCTTTGGGGAGACAGAGAGAGAGTATGCCAGCACACACCAGAGCCCTATATAATGTGGGGATTAACACTATAACTGAGTGAATTTTCCCCAATAGCTGCTTGTATATACAATATTGCGCCTAAATTTAGTGCCACCCCTCTCTTTTTAACCCTTTGAGCCTGAAAACTACAGGGGAGAGCCTGGGGAGCTGTCTTCCAGCTGCACTGTGAAGAGAAAATGGCGCCAGTGTGTTGAGGGAGATAGCTCCGCCCCTTTTTCGCGGACTTTTCTCCCGCTTTTTTATGGATTCTGGCAGGGGTATTTATCACATATATAGCCTCTGGGGCTATATATTGTGATTGTTTTGCCAGCCAAGGTGTTTTTATTGCTGCTCTGATGTCTTCTGCCGCCGATTTTCCGGACCTCTTCTTGCTTCTGGCTCTGTAAGGGGGACGGCGGCGCGGCTCCGGGACCGAACACCAAGGACGGGCCTGCGGTCGATCCCTCTGGAGCTAATGGTGTCCAGTAGCCTAAGAAGCCCAAGCTAGCTGCAAGCATGTAGGTTCGCTTCTTCTCCCCTTAGTCCCTCGGTGCAGTGAGCCTGTTGCCAGCAGGTCTCACTGTAAAATAAAAAACCTAACATATACTTTCTTTCTAGAAGCTCAGGAGAGCCCCTAGTGTGCATCCAGCTCGGCCGGGCACAAAGATCTAACTGAGGTTTGGAGGAGGGTCATAGTGGGAGGAGCCAGTGCACACCAGGTGACCTAAAAGCTTTCTTTAGTTGTGCCCAGTCTCCTGCGGAGCCGCTATTCCCCATGGTCCTTTCGGAGTGCCCAGCATCCACTAGGACGTTAGAGAAAAGAGAAACCGTCTGGGACATTTTAATAGACTTTCTCATCACTCCTCCATATTTTAATTTAATTATGTTATTTCTTTGCAACTTAATATAATGTGGTAGCGCCAAAGATATCTTCAATTATCTGTCTTTCTATAGTTTTGTTTATAGTGATTGGGAATCACTAGAATATATCTAGGCTGTTTTTTTCCACCAAGCGCTATTTTCTAGTCCATATATCTATCTGTAGTTCAATAAGGTGTGTTCCAATTACAGGTGGCACTAAAAGCCAGCCACACCACTTTAAATGTAGAAATCCTGGGAAACCACATTATTACTACAGGTTAAGAATGTTACAACAGAATGTCACCCTACACAATATGAAGGGATCGTGTTATTATTGCTGGTTAGCCTGGCATGATGTTACATCATATTTTGGTGATGAAACTGTCTCTATTATAAGGAAGTATAGGTAATTTTGTAAACAGTATTTCCTTCCTCTAAGATCACAGAGACAAGTTATTTCCTTATTCTCTGGAAACTATAAAGAAATGTACAGAGTTATATCTTTTGTTCTATCCTCTTCCTCATACCATTTTACTGTCTCTCTCTGTATGTATTAAGGCCCATACACACTGGGTGATTCTGACTTGAAAGCAGCTCACTTTTGGGGTGTTGAGCCGCTTTCAGCTCAAAACCGCCCAGTGCGTATGCCCCGGCGGAGCGCTGATGCGCGCTCCCGCTTCATCACCGGCGGCCGCCATTCATCTGCTGGTATTACCAGCGTCCTGCTATGGAAAGCCGTTCACCCCCACTGACATCGCTGGGCAGGGGGGAAAAGCGTTCAGTGTGTATGCACTGAGCAATTTTAAGCCCAGCGATGTCAGCCATCATCACTATGCATACACGCTGGGCAAAAACGCCCAGTGTGTATGCACCTTAACACATTTATGTTGAATATTTCCTTCAGCTAGGAATTTATCCAATCCATTTTTTTAACATATTGACAGAGTCCACCATTACTACCTTCTCTGACAGAGAATCCCAAATTCCAACTGCTCTTACTGTGAAGAAATATTATATTATATATATTGTAATTTATTTTTTACAAAGAGTACAAAGTGTTTATTTACAGCATTTGAAAAAAAATACGTTGTCTTGCTCTCTCAAACACTTGGCTGACTAGAATGTTGCTGTATTTACTACTCTGTTTGAATGACCATGTGGAGCAATATTTTCCATCTCTTACGCTGCATCTTCTATAACACATTAGACACTGGAGCACCCATTTCCTCTGGATGTACTACGAATTGCCGGCAGTAGGGTGAGTGCAAAAAAGCCCCTTACGGGCACGGTGGTCTCCCTCCAGGGGTGTTGCGGACACCCCATGAGGGAGAAGAGTTGTTGGTATACCAGCGGTCAGGATCCCGACAGCCGGTATAACGAGTTCCACCCATTTCCTCTATATCTGTATAGGTGACAAATGAGAATAGATCAGAATCTCAGTAATAAAAGAAAGGTGGTTTCAATCGGATACATAGATCCGTGGCTGTGCACATAGGGTTAAACTGAAAACCTTGACTGTCTGCACAAGAGTTCCACATTGCAAAACAAACTGAACTATCTCCTTAGGGCATACTGTTCACTTCAGTGGATTCCTCTACTGATAAGAGTGTCTAATGTACAAAGCACATCAGCCAGCTGTAAGGACATTTGATCAGATCCATTACTGGGTAGTAAGTCAGGTTTCACTGTTAGGTCTGTGTAATCTTTTTTTGGTGATTATGCTACCTGGTGCAGAAGGAAATGTATACCAATAAAAAAAGACTATCAATACAACTTAATACTAATGTGTTAAACATTGAACAATGATTTGCCATGTACTTTTTGTCTAACCCTAATATTTACTGTTGACATACTGACTGCATACCAGAGAGATCGATAGATCAATTTTTGACACTACTTGTAAGGGATATTAAAATTGCATTGACATGCAAAGACTCTCTTCTGACATATTTACTGAGCAGCTTTGCAATGCTTTGGTCTCCAAAATACTGCATTTTTCTTGTTGTTGTACGACCTCCAAGTTTGATAATAATCAGCCCACTAGCCATTAAAGCACCAGTACCTCTTTCCCTCTATTAGATAGGCCAGAGTCTCCTCCGATGCACCCCTTGACATTGAGCTCACTCTCCCCATGCCGGCACAGATAGATGGAGCGGGGAGTCACGTGGATATTCATAAGGTAGTACACAATACGGCTCTGAATATGATCCATGACAAGGTTAACTAGATATCTACGGCCAACATCCATGATTTTAATGTAAGATAACTCCCTACAATGGAGAGGGGAGGAGAAAAAAAAAAAAGTTTGAGTCTTCAAGGTCAACATTAACATTTCACAACCCCCTTCTTTCTGCCCTTCCTGAACAATTTAATCATTCCCAAAACAAACAATTATGGAAATAGAACCACTACCTATCCAGATCTAAGGGGGAATTCAATTAGTCAGCAAATAACAGCAGGTGAAAATGTGAGGTAGCTGAGGCTATTCAATTAGGGTCCCGACTTCTCTGATTTAATGCATTAAGTTAACAAATTTATACATTAATGTAGTTGCTTCACCCATTAACCCACGAGTTATCGGGAATTTTTCTGACCCGCTAAGGCAGGTGAGAAAAAAAAAAAAAAAAAAAAAAAGAAAAAAGAAAAAAAATCTCCAATGACCGTTAGCTTCAGCGCTAATTGGATAGTCCTGGGGGATCAATCAGCACTTGGTAAGCTACCGCAGCTAATTGAATTCCTCCATTAATATACATTTTCTGGCAAGTACAGCATTCTCTCAATTAAACTCCTAGATCCTTTGCCACACAGCCTGTGTGCCCTATGATCCTACTGCTCTATAATTTCTGCGTACAGAGACTGGATAATGCAACATCTACACAATTTAACATTACAAAATGCTCATATCCCAGTTAACAGAGAACTGACAAAAGTTCCTAAAGGCTTTTCTGAGACTATCAACAGAGTTGCACACAAGTCCGCCACATTTTGCGCTCGGAAATAAATGTAGATCCAAGCCTGTATACAGAATCCACTGCATCTTTTACAGATGCAGTCTATAGTCAGGAGGCCGCACCACACCATCCATCCGCTTGCGAAAGTAGCCATCATCTCTATCAGCGCACAGTTGCACCAGACCTATCTGTGTTGCAAGACAGAAGTCAGAAACCAGGCATATCCATTTATGATCGTGCCCGAATATCCCACACTTCTCTCTCTACACCCACGGAATACTTGTCTTACGCAAGAGTGCCCACTGCCGCATAGTTACACCGACTCAGACACAAATGGAGTGGACGACTCTGAACTACCTGTAGCTGCTCATAATTACATATACTCAGCTATGGTGCATGAGCAGGCTGAAAACTCGCAGGGTCCATCTGCAAAATGGACTTGTGTGCAACTCTGAATCAGCACCTGTGTGCATAGATACACTTTGTATTGCACTCTTTTTCCCTGTTAAATAGAAAAAACACGAGAGAACATTGCTCATTTCCCCACTGAGCACCATTGCCCTTCCCTATACAGATCTGCTTACTCCTGTATTTGATAAATGTTAAATTGTAATAGATTTTTATTGTTTAACATTATGATTTTTATATTGAACAGACCATATGGTTGAGAGTTTAAATAATTTCTCCTTTTTCAGTCATTCTGCCATACTGACTGGGTTCTAAATACGGGTCTGGGACTGAGGGTCGACAGCACAAAGGTCGACACCTTAGGTCGACGCCAATTGGTCGACACACCTTAGGTCGAATTGGACAAAAGGTAGACAGGAACAAGGTCGACATGTTTTTTATGTTTTTTTGGTGTCGTTTTCTTCGTAGAGTGACCGGGAACCCCAATTAGTGCACCGCGTCCCCTCGCATGGCTCGCCATGCTTCGGGCATGGTGCCTTCGCTCCGCTACCGCTTCGTTCGGCACACTTTACCGTTCCAATCGTAGTCCACGTGGATCGTTAAGTATGAAAAGGTTCAAAAAAAGAAAAAAATCGTGAAAAACTCATGTCGACCTTTTTCCTGTCGACCTTTTGTCCATGTCGACCAAAGGTGTGTCGACCTTTGTGCCGTCGACCTGGAGTCCGGATACCCTAAATACTTAGTTCAGATAAGCAATGTTCTTCGTTTTGGTGTGTGGGAAGCAATAAAACAGCAACATAAAGGGAAGAGATGGTGAAATGAGGAACAAATGCTCTCCTCTTGCCACACATCTGCTAACCAGACAAAAAGAACTGGACTTCTAATGCTCCTCAGTATAGTTTCATTTTATTTGTGAAAGAGTGCAGTTTTATAGGTAATGCCCTTAAGCAGTATTTCTCAAACCCAGCTCAACATGGAACCCTAGCAGTGCATGTTTTCTGGACCTAGCTAGAGCACAGATGCTGTAACTGACTAAAACAATAGCTCTACAGGTAGTACTAATTATTCCTGAGTATAGCCTGATAATACGCACTGTTTAGGGTTCCACTAGTCCTAAAGGAAGCTAGCACATACAGTTGCTTTAACTGTCTAAAGTGATTCCAAGGAAATGTTCTACACAAATTTACATACAAATCTCTGCTTCAAAACCTATATTCTTTGCCTCATTGGAAGAAGCAGTATTTCTTACAAATTAACATAACTTAATCAGCAGTGTTGAACTGTAATGCAAACTGTCTGGCCCACTGTGTAGATTTCCACATTAAACATACAAGGTACAGTCTTTATCAAGCATAGCATAGCTCAGTATACATCGTGCAGACATAGGAAATCAGTAAATGGTAAAAAAAAAAGAAAAGAAAAATAGGATTTTGGTACTTACCAGGTAAATCCTTTTCTTTGAATCCATAGGGGGCACTGGAGTACTCTTGGGATATGGACGGGCGTAGCCGAACAAAGGCACTGAATATTCAAATTTAGGACTCTCCCCCCTCCATATCCCCGAGTACCTCAGTGTACTTTGTCAGTGTTTTTTACTGAGCGAACAGGATATAGAGAGGTTGACAATGGAGAATACCTATAACATAACGGACAACAACAAAGTTGACCCATAACCTTATTGTCAACTAAACAGTTGACACCTTAACCGATAGAACTTTATACTTTGAACCAATCGGTGAAAATGTGTTACCACAAGCTCCTCTGAGCTTAATACAAACCAAGTAAAACTTGTGACCCTAAGCTCCCTTGAGCTTAAAACAACCCAGGTAAAACTGCTCTGGGTGGGCGTCCAGTGCCCCCTATGGATTCAAAGAAAAGGATTTACCTGGTAAGTACCAAAATCCTATTTTCTTTATCATCCACTAGGGGTCACTGGAGTACTCTTGGGACGTACCAAAGCTTCCCTCGTGGGCGGGAGAGCTGTTTGATACTTGTAACAGTAGGCAGACCAAAGCTAGATGCTGATGGCGCCACCATTATATGTAAACGTGCACAAACGTGGTGCACTGAAGGCTATGTAGCCGCGTCGTAGACGCTCCCCGACCCGCTGGGTCTGACATTCCCACAGAACCTGTGGGATGAGCTATTACTGACGTAGGCGATTGTAACTTAGCCTTAAAGGAACCCTGACTTGTAGTCATTATTGTAGTCTGCTGAGAAACTGGTTAACCCCAGTTGGCAGTATCATAGAGAACAAACAACGTATTCATATCACGTACTGTAGACGTTCGGGACATATATAAACGCGTAATGCGTGTACCACATTCAGAATTCTAGAATGTGCTGTCCACACAGGAACCACTATTGGTATATAGATGTGAAGGATACGAAAGCGGAATTCGTCGGAAGATCTGCTTTGTCATGAGAAAACTCAAATACGGTGGCTTGGAATACAAGGCACCCAAATATGAAAACAAAACCCTTGCCGAAGCCAAGGCTAGAAGAAAAATGTTTTCCAAAGTGAGAAACTTAATCCCCATGTGTTGTAAGTGTTCAAAATATGAAACTGTAAGAAATCTGAACCCAACCTCCAGTCGCCTGGCGCTGTAGGTGAGATAAATAGAGTCTGAACTTTGGTGACACCTTGTATAACGGTGTGTACAGACGCAATAAAGACAAACGTCTTTGAAGATAAGTTTACTACACAGATACCTGCACCCTCCGTGCAAGTAAACGCAGTTTTCCATACCACCCCGTTTAACAGAATACGGGTAACTTGAAGGATGATGTTGGAAACTTCCGAGGTTTACGACTTATGTAAGCACACGAAATTTTGTAATAATGAGCTGCCTTAAGCGGTCTACTATCTCGTAACATGGTTGGTATAACCGACACTGTAATGCTCTATTTCTTAAGAGGGCGTTTGAACCCTCACCCCATCAACCGCAGCTGCGGTACATAGGTAATAGGTACATAGGTAAATATGGGTAAAAGAACGTTCCCTGATGTAACAGGTTGGACGTATTATGAGCGCCCCAAGATCGTGTGCAAGTATTCCCTGGAAATTCGAGAAGCAACTTCTCCAACACACATGAGATACCATCAGTATGACTGTGACGAACTATCTTATGATCCGTTTTGACAACGGAGAGAGCAGCGGAAAATGGTGGAGCCAGATACACGATGCTGAATGACCACATGAATGTGAGAGACTCCACCGCCACTGCCCTTGTGATCTGTTGTTTTGTACACATACTGAGCTTTTGTAATTGTGGCGAGATGCCATCATGTTGAGGGTAACCCCAAGAAACACCTCTGGATTTAATGTCCAGTTTTCAGGATCCAAATTCTGACGGGTGAGATCATCTGTCTAACAGATGTCCACGCACGGAATAATCTCTTGACACTTTCACATAATAGTGTTCTGAGCCATTGAGAATTGGAGTTACCTGCCGCATTGCCATGCGGCTTTTTTGTCTCTGTATGCAACTGCCGTTGCGTTGTCTGACTGGCCGTGGTCAGACTGAAAGCGAAGCATGTAGTGCATTGTAAAATTCACGTAGTTCCAGAACATTTATCGACAGCAATCCATCGTGTTTTAGAACCTCTGTCGCTGATCTTTTGTAAACTACAACTCCTGAACCTCTGCGACTCTCGTCCAGAGTATTATACACCCTCGCCCCTCTGTGGGAACGGCGAGTGAAGGGCGGCGAAATAAATCGCTTTAAAACGCATTATTATCTTAACTAGGTGAATACACCAATGTACCGTTAGTGTGCGTGATTTGCACTAATTACTAGATGTACATTTGTTCTTGCTGGTGTAGTAGGTAAATGCTTTGATTTACCGTATTTATAATATTACCTAGGAATTGACATCGTTTAGACGGAATTGTATTTTGAACGTGATCTGCTAGCGCAGTATACATTAGTAGCGCAAGTTAGAGGAACTTTGTTGAGACAGAGTTCTTATGAGCAGATCATCTAAGATAGAGAAACTCTGTTGCGACAGAGTTATGTGAGATGAACTATCATCTTCCAACATCACTTTGGTAAATACCAGAGTATAATAAACGGTAGACCTGAAATGGTTAATGGTTGTGGCGATTTGCAAACGCTAAAACCTGTGATGAGCAAACCGGAATGGGTATATATGCATTGTGAAGATCAAGTGCAAGTATGCAAGTTTGTGGCTCCAATATGCCAATACCAACCGCAGCAAATCCATTTTCAAACTGCAGTAAGTGACTTGCTGATTGAAACTGCGACGGAGCTGTATGGTTTTGTTACCCCAAACAGAGGGGAATAAACAACCCTGACTCTGTTGTTGTACTACAGCCTGTATTATAAAGACAGCTGAAACCCAGCAGAGGCCAAATGGCCACCTGCCAAACCGTTCGACTGAGGCAGTCATGTCCTTTAACTGTAACTTGAGTTGAAGTGTGGAAACCCCTCAAAAGTAACATTTAAAGACACGCTTCCACAATTGGAAGAGAGGTCATCAAACTACTGGCTTGCTGACCGTAGCGTCCTGTCGTTACAAGGCGTGAGTGTTTTGTACCAACGCCTTGAAACTGAAGTCTAAAGGGATTAAATGCCGGCCCAAGTATTCCGTTTTGATACTGGATGCGGTAATGGCTGAATATCAAATTTAGGACCAACAAGCTGTGGCCTTGTCGTGCTGAACTAGCGACAATGAAAAGTGAGATTCGAAGTACCGTCGTTAGAAGAAGCTTTACAGATATACTCTGCAGCTTCTTTTAACAGTAATCTCATTGTTTCCATACATAGTCTAGTGACCCAAATGTTTCTTGGGTCTTTATAATTTTTGACACAGACGCATTTAGCAATGGCGGATGGCGTCATCTTGGAAACGATTAAATAGTGGTCAAAGTGTACTAAGTGTAAAAATGGAGACCTTGACTCACTGTAATTTAGCAATGTATGTTGGCAACAACCCTGCACTATCTGAGTGCTGGTCTAATGTAGCCTTCTCACTCGTAGTTATCGGTGTGAGATTTGACATAGAATCGTGCATTAAATTATAAGACCAGTTAAATAAACACTGATACCCAAAGGGAAAATTGGCCCTTTGGAAAGACTGTCTTTTGTTAGAGCTGGCGGAATAACTTCCGAGACTCCTATGTTTATTTGAATTGCCAATGCTTAAAATAGGACTTTAAAATTATTTTTGGTCTGCGCTAGAGCCTTACTCGCTATGCAGACAGACACCACAATAGGCAACGGACAGACATTGCACGCCTATGACGTTATTAGGTCATATATATATTTTATTGCTGAACAGCATATTTATATTAAACGCATGGTTGTTTCTCTCTACGGAAATCTTTAGTAAAAAACGAAAGATTTATTCGCTGTGAAGAGAAATCAGAGTAATCTTTATGAAAAGCAGTTGGCATATGAAACCCGAACCAAATTCCTACTAAGACCCCTGCGCCTCTGGTGGCTTAGAGATGTAGGGCAGGAATGTTCTAGAATTATGTAGAAATACAGTTTACATGGCTAACTTATGCTGACCAAAAATTCCCACCAACACCCCTGCGCCTCCTTGTGGAGTAGAGGTGTATGGCCGGAATGTTCTGGAATTATAAACTGGAAAAACAGCAATGATTAAAATGGCCGTCATGCCATGCTTTCACAGAAAATCACAGTACAGGTTACCTGCTGCAGTGTTAATATAGGCTTAATAGCCTATTATACAGTTAATATAGGCTTAATATCCTATTATCCAGTGATAACACAGGTGTAGGATACAGTAAAATACATGCATTTAGTTAGCCTCCATTAATATGAACACTGGCTGCAGTGAATGTTATTATCTTGCAGCCTTAACATAAAATAACAGAAAACATGGTTAAACCTGCAATAGGTTATGCCACTGATAGCCTATTGCCAGCCAAAGCCTCATATATATATTATATATATAAAATGTGCTTAAACATATAATCACAGTTCATACTGATATTATACACAGTGTCCCTGGCAGCAAAAAGCTTCATTATATATTATATATATAAAATGTGCTGAAACCTATAATCACAGTTCCCACTGATATTATACACAGTGTCCCTGGCAGCAAAAAGCTTCATTATATATTATATATATAAAATGTGCTGAAACCTATAATCGCAGTTCCCACTGATATTACAGTCTACAGTTTTATACTGATGTTATAGCCCATGACACTGTTTAAAACGCTGCGCTGCTTGTGAGGTAGTTTGAGCAGCCTATTTTTAACCCATGCAGCCTTTGCTGCTGCTATGGGCATTACTCCCCCCCCTTCCCCCTGCATCCCCATGTTACCTGCAGCGTACGGGGGTCGGGTGCAGGGAGAGCAGGAGAGCGCTGTATATAGGGCCGGGGAGCCGTCCGGAAGAGCGGCCGGCACCTTCCTACAGTAGTACACAGTCTCCCTGTGTCCGGCATCAGCGGCGTGCTGTGTCTCACTGGAAGAGCGGCCGGCGTCCGTGAGTGACGTGCGGCCGCTCTTTAGCACACGGAGAGTCTCGGCGGCGCCTCTGTAGTGTTGCCGGGCAATCAGCACAGTGAGAGCGGCCGGCGTCTGAGTGACGTGCGGCCGCTCTGCGCGTAGTTCAGCGGGACCCCTTCAGCGGCGTGCTCAGCGGCGGCTACAGTATCACACTTTCACACAGCAGGGCGGCAGCGTGAGCTGACCGCCCTGACCCCCATACCTTGTGCCGCTTTCATCCTGGCTGTGACAAGCTTCTCTCTGTAAGCTCCGTTTCAGCCTCCAGCTTCTCATCTTGTGACGGGGCTTCCTGTAAGCTCCTTGCAGCTGTAGCTCCTTCCAGCTCTTTGTCTCATCCTGGCTGTGACGGAGCTTCTTTCTGTAAGCTCCGTTCAGCTTGCAGGAGACAGTGGCTGCCTGTGGCTGAGGGTGCTCTTTGTGAGGACCGACACGCCATGCGCTTATAGCGCCTGTGGCTGTGAGGGTGCTCTTTGTGAGGACCGACACGCCATACGCTGCCTTGCAGCGGCACCATCCCGGACCCATGTTTTTCCAGAAACTGGGACGGGAAGTGTAAAAATTAAAAAATAAAAAGTAAAATGAAAAATTAATAAAATCTTCTGAAATGTGGGCATTCCCACAAGCCGATGTTCATGCTGTGAGCACCGAAAAAACACTGACAAAGTACACTGAGGTACTCGGGGATATGGAGGGGGGAGAGTCCTAAATTTGAATATTCAGTGCCTTTGTTCGGCTACGCCCGTCCATATCCCAAGAGTACTCCAGTGACCCCTAGTGGATGATAAAGAAAGCAACCTTGCCAGGGGCGCAAAACCTACTGATAAGTCATAACTTGGCTTATAATAATCATGAGTAAAATGACGGGATAATTTCCCTCCATAACAACATAGTTGGCAAGGTTGAAAAAAAGACTAGTCGTCCATCGAGTTCAACCTGAGTTATATTGCATTCCCTATTCTATTTAGGTTAAAAGGCTATGGGGTATATGCAATTAGCGGCGAATCGCGGCAATTTTTCGCCCGTTTATTAATTCGACACAATTCGACCGTCGAATTCCAGCAAGTGGGTGCCGGAATTCAACATATTCAATAAAAAACGGATTCGACAGTCCCGCTGTCGAAAAACAGCCAATTTGACGGATTTTGATTAGACTTGTAAAAATGTAAAAAAAACGGTAAAAACCCCGAAAAAAAAATTGCGTGGGGTCCCCCCTCCTAAGCATAACCAGCCTCGGGCTCTTCGAGCCGGTCCTGGTTCTAAAAATCCGGGGGGGGGGGGGGGGAAATGACAGGGGATCCCCCGTATTTTTAAAACCAGCACCGGGCTCTGCGCCTGGTGCTGGTGCAAAGAATACGGGGGACAAAAAGAGTAGGGGTCCCCCGTATTTTTTACACCAGCATCGGGCTCCACTAGCTGGACAGATAATGCCACAGCCGGGGGTCACTTTTATACAGCGCCCTGCGGCCGTGGCATTAAATATCCAACTAGTCACCCCTGGCCGGGGTACCCTGGGGGAGAGGGACCCCTTCAATCAAGGGGTTCCCCCCACCACCACCCAAGGGCCAGGGGTGAAGCCCGAGGCTGTCCCCCCCATCCAAGGGCTGCGGATGGGGGGCTGATAGCCTTGAGAAAATTGAAAGAATATTGTTTTTTCCAGTAGTACTACAAGTCCCAGCAAGCCTCCCCCGCAAGCTGGTACTTGGAGAACCACAAGTACCAGCATGCGGGAGAAAAATGGGCCCGCTGGTACTTGTAGTTCTACTGGGAAAAAAATACCCAAATAAAAACAGGACACGCACACCTTGAAAGTACAACTTTATTTCACACATGTCGACACACACACATACTTACCTATGTTGACACGACGTTCGGTCCACTTGTCCAAGTAGAATCCACGTGTACCTGTGAATAAAATTATACTCACCTCAATCCAGTGTCCGGATCTTTTAAAGTAATCCTCGTACTTGGCAAAAAAAAAAAAACGAACACCCGGACCAAACGGACTGAAAGGGGTCCCATGTTTACACATGGGACCCCTTTCCACGAATGCCGGGACTCCATGTGACTGCTGTCACAGAAAGGTCCCTTCAGTCAATCAGGAAGCGCTACTTCGTGGCACTCACCTGATTGGCTGTATGCGCGTCTGCTGGCAGACAGCGCATCGCACAGCTCCCTCCATTAGTTTCAATGGTGGGAACTTTGCCGTCAGCGGCGGGGTTACCCGCGGTCAGCCGCTGACCGCGGGTGAGCTCACCGCTGACCGCAAAGTTCCCACCATTGAATATAATGGAGAGGCTTTGCGATGCGCTGTCTGACAGCTCAGACGCGCATAGCCAATCAGCACAGTGCCAGGACGTTGCGCACGCTGATTGGCTGAAGAGACCTTTCTGTGACAGCAGTCACGTGGGGTCTCTGCATTCGTGGAAAGGGGTCCCATGTGTAAACATGGGACCCCTCCCTTTCAGTCCGTTTGGTCTGGGTGTTCGGTGTTTTTTTTTTTGTGCCAAGTACGTGGATTTTAATCTGGACACTGGATCAGGTGAGTATAATTTTATTCACAGGTACACGTGGATTCTACTTGGACAAGTGGACAGAGGTCGGCGTGTGAACATAGGTAAGTATGTATGTGTCGACATGTGTGAAATAAAGTTTTACTATCACGGTGTGCGTGTCCTGTTTTTATTTGGGTATTTTTTTTCCAGTAGTACTCCAAGTACCAGCTTGCGGGGGAGGCTTGCTGGGACTTGTAGTACTACTGGAAAAAACAATATTCTTTCAATTTTCTCAAGGCTATCAGCCCCCCATCCGCAGCCCTTGGAAGGAGGGGGGGGGGGGGGAGACACGGGACAGCCTCGGGCTGGCTGGGGGGGCCCTTGGGTGGCTGGGGGGGGGGGGGGACCCCTTGATTGAAGGGGTCCCCACTCCCCCAGGGTACCCCGGCCAGGGGTGACTAGTTGGATATTTAATGCCACGGCCGCAGGGCGCTGTATAAAAGTGACCCCCAGCTGTGGCATTATCTGTCCAGCTAGTGGAGCCCGATGCTGGTGTAAAAAATACGGGGGACCCCTACTCTTTTTGTCCCCCGTATTTTTTGCACCAGCACCAGGCGCAGAGCCCGGCGCTGGTTTTAAAAATACGGGGGATCCCCTGTCATTTCCCCCCCCCCGGATTTTTAGAACCAGGACCGGCTCGAAGAGCCAGAGGCTGGTTATGCTTAGGAGGGGGGACCCCACGCAATTTTTTTTCAGATTTTTACCATTCCATTTAAAAAATAAAAAATATTTAAAAAAAAAATATATAAATAATACTTGTGCCTCCAAAAAAGACAAACCAAGTACCTAATCCCTTCTAATATAAATAGATATGCTGTTACCAATAAAAAAAACACCCAAAAAAACATGTTTTAAATTTTTTTTATTAGATTCCGCCACCAAAGTGTGGCGGATTGAAAATGACGAATTTACTGTCTAAAAGCACTGTTGTCGAATTTCCAAACTTCAATTGAATATACTTTTGTCGAATTGGCGCATTTGTACCATTGCAGAAATGTCGAATTTGACAAATGTCGAATTTCAAAAAGTCGAATTTGGAAAGTCCGTTTTTTTGACGGAAAGTACTGAATTGCATTGTCGAATTATTTTTTTGGGCGAAAATGTCCCGTTTTTCGACATTTTCGGGAATTCGACCGCAATTGCATATACCCCTATATCCTTGTACATCTTTTTCCGTTAGGAATTTGCCGAACCCATTTTTAAACGCATTGACCGAGTCCGCCATTACAACCTTCTCTGGCAGTGTATTCCATATTCGAATTGCCCTTACAGTGAAGAATCCCTTCCTGCGCAGAGTACGAAATTTCCCTCTCCTCAAGCCTTAGAGGGTGTCTGCGCATTTTGTGTAGAGGTCTCTTAGTAAACAACTCACCTGATAGCTCCACATATTGCCCCTTTATATATTTGTAAATATTAAGCATATATCCTCTTAGTCGTCTCATTTCTAGTGTAAACATATCTAACCTAGAAAGCCTCTCCTCATAGTCCAGTGTCTCCAACCCTTAATCGATTTGGTAGCTCGCCTCTGAACCTTTCAAGTTCTAATTTGTCTCTCTTAGTGTGGTGCCCAGAACTGTACACAATACTCAAGATGCAGCCGTACCAATGATTTGTACAGTGGCTGGATTACGCTCTCATGCCTCGTCTCAATTCCCCTTTTAATGCATGCTAACACCTCATTTGCCTTTGTTGCTGCACTTTGACATTGTTGTGTTGCAGCTAAATCTGCTATCAATGAACACCCCCAAATCCTTTTCTAATACAGTTTCCCCTATTTTTCCCCATCTAAATTGGTAGGTTGCATGTTTATTCTTAGTCCCAAAGTACTTAACTTTAAATTTTTCCACATTAAACCTCAATACAGCATTTCACTGCCCAAACTTCCAGTTTAGATAAATCGCTCTGAAGAGACTTCACATCCGACTTGATTACCCTACATATGTTAGCATCGTCTGCAAAAATTGACACTGCTTTCTAGTCCTTCTCCTAAATCATTAATAAATATATTAAATAGTGGCCCCAGCGCAGAACCCTGCGGTATTCCATTAATTACTTTAGCTCAGGTGGAAAACATCCCATTAATCACCACTCGCTGTTCCCAAGCCAATTATTCACCCATGTACAAATAGTGTCTGCTATACCGAGCTCCCTTAATTTGAAAATCAGCCTCCTGTGAGGTACTGTGTCGTAAGCTTTTGCAAAATCCAGCTAAACCACATCTATTGCGTTACCCTGGTCGAGATTGTCGCTTACTATCTCATAGAAGCTAATCAAATTAGTTTGGCATGACCTATTTCTCATAAAACCATGCTGGTTCCTATTAATAGCATTGGAGTTCTCCAAGTAGTCCTGTATGCCGTCCCTTAGTGTACTTTCCAATAGTTTCCCCACTATTGATGTCAGAATAACTGGTCTATAGTTACCAGGATGAAGTTTAATACCCTTTTTAAATATTGGGACTAAATCCGCTATACGCCAGTCCTTTGGTACCATGCCCGATCTAAGGGACACAATGAAAATCAGATACTGTGGCCTTGCTAATTTTGTAGGCCATCTGGACCAGGAGATTTATTAGTCTTAATTTTTTTTTAATCGTTCACAGACTTCCTCAGACAGATAAAGGCCAATTGCTTAATACTTATCAATACTATTGTTACTCACTAATCCCACAATCTGGTCCTCTCTAGTAAACACTGATGAGAAAAATGTGTTCAATATTTCAGCTTTTTCATTGTCATTTATCGGGAATCCCAGTTCATTTTTTAATGGTCCTATATTCTCTTATTTGAGCCTCTTACCATTTATGTACTTAAAGAATTTTACTCTCCTTCGCAATTTGCTTTTTCGTTTTCTATTTTAGCTTCTCTGATTTCTTTTTTGCAAAGAAAAATAAAATTAAAAAACACAGAAAAACACATCTTAGATAAAATGGTGTTGCACATAAGTATGCAATCCGAATTAGCCAGCACGTTAACTGTATATCCTTGGTTTAGAGTGCATATACCAAGTGCAAGATACATGTCCTCTGGCCACAATGATACAAGTACGAAGGTGGTGTTTGCACACAGATATTTGTCATGAATAGCCAGTAGGTTAACCGTATACCTCTGGTTTTTGTGTGCACACACCAAGTACTAATTTCATTGCCTCTGGCCGCAATAATGTAAGTACCAGCTGAGCCCAATTTTTAATGTCTCCAATAGTATAGGACAAGATGGCAATAAATCAAGTAGTTGTAGATACCAAAGATGGGTCCATTACAGACACACAATAAATACGCAAAACCATGGGAGTAAACTAAGTCCCCACTTGATACTCCCATATTTTGGCATATTTATGCCTGTAATTGTAGCCAGAGGACTTGTATCTTGCACTTGGTATATGCACTCTAAACCAGGGGTATTCTGTTAACCTGCTGGTCGATTCTGACTGCATATTTATGTGTAACACCATTTTATCTAATAGATGTGTTTTTTGTATTTGTTTATTCTATTTTACTCATATGATTATTAAAAGCTAAGTTTTATACTTATTAGGTTTTGTGTCCCTGGCAAGAGAGTACTTTTCCTTTCCTTTTTTACCTTTCATACTCTAATACTACTCTTAGTGGAGCACCTCCCTGTCATAAATCCAATATTCCTTGCTAAAGCCTTATTTTTCCAGCAGTGGAGTAACCTACGACATAGGTTTATTTTCCCATATTTACTGTACCAGTGCTCAGATCCTATCCCTCCCCCTCCCTGTACATTACAAATCAGTAAATGGTGTAAGGACATACTTGTCATAGTTTTCGTCCAGGGTCTCGTACGAGTTCTTGTAACAGTCTATCCTCTTCATGAAATCCTCTGTGGCCTCCTCGTTGCTACAGTTCAAATAGTCCGGGCTGCACAACTTCACTTGCTAAAAAACAAAACAGTAGGATACGCCTGTAAGTGATACAACTGTAGAGGACGGTTGTAAAGTATGTCCAGAGACAGCGTAATGGGGACAACTATCAAATATAATGATTCTTAAATAGGGAAAGAACAACCCAGACTGTGTTCACAGGTTCTCTTATACCAGGAAGAGTTTAGAAGTGCTAGTGTAAATGTGTATACAGTCACTGAATTCATAACACAATACTCCGCTCAGAAACACAGGAATGCAATCTCCCAAAACAAAACAAGTTTCCACTGGAAAAGCAAAGAATTAAATCTTCTGAAATATTTTCTTTTTTTGTCGTAACTGTATTTATTAGCAAGTGAGAATTCCGCTCAGTCTTGTTTTCGATAACAAGGAATTGCAAAGGTATTTTAAACTGCAGTCCTTTAACCCTTTAATGAAAGGTGCGATCTCGATCTGCACTGGGTGGCATCTCTTTGCTGTAACGTTTTAGGATCATCTCTAATATTCTACATCCCTTGGCTGTAATACATGTAACAAACAGTATAATTAAGTCAGAAAATATCAAACCAGCAGCAAACATTTACACTAGCCAAGGCTCCAACTGTGGTCTATAAAAATACAAACTCTTAATGTAATGCACTATATGTAAACAGCAATAGAGGGGGCGTGGCTTGACAGCATGGTAAAGGCAGCTTCCTGCCAGAGCTCAGGCTCTATCTCCCGTTTCCCTGGTGGTCTATGGCTGAAAATCTGTGCAAGAGTGCAGAACCCCCCCTCTGCTCATCCAGTGTGAATTTGGGGATCCTCAGTGCCAAGAATCCTAACTTACCAGTTGGTGAAGACTGTGGCTGGATCCTCAGAAAGACTTTGCTCTCAGTGTGGCTGTTGCTTCTGCTGCAGCTCTGTCCTCACTCAGCTGCTGGGGCCAGTGTGCTCTGCAGAGGTTTTGGTGGCCGTATCATGTGGATTTCTGTGGCCTGTCTCCATCTTTGACATGATGTGTGAAGTCTACCACAACTCTGTAGTTGGTGAGCAGGATGGCTTTGCCTCTATGTCCTTTCATCCTGATTCAGTGCAGCAGCTCTCAGGGCCCTTTAGGGAGACTTTAGCTGCACCACTTACTATTACACTACAGCAGGTGCTTACCGCAATAGACTGGAGGAGCTGAGGGTTGACCTTACGCATATTCACCGTGAACTACGGCTGGTGATGGCGCGTGTGGAACCTCCGGCGGCCTCTGTTTCTTTAGTGGTGATTCCACGGACCCCCATGAAGAGTCAATCTGCAGTCACACAGTCATTTATTTGATGAAGAGGGAGAATGGCGACGTAACATCCTCCAGTATGCTGGCAGTCCGCGAGAGGGAATGGCTTTTCACTCTAATATTAATTTGGATCAGTGGTTTGGTGTAACGCATGGGTGGAGGTTTTTGTCCCTAATCCGGTTTTCTTCAGCTGCTACTTGTTCCTATAGGTTTATTTTGACACAGCTGTGTGTGACAGCTGATGGCCCAGTTTATCCTTCTGCCAACTCTTGAGGGGCTGTCATTTGACTGGATTACTTTGTTCCAGGGTGGACTCATCCAAACTGATTTATTCACCTTGGGACTGGGAACCATTTCACTGGCCGCTGAGACCCTTACTGTGCTCTGTATACGGATTTTCGTTAGCTACTGCGTAATTTCATATTGTTTGTACATCCTTTCAAAGATCCAGTTGGTGTTACACTGCTATTCTTCTGCTCATTCTGTATACTTATTTGCATACAGCCAATTATTTTCCAGGCGAATTCTGCTCTAATGTTTAAGGCCATTTATTTAGTGTTATGGTCATTTATATAGATATTAGTCTGTTTTCTGGCTCAGTGTATCTAAACAGGTGTACATTTTTCACTATTTTACAGGAGCAGCTTGCCATATTTAGTTTGTGGTCATTTATGTTAATGCCACAGCCACTTCTATTTATATTATGTCTGTTCTTTACACTCCGTTATTTTGATATTTGCATCATACTTTACTATTCTATGGGTATAATCTGCTCTATTTAGTTTATGGCCACTTATTTAGTTGCCCGTCATTTACAGTATATCGTGTTCTTATCCTGTAGCTAGTTTTGTTGTACTGCTATTCTCGTGCTCATTATAGCGAAATATTTGTGTGCAACACTTACTTTCCGAGAGAATCCTGCTCTAACTGGTGTATGGCCCTTTATTTAGCGTTACATCAGTATTGTGTCTGTGTTCCAGCTCCTTGTAATCCAAGAACGTGTACACTTTTTACCATTTTGTGGGTGAAGCTTGCCACATTTAGTCTGTGGTCGCTTGTTTTAGTTCCACAGCCATTTATATTCTGTCTTTAGGCTCAGCCATCTCAATATTTGCATGCTACTTTACTATTCTGCGGGTGTAACCTGCTCCACTTAGTTTATGGCCATTTATTTTAGCTGCCTCTGTCAATTATACGGTATACTTATCCTGTGTTATGGAGTTTTGGGTGCCTTTATTTTATTTTGTGTATTCGTTTGGTTTGTAGGTTAGAGTATATGGGGTGAGGGGGAATGTGAGGCTTTTTGTTATGATATTTTAATGGATGTGAGTTTTTTGTATTTTCATTTATGCCCCATTATAAATCTGGTTCTTTCGTGTATACACCCGAATGGTGCCTAGGGGTGGTGATTAAGCTATTCCTGCTTGATGTGGGGTATTCTGTAGGTCATTGTTTTTAATAAATCCTACTATTTTTCCATTTTTCATATCCGATGGCTTGGTGGCTGATCTTGATTTTGGCATTTATACACAGTTTATACCCTCCTGTGTTATTCCTCATGTTTGCCTTACAATTCATATGCCTGTTTAATGTCTGGGTGTAACTCTTTAAAATGTACAATACAAATTACACAATTGGAAAAAATAAAATAAAAACAGCAATAGAAACAGTGACATCTAGACTGCAGTACACTTCAAGAAATGACTAAACATGGACACAAACATCCAGCATTTGTGAAATGCAATGCAACGTTACAGTAAGCCAGATTTAATCTTACATTTAGTGGGAACTAGAGTATGTATTGACTGGAATCCATGGGGTCAGTTGCTTCCCTACTAAGCACACTGTGCTGCTCCTCCAGCTTTGTGCGCAATACCCTTCCCAAAGCAAAGTGTGGCCTGCATACCCGGTGAAGCCTAGGCCTCTGGCGAGTAAACGCTGCTACATTTAGTCCTGCTCACAGTACATAATTCTGTAACATGATTTATTTCCTAGACTACATATGATCAATCTAACCTGAGCAAAGTAGCCTTAAAATAGGACAGACAAGGAAGCCACTAAAACTTTTAGCACCCATATATTACTTTTGTAAGTGTCTGTATAGGTTATAGAGGTGGCACTCCAGAAACTTTGCTGACTTGTATGTTGTTGTAAGTCTGGCACCCAAACAGTACAATGTTACCTACCCTGGTCTAATCTATTCCTAAATGATTTTTAACCTATGCAGCATAATCCAGGAGCAAGTGCGATGGAATCTTCTAAAAGAGAAATATGAAGTTATGATGTCATTGCTTACCACAATGTTTTCTGCGATAACATCTGGGTCCACGCACACAGATTCCACAAAGAAAGTCTTCAGAGGGGAAAAAAAACAAAACAAAAGGAGAGGTTTAAATGTACAAATATTTGTTTGTACATAGCAGTTTTTTTTTGTCCAGTGTCCACAAGAATTAATGACAAGATAATTTTTGAGTGTAAATGGTCATAAAAAA
Source organism: Pseudophryne corroboree (assembly GCF_028390025.1). Lineage (NCBI taxonomy): Eukaryota > Metazoa > Chordata > Amphibia > Anura > Myobatrachidae > Pseudophryne > Pseudophryne corroboree. The sequence continues at coordinate 353,548,274 of NC_086452.1, read as the reverse complement.
GAAAAAAAAAAGAAGAAGGCAAAGCACACACCCCCTCCCCGACCTAAAGCCCTCTCCCTTAACTGCTAACCTAATCAGCTTCCAGGTGGCAACTCTACACTTATTTTTACTTCCTCAGGCTGTGGGCCTACAGCATTCCGCGCAATGAGGCCATATATAAGTAGAGGAAACTGGCTTTAATGGAGCTTACCTTTCATAAAATGGTTTCTTTGAGTAAAATGTAAACCGTTTGCAACAAAATATGCCACGTTAATTATGGCTTATGCCGACTGCCAGGCATGTTTTTGCATTAGAATAGTGATACAATGAAACCTTTTTTGTAAGTCACTCCACTTACTTTGAAACCATGCTGATCAGCAAACTTAAGTATGGTCTCCCGTCGCTCCCGCGTTGTGTTCGTTGCATCAAATACCTGTTGCAGAAAAATTCACCGCAAACAAAAATTAATTCAGCAGCTTTTATTTTAGCTTTAACAAGGTACAACAAAATAAAAGTGTAACGTCACCATACAGCAAATGTACATTCTAAAAAATAAAAAATGACAAAATACCCATATAACCTATTATTTTAGATGGGATCCCTTTTGTCTTAGACAGTTCCTGATGTACTCATTCCTCTCTCTATCACTCACATTCAGCTCTCCACGAACCCATAACCTGGAGAAGTCTGAATAACAGCAATCAGGACAAGTGTACCCCAGAATGCCGACTGGATGGTTCTGGATCCTTACCAGTTGGGCTTCTGGATACATTGCCACTGAATTTTCAGAGCTCTCCAGGGTGCTGAATCCTAGAGAAAAATTACTACACAACATGAATTACAGCGGGTCCTTATGATGTCAGGTGGGGGGAAGGCAGTCTTTCTAAAAATGTATTACCTGTGTAAAAATGTACATACCTTTTATATTTAAAAATTATATATATTTTGTACACACACACACATACAATACACTTTTGTCCTTAAAATTGTTCATTCTGTTACCTTTTTTTAACAAAATAAGATACAAGTAGTATGCATTGTTTTAGAACACATAGTAAGGTTTTATTATACAGTATGTGGCACACTATAGCAGAAAAAAAATGGTATTTTAAGAGTTTGTCTTGAAAGAATCCCAATATTTTAACATTAATTGCGATATTTATGTACAAAGTCACTAGCCATACTGACAAACACAAATATAAAATATTCATAACTGAAGTTATTCAAAGCTGGAACTCAGAAGATGTGGGTCGCCCTATGCACATAAGGTCTTCCTGCCAATAAGTCTACTAATTGGCAGGAAGCGTATTATTTATCCTGAAATGGCTGATAATCAGGAACAGGGTCAGGTACTAAATTACGTGCCATGTCTATTTAGGGGTGTTATTACATGTTGTGATTTTATATCTACCACCCCTTACTGAAAATATGATGTTAAGAAACTTGCTCCCCTTCCTGAAGAAATGCTACGTTTCCAGAACTTCTCAGCAGTTATTGAATATAAATGTTACAACTCAGACGGACGGACATTTCAGGAATGCTATTTACACAGCAGCATAAACGCTTTATCCAAGGAGTATATTAAAGGATTGTGCTGACTAGGGTGGCCAATCCCGGGATCGGCAGGATCCCAGACTAAAATTGTCCGGGACTCAATCCCAGAATTGGAGCTTCCAATCCGGGGGATTTCGGGATTGGCCACCACCTTAGTTATTTCTATGCCGGGCAGCACTGAGCGTCTCGTGAGGCTCAGGCGCTGCCCAGCTCAGCTCCCCCTCATCCGGGCGGTACACACTGCACAGCGCGACATGAAGTCAGAGGTCACGCTGCACAACCAGCCTCCCGCTGGACCTCACCGCCACCCTGCACCTCCAGCAAGTGGTCCACTCTCCCTCCCGTCATGTTTATGTTTAGTTATGTGGGTTGGGCGGGGAAGGGGGGGGGGGGAAGGGGGGAGAAGAGACACTGAAAAGAAGCCAATACCGGGTATACTGGGAATGAGATTGAAAAAAATATGGCCCGGGATTGGGCCATATTTACATGGCCGGGGGTTACATCATGCCGGGGGTTTTGCATGCAGGTTAAATACTGTCCTGTGTTTGCATGTAGACCATAAATGCTGAACATCTTGCTTTTACACAGCAATTTAGATGCGTTTGGACACACCTCATATCTAATTCTCTCTGCATATTATAATCCTCCCATAAGTAGTGCAACATGGTTTTGCCAAGCTGTGAAGGATACTTATGGAAAATTGGTATATCACGGAGAAAAAAAACACTCAGAAAGGAGACTACTGTCAAAGGGCATCTGGTACGCTTCACTGCAGAGAGGCGAGTGCTTGCCATTGCCAGAAAAACTCAAACTAAAAACAGCAATAGCCTAAAGGAGTGGTGAAATGCTGCTTTACTTTTTAACAGTACTACAGTAGAAAATCAACTTAACCCTGCACAATGCCTTCTAGATCTATGGTTTATATCGCAAAACCTTTATACTACTGCCCAACTCCCTACCTTGTTTTAGTGCTGCAGTTCTATTACAGTGAAAAGTATGTATACATGTCGTGCTGCATAATATAGCAAGCAGACTACAAAACACAGCATAAAATAGATGGCAGCACCTCCTACTACAAAGCACAGCTCAGGGATATACTTACTGCCACGTGCCCACCTTCCTCTCCCAGGTACTTTCTGACATCATTTAAAGCCAGTAAGGCACACTGTCTGTGGACAAGAAGCAGATACAATAGGTTTCTTCAGAATACAGAAATTTGTTAGTACATGAGACAAAACCAGGGGGTAAATGTATTAGGGTGCGAGGAGCCGGAAGTGCAGCACTTTGTGAGTATGTCCATGTTTTTAAATCAACCATTTACAGAGCAAAACCAACATAGTTTTGCAGTGTAAATGACTGCTGCTTTAAGAATAAGGGCATAATCGCACAAACTCCTGCACTGCTGACTTGTCGCACCATATTACATTTACTCCTATGGATGAAATTTAATAAGCATCGCAAAACCCCTGCTGTTTTCTGGACTTCTTGGTGGTTTTGTAAATTCAAGATTTACTTGATGCAAAACTGATCTAAAATCTACCACTTTAGAAGTTGGCGCTAAACAAACTGTATAACTAGTCTGTTTCTTTTTTTTATTAATGTGAAAAATAGAACCAAATCAAGTACACCTTTGCAAACTTGAAAACTGCCATCAATTTTTATTTGGTTGTGGCAGATGAGATTGGCCAGAAAACATGTAATGAGGGCAATCATGTACTGAATAAGGAGGCAAATGTGGCCATTATCAATATATTATGGAGCATAATGAAGATTTTATTTTATGGAGACCAATATTATGTTAAAGCCACAATATCAATTGATGTAATGTTTTAATATAAATGGTTATATTTATCTTAAGATTAAACATTAATGTTGTCACCGTACAGATTAAAAATATTGCCCCATCAGAGAATTAGTAATGTTATTTCCCCCCTTATTCAATACATAGAGATTGTACGCGTACTGTGACTGTAAGGGTAACATTCTTCACCTTACTGGCCAGATAGATGGAACAGTGTGTGACTTTTTCTATGGCGGATTTGACTAAACGCTGGCGATTTGGCCATATCTAAACAGTTGGCGATGTGGAGGTCGGGTGTGGTATGGAAGGTAGATAGTAACTAGGTCGACAAGGTCTCTAGGTCGACATGAGTTTTTTTATGGGGGGGTTTTGTGTCGTTTTCTTCGTAGAGTGACCGAGAACCCCAATTAGTGCACCATGTTCACTCGCCATGCTTCGGGCAAGGTGCCTCGCTCGGCACAGATTACCGTTCCAATCTTAGTCCACGTGGATCCTTAAGTATGAAAAGGTTCAAAAAAAGAAAAACATTGTGAAAAACTCATGTCGACCTTTTGACCTGTCTACCTAGAACATGGCGACCTAGAGACCCTGTTGACCTAGAGACCCCGTCGACCAATAGTGGTCAAGCTAGACACTGTCGACCTAGTTACTGTCGACCTAGAGACCGGATCCCGTGGAGGTCAAATCTACCGGTAGTTTTAAACATCAGCAAAATTGCCATTTGCTAACCGTCCATATGTCTGTCATATAACACTATGTGCTTAGTAGTGAATGGGTTACCCCTCAGACTGGGGGAGGGGGGGGGGGGCTGTATGTCCTGCAGAACCAGGACAGAGGTAGCATTGTACGTTATCTAGGTCACAGGACAGGGATCTGACAGGCCTCAGAACAAAGCTCTGACATTCTCTGGCCGAAGGTCCAACAATATAGCACAAAGCAATGCTTTCCCGTTTCCTCAATCACCAAAAGTGGAAAATGTATGGAGTATATATCATCTAAAGTCCCAATGAAATGAATGGCATAGTTTAAGACATGCGGAGAAGGAATTGGCAGGTTAGCTTTGAACACAAAGGATCCTGAAAAAAGTCCATAAATTGCAATACCAGTGGTGCCATTTACATAATCATTGACAAAAGGAGCATTCTATACCCATGTTCTGTTTCATGTCGCAGTAGTTACACATTTAAAAAGATAATTTCCACTTACACATACTTAATACTCTATGTTAGTTCTCATGTTTTATAGTCAAACTGAATAGTGCTCAGTTATAAATGCTTAGGCCAAAAACAGCAGCGACTGCCTTGATGAAAGAAACACTTATAAATGTGTATTCTGCCGAACACAAGTATGGAATGTTCAGTGTATTCATTTTCAGGTTTATATAAGCACCATATAAATATAATTTCTCTATTCTAATAACATCATTTCAACAACTGTGCTCGTTATGCTGCAATTAAACAAGATTTTCTATACTGACACAGCCACAGTACATTATTCATAGCAGTGGCCACACAACAGGCTAACTGGCCACATACACGGGTGGCTAAATCCGATAGGATCCAGCCATTTCTCGGGATAAGTAGCCCAGATCATGTCTGTGATTTGCATTCAATTTGTTATACTTTGGAAGATACCCTGCAACATGTAACCAATGGCCAAATATCACCTGAAATATTGAAAAGTGCGAGGACAGGACTCTTTATAGTGACAGGTTGTGAGACAGACTGGCAGCAAAACAGCATCTGTAAGGGTGTGTACACACGGTGAGATTTTTTCTTAAGATTTTGACTATATAGTCAAAATCGTAAGAAAAGTTCGTGCAGATCGCAAGGTGAAAGTCACCTTGCGATCCCGATGTGCGGTCCCGCCAGGTCGGCATCGCAAGAAAAGATAGACTGTGCAGGCAAGTCAATCCTTGCTAGATCGGTGTACTATCTAGTTCTTCTCACATGTCAATGACATCTCACATAAGCCAAAATCTCACATAAGCCAAAATCGTAAGCACACATAGTACAGATCTCAAGAAAAGTTAGTCAAAATCGGTGGTGCTGGGCTCCGGGGAGTTCAAGGGAAATCGCAAGTAAAAATAGGACATAGCAAGGATCTCACCGTGTGTACACACACTAAGATTTGTTAATATATTATTTTACTGTATAGAACAAATACATGCATGGATGGGTTATTAGCAACATGACACAGATGTACTACTCCCAGGTTTATGGGTGGAGTGCAGGACACTTTGCCTTGTGCAGCTAACATTGTGCAAGAAGGACTAGGCATGCACTTTGCAGTCACATGGGTCTATTCAATGACCGTCAGATCCTCTCCGATGGAGAGCATCCGACAGTTCAGTATTCAATTAGCGGGCAATTCTGACAGGTTTTGCCCGTTTTCGACAATGCTGATCCAACTTTTTTTTAAATCGAATCAGCATTGTCAAAATGGCCCAAAATAATGTCGGAATTGGGCACTAATTCAACAAAACACGTGGATCCGCGGCTAATCCGCCGAACCATTTGTCTTTTGACAAGTGCCAGTTTTTCTGACTGTCGGAAAAATGGCACTGTCATTGCTGAGGTCGAATGCAAATTCGACCTATTTCTGTCAAAAAGTGCCGTTTTTTTCCGACTGTCGGAAAAACCGGCACCAACTGAATAGACCCCACAACTCATCTTGTACCGCAATTTGTAGACTTTTAGATATTTAATATGCTTGCCTTTTGCGCTAACCATCAGACTTCTAACCGCTACAAAACATCCAATTACTATGCGTATTGTCTCATACCACTAGCTTTGCATGCTTAGCAATTGCATTCTTGTTTGGTACCATATAACTGCTCAGTTAGAGACTCACTTTCGAACTTTCTGTCCCTCTTCGTTTTCTGGTAGAAAAAACTCAAAAGACCTGAACGACTTCACAAGATCCCTGCGGTACTGCCCGACATTAAACTCTGCAAGAAAGGAGCAGACTCCATAAACAATGACCACAGATTTGGCTAATATAACAATACCTTCTACAAATTACTTAAACCAGTTCCCTTGATAGATACTGGTAAGGAGGATGAAAGTTTCTGCTTGTTGTCAACAGCTATATTGGATATTGCATGAGTGACTGTCAACCTTGCAGATGTCAAACTTTTTTTTATTAAAGATTAAAAAAAAAATATAGATTACTGCAAATCCAATTCTAATATTCAGTATTACAAAGATCACACTTTCCAGGCATACTACACACTCCTTTAAACAGAACTGGAGAAAAAAAGAAAAAAAAAGGGGGGGGGGTGAGGAATCACCCTTAACTCCTGTATGTAACTGCTGGAGAGCTGAGAGATTGAATACCTAAATTAAGAATATTTACTATTGGTTTCCAGGTAATGAAACCTACAACAGATGATGTACATTACACAGCAATATGGAATAGGTAAGTTTTACCGACAGACAGGATGCCGACCTATTAGTATACAGACTGTGGCATCCCGTCTGTCGGAATCCCGACAGAGAGTCACCGCGCTGTGCTCGACACGCTTCGGGACCGGTGGCTTGCTTTCCTCGCCACAGGTCATATTCCAACTCGGTTAGTGGCATGGACCTCTATAGTGGGAACTCAAGTGTTGATGCTAAACAGAGCAAATTAAGTGTTTATCTGTTCGGTTGCGCACAGCACCAGCGCTAACATTACTGTAATGTTGTTCTGTCAATCTGACGGGCTGGTAACTAGTTACAAGTTAGAAGCCCTGCGCACACTAATAAATTCTACAGGCAAGCTATTCTGATAAATAGGGAGGGTGGGAGGGGGGGGGGGGGGGGGGATAGTCCCAAGGGTCATAGGGAAGAAACACCAACGTTCTGTCAATTTCACTTAATACTTTGCATATCATTGTACTTCAGGTTAAGTGTCCTTGGATTTAATTTGGTCTCCAATACAAATTAATCCAGAAACAAGTCATCAAGCAACAGAAATCTAAAATGTATTACGAAGAGTACCTACCTTTGGTTGGTACGCCTATCCAGTTCAAGTAGCGGGTCAACTTCTTGGAAATGTAGGTCTTTCCTCGAGCAGGGAGACCAACCATTACAATGAGGGTGGGGCAATTGGTCATACATACTAAGAGGAAAACAAATAAGGAGACATTGTAGGCACAGCACATACAAACATGAAACTAATATGTGTACATCTATTTCAGTGACAATTGCAAAAGTACTATGAAGTTAAATATGTAATATTAAGCCTCCTTACGGATAAAAAGCTTGAAATTTAGAAAAGGACCTTTACCAAAAAGCAATGCAAAACAATGGTGATGTGACGTAACAAACTACTGGAAATACCATTGGTGGCTCCTGAAAAACCATCTGTTGAGTACCACTGATGCATTGCTTCCCAATGGCTTCTGGAGGTCCTATTACCGGTATGTTTGATTTTTCACACAGTTAAAAAACAAAAACAAAAAAAAACCCTCTTAAAGTGTGTTTTAACTGGCGCCTAAATCCAATAGACATTTAGTAGGCAGCATACTTTAAAAAATGTTATGCGTTAGTAAAACAGCGTCTTGCCAATATCAGTCAGGAGTGTTATTATTAACCTTTATTTATATGGTGCCACAACGGATCCGCAGCACCCAGTTACAGAGTACATAAACAAAAGCAAAACAGGAAAGCTACAGTTGAAGACAATATAGGACAAGTACAGGGTATCTAAAAAGAGCTACATCAGAAGACAACACTGAAATAAGTATTAGGGTGTGAGAAAACCTAGGTATCTGGTACCGTCGAATGGAGTATGGAGTACAAGATGGTTTAAGAGAAGGAAAATCACATGAGGTAAGAGGGACCTGCTCTTAAGAACTTACATTCTGACAGTGGGGGGGGGGGCGGGCAGACAGCCAGGGGTGACACAGATGGGGTAGACAGTGAGGGCTGGATGTACCAATAGACATTGCCGCACAACACCACAATGCTAATTGCATATGTACTTACATATGCGATTATCAATGCGGAGGACAGCTCTTCCGATAAGACACAGGTTCTCAAACTCGGTCCTCAGGACCCCACACAGTGCATGTTTTGCAGGTAACCCAGCAAGTGCACAGGTGAATTAATTACTCACCGACACATTTTAAAAGGTCCACAGGTGGAGCTAATTATTTCACTTGCGATTCTGTGAGGAGACCTGGAAAATATGCACTGTGTGGGGTCCTGAGGACCGAGTTTGAGAACCTATGCGATAAGAGCTGTCCTCCGCGATCCCCAGTGGCTGCCTGACTTCCGGGATTCAGACTGGGAGTCAGTCTGCGCATGCGCAGGGTGATGGGGGCGGGGCATGCTAGGAGGGATTCGATCGGGTACCACACGCAGCGCTGCGGAGAGAAGCTCATAGGCTTCTACAGGGTATTGCCAGCAACAGCTGGCGAACCCCTCTGCGGCACTGACCTGCCTACCAAGGTTAGTCCATTAGGAAAATGCGGTAAACGGGAGTTTACCGCATTTTCCATTTACTACATCCCGCCCTATGCATGGAACGGAGGGTTAGGATACGGATTATTAAGGCTGAATATTAGTCAAGCAGTGCTTTGTTAGGTCAGGATTAATGAGCTGTATAGCTTGCTGCAGACCAAAAAACGTGTACCGCCACTATGGAGGCAGGTGATATTTTGCGCCATATATTTGCAGCATAAAATTATGCATGCCATTTCTTTAAAAAGACAAGGTGGAGGTAAATTATTATAACAACTGCTTGCCACTAATTGTATGATCCTGTCATAGAATTTATCTGCCGCCAAATTCTATGACAGGATCATACAATTTGGCGGCAGATAAGAACCACTTGGCCTATCTAATCTGCCCCCTTTTTTTTTTTTTACCATATTTTTATCTCAAATCTTATTTGATCCTGATTTCTTTGTACGGATATCCCTATGTGTATCCCAAGCACGTTTAAATTGCTCTACTGTCTTATAGGCCCTACACACTGGGCGATAATACTGAAAGATATGAACGATCTCGTTCATTAATGAACAAGATACCGTTCATATCTTTGAGTGTGGAGGCGCCAGCGTTGAACAATGCGCGGCCCCGCGCTCGTTCATCACTGGTGCCCTGTCGGCTGTGCATGCAGGCCAATATGGACGATCTCGTCCATATTTGCCTGCACTTCTATGGAGTCGTGTGACGGGGGGGAGTGAAGAAACTTCACCCACCCGTCACTGCCCCCTCCCCCCCCGCCGCCGGGTCGCCCGTATCCGCCGTCGGGCAGCTCGGCGGCGGATCATTAAATGTGTAGGGCCCATTAGCCTCTACCACCTCTGATGGGAGGCTATTCCACTTGTCCACTACCCTTTCAGCGAAGTAATTTTTCCTCAAATTTCCCCTGAACCTACCGCCCTCCAGTCTCAGTGCATGTCCTCATGTTCTAATACTTCTCTTCATTTGAAGAATGTTTCCCTCCTGGACTTGATATAATTGAAAGTTTCTATCATGTCGCCATTTCCCTTCTCTGCTCCAAACTATACATAGTGGGATTTTTTAGTCTGTCTGGTTATGTTTTTAAGTATGTATGTCATGTAGGCCATGCACCATTTTAGTTGCCCTTCTTTCTACAGTCTCTAATATGTATTAATATCCTTTTGAAGATATGGCCTCCAGAATTGAACACAGTATTCTAGATGAGGCCGTACCAATGACTTATACAGTGGCATTATTACTTTCTTTCTGCTGCTGTCTGTGGCATTTTCCAATCCTGCAGATTATAAGTGCCTGTTTGTTAGTGATTGCTAAAATTTCAATTGCATTAATTCAGTTTTCATAAACTGAACAGTTCTTTCTTCAGTTTCTCCATCCGTGCCGACACAACACTTCCACTTACTAAATAGAGATTAAGAAATGTCCTTTTTGTGGTTAATTTCCCTTGCTAATACTGCTGACAGTTTTATATACAGCGATCTGACACAGGTGCTAAAATGGTCCAATAAGTACAGATAACAGGATAGCAGTGTCCTATCCTGAGTGCCTTAACAGGGAATACCGAACAAAGGTTTACTGTAAATAGCCACATATCATATTAATCACCATGTTATTACATACTAATCTTTTATGTGGAAAATGCTGCAACTAAACAGGCTTATCAGACGACTGCACCAATCCCTAGTGTAGATATAGATTGGTACAAAAGCAATTTAACTGAAACATCACTAAAATAGAAGGTGAATGCTGAATTGAACACACTGGGGTAAATTTACTAAGGTGGGAGATTTTTAGAACTGGTGATGTTGCCCATAGCAACCAATCAGATTATATATATTATCTGCTAGAAGCAGCTAGATAAATGGTAAGTAGAATCTGATTGGTTGCCATGGGCAACATCACCAGTTCAAAAAATCTCCCATCTTAGTAAATTTACCCCACTGACTTCTGGGTGATACTGGCATTAGCCTGTGTTCTATGTACTGCAGTGGAGCAATGTCATTAACCAAGAAATGGATCACTAGTCTCCTACCGCAGATCGTAAGCTCTGAAAGACGTGTACAAATCATTAAATGCTTATCTCGGCAAAGGATTAATAAACTGCCTTTATTTTATTTTGAGAATTGTGGTACAAATAAAGATAGGGGTAAACATTTAAAATGTGAAATTCATATTGCGCTAGAAGTCCTGCTGCAGAGTGAACCATATCCCGCCAGCAATTCAATAACTTGCGCTAAAGTCATCAGGCAGCTATATAGGCAATGCATGTGTTACCATATACTTTTTATGCAGGCACCGGGTTACTGCTCCATGCAAGCAATCCTTATCGTGTTGAGGCGGGTACACACTAGGTGGTTAAGGTTCAACGATAACGATCAATTACATCACAGACAGTATTTCCGGACATGCAGCTCAGGCCGACATTGACTGGTTGAGCTGCATGTCAGCTCAATATTGGTGATCGCTGAACGACATGCAGGAGCGCGCATTGTTCACCAATATTACCTCATACACATATATAAGCCTAAAAAATAAACTATAACATTTAAGTTGTCATCGTTTATGTTTAAAGGTGCATACACACAGTGCGATGTTTGCTTACGATTTTGACTAGTGAAAATCGTAAGAAAAAAGTTAGCACAAATCGCACAGTGTGTACACAGGTTGCGATACCGATTCGCAATCCCGTGGGGTCGGTATCGCAAGAAGAAAAAAAAATTGACTGTGCAGGCAAGGCAATTTTCACTATATTATGTACAATCTAGTTTCTAAAGGGGGGTACTCACGGAGCGATCGCTGCTTAAAATCTAAGCAATCTGACTAGATTGCTTAGATTTTAAGCACGATCGCTCCGTGTGTAGCCCCCTCAGCGATAGCGATGCGCAGCCCCGCGCATCGCTATCGCTGCTGCTAGATTGGCCTGCATGCAGGCCAATCTAGCGGGTCGCTCACTTCACCCGCTGGGTGAAGTGAGCGGCCCCCCGTCTCCCCCCCGCACGCTCAGCACAGATCGCGCTGTGCTGAGCGCCGGGAGAGATGTGTGCTGAGCGGTTCGCTCAGCACACATCTCTCTGCCATCGGCCAGTGAGTACTGGCCTTAATACACTGTATAGTCAAAATTTCACAAACTCAAAAGTAAAGATAGTCAATATCCGTGTTTCTGGGCTCCGGGGAGTTCAAGGGAAATCGCAAAGTCAAAATCGGCACTTTGTCAATATCTCACCGTGTGTATGCCCCTTTAGGCTGAAATCGCCCCTAGTGTGTATGGGCCTTTACATCTTTTGTAAGATAACGAACACAAAGAAACCAGCAATTGCATGAATGTAAAGTAATCCTATTTAAAAACTGGGGTTTAAATATGTAATAAAATCAGAGATCCTAGTTGCATAATATGTACACGGACACATTTGCTAGAATTCGGAGGCCAATCATGTCTGTTTTAAAAACACAAGTACAAACCATATTGTAAAATGTACATGCTAATGACGTGAAGGTTTACTCACATTTGGGACACTAGTAGTTTCATAGACTGCACAAAAGCACTCGCGTGCAATAAACACAAGTGGATGGAACAGCAACTCTCCTGAACACAAGTAGCATCAGTAGTTATGTGGTCATTGGAAACAATGGTTTATATTCCCAGATATAAAGGTGTGATACATTATCCCGACTTTTCAGATGCAAATGACCGACACAGACATTCCGAAACCCAGAATCCTGTCATTTTGGGGGAGTAAGTAAAATACCACCCCCCATCCCCTCCTTTGGTGGCAGCTAGGGCTACATCTAGTGGGGGTGGCAGGTATGGCTTATACCACTTTCAGATCGCCAATGCCGGATCCCACCCGGGAATTGGAAACGGGTCCTTCCCGGGTGGGATCCGGCATTGGACGCTACTGCTGGCTTCCCCTACCGTATGCGACGGGTGGCAGAGCCGGCAGTGGGGGCGGTGCTGGGAGATAAGATCATCTTCGCGCCGCCTCTACCTGTTGTAGTAAACGGATCCCGGGTCAATAACCCGTTTACACTGCCACTGATCCGGTATTCAACTCGGAGATAACACTGCTTTATTCCCGGGTTGAATTACCGGGTAAGGCGACCCGGGATTCCGACTACATCGCTTTCACACCGCACGCCATATGCCGGGTTGATACCGGGTTATTTGTGCGGTGTGAAAGGGGTATAATTAATGAGAGGAAGGGACAGCTACAGCTAAACAACCCCACCAATACCTAACCCTAATAATCACTAAGATACTTCCCTTCGGGATCCCAGTGGTCTGTGTGCCGGCGCCGGTGTTCTGAACGGTGTCAGGATTCCGCCGTCTGTAACATGACCGTCGGGATACCAAACGCATCCCATAAGTTCATGCGTTGTACAACACACAAGATTGACATAACACAACTCTGCACACGCATCAGAACTAAGCAGCTTCCCTGTGAATGTAACTCTCCCACCCCTTCCTAATTTATTGCCATTAAAAAGAGTAATACTAATCAAAGTTTCTGATTGTATGTACAACTGAACACACAAACACGGCTCTAATACATCGGCCCAAAAGCGGGCAAGCATGTTCGTTTTATACATGTTAAGTTTTGGGGGTAAACCAAAGTGGTTCTGCATCTCTGGTTGGCAGAGTAGGCTTACCATACTATACCTACGCTACAGATTTTGTTGCCGATTAAACCAGGTGAAATGAAGCTTGAAGTCAGCAGAGTTAAAACCTGTGTAAATCACAGGTGTCCCAGTTTAAAGGGATAGTATGGTACAGTAAGCTTAGTAAAGAGTCGCCATCATTAAATCCCGAAATTCCCCTCACAAGCACCTAGGGGGGAGAAGTACTAAGCAGTGATAAAAGTGGAGAAGCGAGCCCATGGCAACCAATCAGCATTAATGTAACATTTATAATTTGCATAATATCAAAGTATACAGAGCAGCGGATTAGTACGTCCCCCTAAGTGTCACAGTGCCATTTCTCTGCATGGTCAGAGAGTGTACCCCTTTTGCATAAATTACTGTTCAACATGTGAGAGTACTGCATGCATTACTGTGTCACTGCTTTGTGGGAAGTGCATGTGTTTTATTGTGGCACTACTCTGTATGAAGACTTGCATGTATAGTATGTGCCACTTTTTTGTTTGGACACTGCATGCATGCTACTTTCCTTTATGCACTGCATGTATACTACTGCATCACTTCTCTGTGTAGGCACAGCATGTGGGGTATAGTATGTTAGATAGATAAGACTTCGGTCAACAGTGTCTAGGTCGACCACTATTGGTCAACAGTAAGTAGGTCAACATGGTTTCTAGGTCGACAGGACCTCTAGGTCAACATGTACTAGGTCGACATGAAAAAAGGTCAACTTTTTTTTATAAAAAAATTTGGAGTCGTTTTCTTCGTAGAGTGAATTAGTGCAATTAGTGCACCGTGTCCCCTCGCATGGCTGCGCTCGGCACAGGTTATCGTTCCCAATTGTAGTCCACGTGGATCGTAAAGTATGAAAAAGTTTTAAAAAATGAAACAAAATGTGAAAAACTCATGTCGACCTATTGTCATGTCAACCTAGAGTCCCTGTCGACCTATAACCCATGTCTATGTACTGTCAACCATTAGTGGTCGACCTAGACATAGTTGGACTAGAGACCCGATTCCCTGCATGTGATACTGCTATGAATGTGAACCACAAATAAAATACCTCCCAACATGATCCATACCAGGAGGGGCAATGCTGTTTCTGGACTTCCCTCCTAATTCAGATTGCAGTACCGGAGGTGAAGCACCTTTCTTATCAATTAACTAGTGCAACACAGGTGAAGGCAATTAAATAGCAGGACAATGCGAAACGTTTCATGAAACTAGCAGACTTCACACCAATGCGTGAACTTCCATAAGCAGGTTCTAAACCCAGGACCATCCCATTTCCACCAATGCATCAATCCGGGCTATTCCCAGATAGGCACTGTTCACACTGCACAGCAGGTCTCCTCATCCTGAACGTGGGCACCGAGTCAGAGGACCCGGGTTACCCATTTACACTTGCGCTAACCTGGGACCTTCCCAGGTAAAACCCTGCTAGGTACCTGGGAAAGATTCCCGGGTGACTGAAGCCAGGTGGACCCTTTTCCACTAACCCAAATCCTGGGTTGCTGCACAATAACCTGTGATTTTCAGGTCAGTGGAAAGGGGGTAAGTCCAGGTGCAGAGAGCGTTCTATCCCTCCGGGAATGGGTGATGTTGGGAGGGATCGATGTAATGTGTGCACTGCCATGTGCAGCACAGCTCCAGCTGTGACAGTATACACTGTGGGAAAGAACAATGCGGTGCCCGGTCTGATCGCTGCTGTAGGCGCAGAGACATGCAATACGTGTTACCTTTCCTCTGGGCGCTGTGCTGTACAGGATGTCCATTGTTATAAGGAACCCAGATTTTTTTGAGTGGGTTTTGGGTCAGCTCCCGGGGAGAATCTGCCATTGCCGGACACGGGACACTTCCACACCACCAGCCACGCACTGCACACTCGGTTACTCACACCGTAGGTTAGCCTGCACCGCACACTCAGCCACTCACACCGCAGCACAGGGTAGCCCGCACCGCACACTCGGCCGCTCCCACCGCAGCACAAGGTAGCCCGCACCGCACACTCGGCCACTCCCACCGCAGGGCAGCCCACACCTCGCTCACTGTAGCAACACGACTCGCACATGCGGGACCCGGTGTACACATCACACACACCTTCCGTGCTGCTGACTGCACAAATACAGCGTCAGCCAGTGTGTCCTGAGAAGCTCCACCCAGGAGAGGAGCAACATACTACAATGCTCATTGTAGAGGCGCGCAGCCGTCAGCTCTTGCTCGAGAAACGGTCGTATTGATCATATTACAAGCGCACTTTCTGTACAGTGATTGTTAGAAAAAAGTTCCTTGAATTCCTTCACTTATACTACTGTAGCTTTAGGGACGGGGATTAGTAACAGCTGCTTGATTTACATATTGTCTTCTGCACACACGTGCACATATTTAAGGTGTTCTGTGAACAGATTTTCTGACTAGCCCAGTTACTGTAATAGTACAGCAGGGTAACCTTACATTTATAAAGGGGTGGGTAATATCCCTTTTACACCACAATCCCTGGTCCAGTCCAGGTCACTGAACAGGGGTTTCAAGCTGTGTCACAGCGACTTGAAACCTGTTCACAACTAATAGGCCCTACACACATGCCGATTTGTTTGGAAGATATGAACGATCTCGTTCATAAATGAACGAGAACTCGTTCATATCTTTCAGTGTGGAGGCTCCAGCGATGAACGATGCTCGGCCCCGCGCTCATTCATCGCTGGTCCCCTGTCGGCTGTGCATGCAGGCCAATATGGACGATCTCGTCCATATTTGCCTGCACTTCAATGGAGCTGCGTGACGGGGGGAGTGAAGAAACTTCACTCCCCCCGTCACTGCCAACCCGCCGCCAGGTCGCTCGTCGGCCGTATCCGCCGTCGGGCAGCTCGGCGGTGGATCGGCCAGTGTGTAGTGCCCATAAGGTTGGACCCAGGTTAATGCAACGGCTTCTTCACTGCTGACGCTTGGAGATGACATAGGGGCTAATTCAGGTTGGATCGCAAATCGCGATCCTACCAGAAATTATTACGATCGCCCCATGGGTGCATGCGCAGCACTCGTCCTGTGTATGCATCCGCATTTTCTGCTTGCAGGGGGGCGCAGAAAATGCGATCCCCTCTGCCTGTCAATCAGTCATAGGCGGTCGCTGGGCGGGGGGCAGCAACGCTCTGTTTCCAGGGCGGAGATGGAGCATTGCGGGGGCGGTGCGGCTTGAACAGGGGGCGGTACGGTGCGAATTAGGGCATGATTGTGGCGGCTGCGTGACATCACACGCAGCCACAGCTATGGGGAACATGGCTGCGCCGGCAGGAGACATCACTAATTTCTACTATGAAGCAGAAATTGCGATGCAATCAAAATTTTTCTTCATTAAGGGGGGGGGGGGGGGGTAGGAGGCGGCGGTCAGCATGCTGGGCGGCCCCCCAGCATGCTAGCAAAAGGATTATTTGCAATCCTTACTGAATTAGGCCCATAAACTCCAAGTGCCGGCACTCCATGGGGTCTGCATTCACACTGGCTTGTAGCTACCTGGGTTGGATTCCCAGGTCACTGGACCTGGGTTATTTTGCCAGGGCCCTTTCACATCAAGCCATGACCTGGATTAGCCTAGCAATCAGGGTTTAAAGTGGTCCTGGAGAGGTGGTGGAACTCATTTATCCACTGGTACCCGAGAAGGGGATGAATGCTGTCCAACAGAAACAGCATGTGTGAGTACCAGGAGGGGTGGCATGGAGACACCAGGACCTGAGAACGGTGGACGTGGCTGCAGCTCATCAGTAACGCTAGCACCGCCTGCATCATCTATTGACGTAGGTAATGGGGTGGCCTTTTCTGTTGGTATTTCTGTGCAGGGCAACTGAGGAGGTGGAACTAGTTTCCACTACCATCACCCTTACCACTTTAACCCTTGCCGGTAATAACCCAGGTTGAAGCAGCCTTGCGAAAGGTATATATAATATTATATGTAACATATAATGATGTATAGCAGTCTACTCTATCTCATTATCTCTACCAGTCTTACACTTGTTTTTCCTAAAGACTTAGGAGAGGAAATATTTGTAGCTGCAGGTTGAGTATCCCATATCCAAATATTCCGAAATACGGAATATTCCGAAATACGGACTTTTTTGAGTGAGAGTGAAATAATGAAACCTTTGTTTTCTGATGGCTCAATGTACACAAACTTTGTTTAATACACAAAGTTATTAAAAATATTGTATTAAATGATCTTCAGGCTGTGTGTATAAGGTGTATATGAAACATAAATGAATTGTGTGAATGTAGACACACTTTGTTTAATGCACAAAGTTATAAAAAATATTGGTTAAAATGACCTTCAGGCTGTGTGTATAAGGTGTATATGTAACATAAATGCATTCTGTGCTTAGATTTAGGTCCCATCACCATGATATCTCATTATGGTATGCAATTATTCCAAAATACGGAAAAATCCCATATCCAAAGTACCTCTGGTCCCAAGCATTTTGGATAAGGGATACCCAACCTGTATTATATTCTTATTGCACTTGGGGTATAGCAGAGTCCCTAAAAGGGCCACAGTTAGCAGTTGCCCAACACGCCAGGATTGCTGTGCCACCCAATTCAGCCAGACTCCAATTTTAAGCCAGGTGGGGGATGCAGTGTTCCCATTCAGGGGTTGATTCTGAGTTGACAACAGAGCAAAAAAAGCAGGTAACCTTACACTTGGATAAACCATGTTGCATGCAATTAATACTGGCTGCTTTTGCATATAGCCCAAAATGCTGGACAGCTTTATTTTTACACTGCAATTTAGATTTCAGTTTGGACACTGGACACCTGCCACCAGCCAACTCCTCTCAAATCTAAATAATAGTGTTAATTATAATGCTGTATTGCATTCACTAGCCAGTGTTTAGGGAAACCTACGTTTGCCCCTATACTGCTTAGGCTCTATACATCTCTGACCTCATTGTGAGATACTTGCCAGCTTGATCACTCTGCTTCACTTCTGGCCTTCAAGTCCAACATACTCCCATACTCGTCTTCTAGACTTCTCCACCATTCTCACCTATGGAACTCTTTGCTACGCTCTATCAAACTCTTCCTACAACCTATAGTCCTTTAAACGCTCCCTCAAAACCCCTCTCTACATGCTTGCCTACTAGTCCCTAGTCTCTCCAGTCCACTTCCTCTCTTCCTCCTCCATCAGCACATTGTCTCATGCCCTATTTGCATGTACATTCTCTCCCTCTAGAATGTAAGCTCTCGCAGGAATGGTTTTAAATACCCATGTCTCACATCCAGAGGCGTCGGAACAAGGGGCGGGGGGAAGGGGGCAGCTCGCTCCCCCAAACTTGAACTTGAGAGGCGTCGGCCGATATACAGGAGGAGCGATGTGCGGTCAGTTGAAAGACCGCACATCACAACCTCCATGCAGCGCACTGCAGGGACCAAGCAACGCTCCCCCACCCCCGACTCCCAGCAGAGCAGTGCAGCGATTCGCAAATGTTAAGGGCCTAATGCCGAGGAGTGCTCACCTCCATAAGAGACCTGTGGCAGTGCGGCTGAGTAATCAATCAGGTAGTGTCTCCCCCCGGCTCGCTCAACTCCATCACTCTCACTTTCTCTCCTCTTGCACCTCTCTCTCTATCTCTCCCTAACAATCTCCTCTCTCCTCTTGCTCCTCTCCAAGAAGATTGACAGGAAGAGGGCGTATATGGGTGTCAACTGACCGTTTTCAGGGAGTGGTTGGAGAAACGCAGGCTTGTCCAAGCGTTTGCAGGGCGGGTGTCTGACGTCAATTCTGGGACAGGCTGAAGTGATCGCAAGGGCTGAGTAAGTTCAGAGCTACTCAGAAACTGCACAAAATGTTTTTGCAGAGCTCAACTGCACATGCGATCGTACACTTGCACAGCTAAAATACACTCCCCTGTGGGCGGCGACTATGCGTTCGCATGGCTGCAAAAAACAGCTAGCGAGCGATCAACTCGGAATGACCCTCTATCTCCCTAACACTCTCATTCTCTCTCTCTCCTTAAGTCTCTCTCCTCTTGCACCTCTCTCCCTAACACTCTCTCCTCTTGCTCCTCTCTCTCTATCTCGCTAACTCTCTCTCCTCTTGCTCCTCTCTCTCTCTCTCTCTCCCTAGCACTCTCTCCTCTTGCTCCTCTCTCTCTTTCTCCCTAACACTCTCTCCTCTTGCTCCTCTCTCCCAAACACTCTCTCTCCTCCTGCTCTTCTCTCTCCCTAACACTCTCTCTCCTCCTGCTCCTCTCTCTCTCTCTCTCTCCCTAACACTTTCACTCCTCTTGCTCCTTGACACTGTCCTTCGCTCTCTCTATGACACTGTCTCTGCCTGACACTTTGTCTCTCGCTTCCTCTTTCTATCCCTGACATTCTTCCTCTCTTCCCCCGTCTACTCCCCACTGTGTTGCCACCCGCATTTTGTCCCCACAGTACCTCCGCCTACAGTAGAGCGACAAAATGAGGCTCTATCTGACCGCCCCAACCTATAAATGTTCTGACGCCCCTGCTCACGTTTGTCCTCCACGTATCACCCTGATATCATACTATATTTATTATATATCGGTAAGATTATAGTTTTGCATTAGGAAATCTGTAGCACCTGAAACAAATTATATAATGAGGATGGGATGTAGTTGGGATCCCGGTAGTCAGAATGTCGACACCGGAATCCCTACTGCTGGAATCCCGAACATAAGTATGCCAGGGAGGGTTAGGTTGCAGGGCAAGGGTTAGGGTTTGGCTGCGGGGGGAGAGTTAGGGTTTGGCCGCGAGAGGAAGGTTAGGTTTTTGGCTGCAGGGAGAGGAGGTTAGGGTATAGTACTGGTGACCGGCGGTCTCCTGACCGCCGGTCACCTTACCGACGCCGGGATCCCGGCGGGGAGGGGCGAGTGCAGCAAGCCCCTTGCGGGCTCGCTGGGCTCGCCACGCTGCGGGCTCTGTGGCGACCTGCGGTCGCCACGGGTTCTATTCCCACTCTATGGGTGTCGTGGACACCCACGAGTGGAAATAGTCCCTGTTGGTTGGCATGCCGACCATCGGGATAGTGAGCCGTCGGGCTCACGGAGGAGGTCATGTGACTGTCGGTCAGCTGACCGGCGGTCACATGACTACCACCCGGAGGTTAGGGCTAGGCTGCGGTGAGGAAGAGTTAGGGTTAGGCTGCGGGGAGGGAGGGTGAGGCTTAGA
The DNA here is from genome assembly GCF_028390025.1 of Pseudophryne corroboree. Lineage (NCBI taxonomy): Eukaryota > Metazoa > Chordata > Amphibia > Anura > Myobatrachidae > Pseudophryne > Pseudophryne corroboree. The sequence continues at coordinate 353,527,673 of NC_086452.1, read as the reverse complement.
GTTAACGTTACCTGCCTCCTGCACCTGTTGGGATTCCAAGCAGTTGGGATGACAGTGTCGGTATTCTGACTGCCGGTATCGCATACCCAACCCGATGAGAATGATGATGAAAATTAGCAGAAATGCTACTAGTCCGTTTTCTGTTATATAACAATGGGGCACTAAGCTTGACGAAAGCATAAAGAAGTGATAAAGCGGTGATAAGTGCCAGGTGATAACGCACCAACCAATCAGCTCCAATATGTAAATTGACAGTTATGAGCGGACTGGCTGGTGCGTTATCACCTTGCACTTATCACCGCTTTATCACTTCTTTATGCCTTCTACAGGATAAATACATCTCCCCTTTGTATTGTGATTGGAATTGAGTAAGAACAAAACACAGAGTAACAAATAGAGAATTAGTGGACTGCCTTTAAGTAATATTTCAAATATAAGCTGTAAGCAAACCATTCCATCCGGATATAGACTTAGGTCTTATACACATGGGCATTTATTTTAAAGCATTTCTCAAAGCCTAAGAAACAGACTTTGGTTCTATTAGTCCAAAAACTGATGGTAAGGGAATGGAGTGACATATACATACAGTACACACATACGCTCTTACCCATGTTTTTTTCGCCAATTTTGACTGCAAAATTCAGAAGCATTAAAGCTCCTTAAACATACAATGCCCTTTTATAGGGATATTTAAACAATATCTAGAGAAAAAAAGGATTGGAAGATGACCATAGAACGGTCATCTGCCAAAGGGGGCTTACTTTGTGGTGCACTCTTTTTTTGTATCAAGTATGAATTAATTGTATATTTAAAACTTAACATTTATTGGTTATTTTTAATATTCTAGCCAAAAGATGGACGTGAACAACATATAACGGTCAGCATTGACCTATAGAGAAATATAAGTGTCTTAAGGTTTAACTGATCAGATAATAGTCTCGTATTAAATACCTTTTTAACTAAAAAACCACACTTATATTATAGCTTTAATGAACAATGAGTGAAAATATAACTCAATTATAATGGGTGGAGAGATTGGTAACGGTAATATTTTATAATAACGTTACCTAGGTCTCTCTTTGATTACCCGATTTGCGGTCCTCTTTGCCTCTATAGTGGCACTCCTTTCTTAATAAGGAATAAGTTTTAAGCAGAAAAAATTATACAAATAAAAAGTAACAATGAAAATGAAAAAGTGATGTCCTCTAATTAGGCAGGAGCAGTGGAAATTATTTCACAACATGTGATATTTACCAGCACACCATGAAGCCTTTAGAGTTTTGAATGATTTGTAATGCAATTTCCCCGATATGAGTCTGGGAAATATGTGCAACTGGTCATCAGAATTGGTTAATAATAACGGCACTGTTCTTCTGGCCTGCATGTGCTTTAAAACATGATTAGCAACACATATCATTTCCTGTACAATCGACACATATCATTTCCTGTACAATCAACACAATAGATGACCTGGTGTCACTGTCTAATATGTGTGGAAGCCAATATGTACTGCAAAAAGATAAAGATTCAGTGCTAGAGACTGATATCAATCAGATCAAATGGCTGCACATTAAACAGGCAGATGTAATTGTAGCAGGTGGCTGTTAACAAATACGCATAGCAGACAAATAAAGATTAGTGCACCTTGGTCGTCAAAGTTCATAGTATTGACTCCACTTTTTTGATCTGCGTGTATTTTAAGCATAATAAGCAACACATATCATTCCCCCGAATCGAAAAATCCGTAAAGCAATCACATGGATGATACGGTCTATGCAGAGTTAATCAGATCATATGGCTGCACCTTAGAGAATCAGGTGTAATTGTGACAGATAACTGTTAACAAATATGCATAGCAAACAGATCGAAATTGGTGCACCATGGTCGTCAGAATTAATCCGTGTCATTGACACTATTTAGCCTGAATGAGCTTATTAAAGCATAATTAGCAACACAAGACTATTACTGTCCAATCAACATAATAACTAAACAGGTGTAAATGCATTCGGTAGTGGAAGCCAGTGTATGCTGCAAGGAGATAAGGATTCAGCGCTAAAGGTCAGTATCAGTAAGACCATATAGTTGCACATTAGATATGCAAGTGTAAATGCAGCAGGTAGCTTTTATAACAAATATGCATAGCTAGCAGATGGAATTTCCGTGCCTCCTATGTCTAAAAAATCTCCGATTATGCAGATCATAAGTAGAGAGATAAATCAGGCTGCACTAGTTCATTTCAAAAAAGCATAAATCCCTAAATCAAAAAGATCAGTGAAACATAAATATGAATGGTCTATGCAGATGACCATGAATAAAAACACACGTTGGAATCTTTCTGAGAAAGGTACAGGTGTCCCAGTAAGCATCGGCTAATCTCCCTATCTACTGTCACCCCATGTGAATAAAATCAGTGAATGGGAGTGATGAGAGTTCAGGTATTACCGTCTACTGGGACAGAAGGAAGGAGTGCGAGTTGCTTCTGCTGTCCTCAGGCATGATCTCCGCTCCCCTGTTGTGCCGCCACAGTGCAGGGGCAGTGGGAGACCTGCTGCGGATGAGAGAGCCGCTCTGAGAGAGTAAATTGCGGGTGTGCCTCGGTAATCGTAGGTGCACAATGAGTGCAGAGGACCGCTCACGTGACCGGACGCCGGGTCGGGTTTGGGGATTCCACGCTCCCGGAGACAGTGTGCGTCTGGTCAATCGGTAGATAGATGACGTACGTTTCACCACAGGCTTGTTCACATCAGTGTCTGACAAGTCTGTCAAGATTGCTTATATAGCAAAGTTAATAATGACATGGTTTACAATTAGCCTAATTGATTGAGCAATGAGATTCCAATAAGTGTGTGGAATGGTTAATTACTGCGTTTTGACAAACAGAATGCGTTGAACTTCAAATAAGCTCTAACATTAATAATCCCAATATTAGTGAGCATAAATGCAGTTTCGGTATAATTTATATCAATCAAGAACTAGATACAAAGAATTGTAATTATTGCTATTCTATAAATATATTCTATTGTATTGAATTGTGAGACCTCCTAGGGATCAATAAACAATTTAAAAGATTATTGATTATTACAATAGATATTGAGCGATGGGCAATTTATTTATATATACAGATACTATGTTCATTAATTACTCAGGAAAAATAATACTGATTTAGACAAATTCTAATCTTCGGTCATCCTGATATACAGACCTATGATGGATTGACCGGGTTTCAATGAATTGCCCAATTTTAGCAAAACAAGAAAAAAATTGGGGAGAAAAGAAAAAGAGAGAAGGGAAGGAAAGAAGGGGGGGGGGGGGGGGGAAATACCCAAATTGAAAACAGGGAGAAAGGGCAAAACGGGGTTAATGTGCATTGTATCAATGAGATGAGTAAACAGAGTAACAGAATAGCACTATCAGTCTATCTGATAATCAAACTTGTTCTAAGGAGTATGTATACACATTATATATGGGAAAGGCGGAGCTTTATTAAAATAATTTACTTGTTCTACTAGAATAAATTCTAGAATAAATGATGAAAATAAATATATATATATATGTATATATATATATAGAGAGGGTCAATCTGTAGATAAATATAATAGAATATTGACCCTGCAATATATGTGGAGAAATCATAATCCCATATGAGGAGAGTTTGAGGCATATTTTATTATTGGCAGTGCCAAATTAAATAGGAAAGTATATTGTTGGTAAAAAGGTTTTTTGCTTCAAATTTCAAATAGTTTACTATTCCTAGGTATAATCTGCACAGCAATGACTGACACTCCACTTGTGCAGACATGTATAAAGTGTGCCAAATTCTGTTATATTGTTTAATTCATAAGCAGAAGAGATTACAAAGCAATAGGCATATGGAGTATTCACGTTGGTAGAAAGACACTATATGCCTATTGCTTTGTAATCTCTTCTGCTTATGAATTAAACAATATAACAGAATTATACCTAGGAATAGTAAACTATTTGAAATTTGAAGCAAAAAACCTTTTTACCAACAATATACTTTCCTATTTAATGTGGCACTGCCAATAATAAAATATGCCTCAAACTCTCCTCATATGGGATTATGATTTCTCCACATATATTGCAGGGTCAATATTCTATTATATTTATCTACAGATTGACCCTCTCTATATATATATACATATATATATATATTTATTTTCATCATTTATTCTAGAATTTATTCTAGTAGAACAAGTAAATTATTTTAATAAAGCTCCGCCTTTCCCATATATAATGTGTATACATACTCCTTAGAACAAGTTTGATTATCAGATAGACTGATAGTGCTATTCTGTTACTCTGTTTACTCATCTCATTGATACAATGCACATTAACCCCGTTTTGCCCTTTCTCCCTGTTTTCAATTTGGGTATTCCCCCCCCCCCCCCTTCTTTCCTTCCCTTCTCTCTTTTTCTTTTCTCCCCAATTTTTTTCTTGTTTTGCTAAAATTGGGCAATTCATTGAAACCCGGTCAATCCATCATAGGTCTGTATATCAGGATGACCGAAGATTAGAATTTGTCTAAATCAGTATTATTTTTCCTGAGTAATTAATGAACATAGTATCTGTATATATAAATAAATTGCCCATCGCTCAATATCTATTGTAATAATCAATAATCTTTTAAATTGTTTATTGATCCCTAGGAGGTCTCACAATTCAATACAATAGAATATATTTATAGAATAGCAATAATTACAATTCTTTGTATCTAGTTCTTGATTGATATAAATTATACCGAAACTGCATTTATGCTCACTAATATTGGGATTATTAATGTTAGAGCTTATTTGAAGTTCAACGCATTCTGTTTGTCAAAACGCAGTAATTAACCATTCCACACACTTATTGGAATCTCATTGCTCAATCAATTAGGCTAATTGTAAACCATGTCATTATTAACTTTGCTATATAAGCAATCTTGACAGACTTGTCAGACACTGATGTGAACAAGCCTGTGGTGAAACGTACGTCATCTATCTACCGATTGACCAGACGCACACTGTCTCCGGGAGCGTGGAATCCCCAAACCCGACCCGGCGTCCGGTCACGTGAGCGGTCCTCTGCACTCATTGTGCACCTACGATTACCGAGGCACACCCGCAATTTACTCTCTCAGAGCGGCTCTCTCATCCGCAGCAGGTCTCCCACTGCCCCTGCACTGTGGCGGCACAACAGGGGAGCGGAGATCATGCCTGAGGACAGCAGAAGCAACTCGCACTCCTTCCTTCTGTCCCAGTAGACGGTAATACCTGAACTCTCATCACTCCCATTCACTGATTTTATTCACATGGGGTGACAGTAGATAGGGAGATTAGCCGATGCTTACTGGGACACCTGTACCTTTCTCAGAAAGATTCCAACGTGTGTTTTTATTCATGGTCATCTGCATAGACCATTCATATTTATGTTTCACTGATCTTTTTGATTTAGGGATTTATGCTTTTTTGAAATGAACTAGTGCAGCCTGATTTATCTCTCTACTTATGATCTGCATAATCGGAGATTTTTTAGACATAGGAGGCACGGAAATTCCATCTGCTAGCTATGCATATTTGTTATAAAAGCTACCTGCTGCATTTACACTTGCATATCTAATGTGCAACTATATGGTCTTACTGATACTGACCTTTAGCGCTGAATCCTTATCTCCTTGCAGCATACACTGGCTTCCACTACCGAATGCATTTACACCTGTTTAGTTATTATGTTGATTGGACAGTAATAGTCTTGTGTTGCTAATTATGCTTTAATAAGCTCATTCAGGCTAAATAGTGTCAATGACACGGATTAATTCTGACGACCATGGTGCACCAATTTCGATCTGTTTGCTATGCATATTTGTTAACAGTTATCTGTCACAATTACACCTGATTCTCTAAGGTGCAGCCATATGATCTGATTAACTCTGCATAGACCGTATCATCCATGTGATTGCTTTACGGATTTTTCGATTCGGGGGAATGATATGTGTTGCTTATTATGCTTAAAATACACGCAGATCAAAAAAGTGGAGTCAATACTATGAACTTTGACGACCAAGGTGCACTAATCTTTATTTGTCTGCTATGCGTATTTGTTAACAGCCACCTGCTACAATTACATCTGCCTGTTTAATGTGCAGCCATTTGATCTGATTGATATCAGTCTCTAGCACTGAATCTTTATCTTTTTGCAGTACATATTGGCTTCCACACATATTAGACAGTGACACCAGGTCATCTATTGTGTTGATTGTACAGGAAATGATATGTGTCGATTGTACAGGAAATGATATGTGTTGCTAATCATGTTTTAAAGCACATGCAGGCCAGAAGAACAGTGCCGTTATTATTAACCAATTCTGATGACCAGTTGCACATATTTCCCAGACTCATATCGGGGAAATTGCATTACAAATCATTCAAAACTCTAAAGGCTTCATGGTGTGCTGGTAAATATCACATGTTGTGAAATAATTTCCACTGCTCCTGCCTAATTAGAGGACATCACTTTTTCATCTTCATTGTTACTTTTTATTTGTATAATTTTTTCTGCTTAAAACTTATTCCTTATTAAGAAAGGAGTGCCACTATAGAGGCAAAGAGGACCGCAAATCGGGTAATCAAAGAGAGACCTAGGTAACGTTATTATAAAATATTACCGTTACCAATCTCTCCACCCATTATAATTGAGTTATATTTTCACTCATTGTTCATTAAAGCTATAATATAAGTGTGGTTTTTTAGTTAAAAAGGTATTTAATACGAGACTATTATCTGATCAGTTAAACCTTAAGACACTTATATTTCTCTATAGGTCAATGCTGACCGTTATATGTTGTTCACGTCCATCTTTTGGCTAGAATATTAAAAATAACCAATAAATGTTAAGTTTTAAATATACAATTAATTCATACTTGATACAAAAAAAGAGTGCACCACAAAGTAAGCCCCCTTTGGCAGATGACCGTTCTATGGTCATCTTCCAATCCTTTTTTTCTCTAGACATTGTGTATTTGCTTACGGGTGCACCTCCAGCCGAATATAAATGGATAATGGCATTTTGTCTCTCCAATCTGAATGCTATTGCTGGTTCTTATGTAAATGTGTTTTCTCTTACTCTCTGTATATACCTTTAAGCCTGTGCACAGCCCGCTAGACTATACGTCTTCCCCTTTTCAGATATTTAAACAATAGGCAGATGCGTCACTGAACATACTAGTGTCTGTTAAATTGAGGACAGTTCTTGTCTACAGGGGAGTACACATGGAGAGATCCGTGCTTAAAATCTAAGCAATCTAGTCGGCACAGATCTCTCGTGTGTATGCCCCCCCAGCGATAACGCATCGCTATTGCCGGTGCTAGATTGAGCCTGCATGCTGTACTGAAAAGGACAACTTTTAAACCAATAGAAAAATATTAGATCATGTCCAGAAGTCATATCATGTTATTTTCTTCCTAATGCATTAAAGAGAAATATATACCAAGAGGCCAATGAAAAGTAAAGCATATGGCCATTTTCTCCGGAATGAAGTGTATGAAATTACGGGTGAGTCGTACGCATGTCAGTTGCATCTCCACTTGTACCTCAGTAGGCATAACAAGCGGTGTCGATAGGGGGGTAGCGGGTGATGTTTACCCAGGACTGCGGGGGCCCTGTCCAGTTTCTGAAGGAGACCCTTTGCTGTGCTTCTGAGGGGGGCAATTGTCCTTCTTTGCAATGTGTGGCGCTACTTTGCGTATAATATTTTTTTAAGGTGGCGTGGCAAAGCCTCCCAGATTTGCTCATGTGCCCAGAACTCCCCAGTACCTGTGCCTACCCTCGCTTAAACTTTTTCATACTTTACAATCTACGTGGACTACAATTGGGAACGGTAACCTGCCAGAATGCGAAGGAATGCAGTCCACCAATTGGGGTTCCACATTCTGAAAGGTAAATTTTGATACCCCAAAAAATAAAAAAATCATGTTGACATTTTCACATGTCAAACTTTTCCGTGCTGACATTTTGACCATGTCAACCTGTGGATGTTGACCATTTGGTGTTGACCTTTTGACTGTCGACCTATTATACCATAACCCAGTGCTAAACACTGTTTCTGAGTACACACTGGAGGGTGGTCAGCTCTAGTAAAGCAATGCTACTTTGTACAAGGGACTCCCAAATTGCCTTTTCTCCCTCTCAGTATATACGGAGCTGCCTGACATGCTAATTTGTGGACTGTCATTAAAATAATCCTCCACCATTATATTGATGGTTACTGTATTAGATTGAGTAATGGAAGAGGTGTCATTAATTTTGGGCCTGACCAGATATTATAATGTTGTTTCACTCTGGTGTGCTGAGTTGACTCATCCTCATCACCTGGAAAAGCTCAGTTTTTTCTTGGCAGCAGCACTTGCAGGAGAAACAGAAGACGTTGCCATGTCATGTGCCATTTGAGCTGACAACTTGCTCACAAGGAGCTCTTTGCATCTCTTAAGATCTGTATCAGTTGGAAAGCATGGTTGCCAAAATGTAGTAATCGGATTACAAGATTTTGACAACCCTTTGGTCCTGGCGAAACAATTAAAAAACTTGATCTACAAGTCCAATATACTTAGTTGAATTGCTTAATTTAATCTCCTCCTTCAGTTTCTCTAGCTGCTTTGGTAGTTTAATTAAGGGAATCACCTAATTCAGGCAGAGTGCCTCAGTGCTAAAGCCCACAGTCCACAGTGCCTCTATGGTTTTATTTTTATATTGTTTCTTAATGAAACAGTGCCCATTAATTTATTATGCAGAGCTCCTACTGCCGTTTTTTTTTTTTTTTTTTCACTTGCCCCTTTAAGTTATAATTCAGAGATCCTACTGGTATTTTTTTCTTTAAATAATAAATGATGACACAGTTCCCCTTTAATACAGCACGGCTACTAGCATTGTTTTTAAATCTCTTTGTAAAAATAATTGAAAGAGAATTCAAATCACAAAAGCGTATTTGTATAAAGTGTACAATGTCAAGTAACTAAAACTTTACCATCAGTAACAAACTTGTACAGCTCAATTATTGTTCTGGCATTTTATTTTTTATTTGTTTATAATAATGATTGACAACAGTGACACCCTACTGGCTTTGCCTTTAAGTGTTCCTGCACCAGTCCGACTCATAATTTAAGGCGTTTCATCTTATAAAATATAGCTATGCTGCCGCTTCTCCATTTTTTTCTGCTATATAAATAAGGTTAATCATAGACAGTGCAAGATCTAAAGCTTGAAGATGATGTTTTACCTCGTTATGGTATCCAAGCCTGGTGTGAAGACTGAGCCGCCCCGGAACTTTGCGGTCAGCGGTGAGGTTACTTTCGGTCAACCTTTGACCGCAAAGTTCCCACCATTGGCTACAATGGAGCGCATAGGCGCTACATCAGGGGTGGCCAACCAGTCAGAGACAAAGAGCCAAAAAATCTTGTTAGGTACGTCAAAGAGCCGACATCAAGCCGAAGACGCGTGTGCAAAAAATGGGGTGTGACCTTGTGCCTGCTAGCCACACCCCATGGTATAAAATACAATGAAAATGCCAGATCCACATAAAATACATTTTAAAGCCGGAATCAACATAAAATACATTGAAAAAGATACTTCCACATAAAATATATTGAAAAAGCCATATTCACATAATACACTTCAGCTCCTCCATGTGTCACTCCAGCCAGCTTCCCCATGTGTCACTCCAGCCAGCACCCTCCTGTATCACTCCAGTCAGCTCCCCCATTATGTCTCTCCTGCCAGGATCCTTCTGTGTCACTCCAGCCAGCTCCACCTTGTGTCACTCCAGCCCACCCTCATATGTCACTACAGCCCAGTATCTGGCTCCCCAGTTTTCAGTCGCCGTAGTGCTGCTTTGTGTCTGGTTGGAGTGCACCAGTTTCCAGGATCTGTTGTGGTCAGGTGACTGAGTGTCGGGAGCCACATTTGAATAAAGAAAGAGACGCATGCGGCTCAAGAGCCACAGGTTGGCCACGGCTGCGCTACATTGTATCTGTGCCGTGCGCTGCCTGACAGACACTACAGGAGCACACAGCCAATAAGGAGAGTGCCACGACGTGGCGCTCCCTGATTGGCTGAAGGGACCCTCTTTGACAGGAGTCAGGGGGGGGTCCTGGCAGTCGGGGAAAGGGGTCCCATGTGTAAACATGGGACCCCTTTCAGTGCGTGGTCGGGTTTCCGTTTTATTTTTTTGCCAAGTACGTGGATTATTCAAAGGTCGGATTCTACACTGGATTATGTGAGTATAATTCTTTTCACAGGTACCCAAGGATTCTACATGGAGAAGAGGACCGAGCCTCGTGGGAACATAGGTAAGTATGTATGTATGGAGGTGTGCATGTATGTAATAAACTTATACTTTCACGGTGTGTGTGTCCTGTTTTTTGGGGGGTATTTTTTTAGTAGTAGTACTACAGGTACCAGCGGGCCCGTTTTTCCACCGCATGCTGGTACTTGTGGTTCTCCAAGTACCAGCTTGCGGGGGAGGCTTGCTGGGACTTGTAGTACTGCTACTAAAAATAATATTCAATTTTTTTCACAAGGCTATCAGCCCTCCATCCGCCGCCCTTGGATGGGGGGGACAGCCTCGGGCTTCACCCCTGGCCCTTGGGTGGCTGGAGGGGGGACCCCTTGATTTAAGGGGTTCCCACTCCTCCAGGGTACCCCGGCCAGGGGTGACTAGTTGGGTATGTAATGCCAGGGCCGCACGGACCAGTATAAAAGTGTCCCCCGGCTGTGGCATTATGTACCTGGCTAGTGGAGCCCGGTGCTGGTTTAAAAAATACGGGGGACCCCTACGCTTTTTGTCCCCCGTATTTTTGGAACCAGGACCAGGCGCAGAGCCCGGTGCTGGTTGATTAAATATGGGGGAACCCCTGTAATTTCCCCCCCCATATTTTTTCAACCAGGACCGGCTCAAAGAGCCCGAGGCTGGTTATGCTTAGGAGGGGGGACCCCACGCAATTTTTTTTCAGTTTTTACACTAAACAGACCCTTTCCCATAGATAACCATGCACAGATCTCACTGATCCGTGCATGGGTATCCAAACTCGACTGGAAAAAGCAGGTCTATTTTTTTGCTGCTTTTTTTAACGAATCGAAAAAAAACAGACCCGCACTTGAGCACTCAGAAACTAACACCCAAATACGAATGAATAGTGAATGCCCGTATTGTATGAAATATCAGCCGCGTTTGACCGATGGTCTATTCATTCGTATTTCGGAACTTTGCAAATCAAACCATTACGAATAGTCCAAACACTGCCGAGATTGCTGCTTAGTGAATTCCCGATTTGGGACTTAGAAAAAAAAACACAAATCGGACAAACTCGAATTCTTAGCAAATATTGGCCTATGAGTGTTAACTATGTTTTTTTCCTGTCCTATGGGAACGTTGGGGGAGAAGCTTGATGCTAGGCAGATTTAGCACCTCTCTTATCTGATTCGCCTCCCTATATCTTTGTTCTGTGTGTGATTTACTGCAGTGGTTCTCAACCTCGGTCCTGAAGTACCCCCAACAGTTCATGTTTTCCAGGTCTCCTCACAGGATTGCAAGTGAAATAATTTGCTCCACCTGTGGGTCTTTTATAATGTGTCAGTGAGTAATGAATACACCTGTTCAACTGCTAAGTGACCCGGAAAACATGAATTGTTGGGGGTACTTGAAGCCTGAGGATGAGAACCACTGATCTGCTACATTGTTCAGTTTACTTAGATGAAGACCACAAGCAACAAGAATGTGGAATAATACCAGGAATTCCCTTACAATAGGCTTTTTTTTTTTTAAGAAGTCATGGTGCTGTGCTTGTAGTCACAGCATATAAAAAAAACAGAGTGGTTAAAAAACAAAAAGCTTTAAACCATGGTTTAAACTAAGGTGGTTTAAACCGCCAACTCTGCTCCCAACTGTCCCGCTTTTCAAGGTACAGTCCTGTTTTTCTGGGACTGTCCCGATATCACACCCACGGGCTGCAGTGTCCTGCAGTTGAGGGGCAATTGTGAGGCTTAGCAGAGCACTGGTGAATAGATGCTGTGCGCAAAGCACCTATTCACAGAAGAGAGAGGGCCTGGGGGCATGCCAGCAGCTCAGAGCGCTGGGCATGCCACCACAATGACAAAAACGGGAGACATGGCTCTCAATCATGGTAGTCCTGACCTGGACATACTCGATGTTGGGAGATATTCAGATTGCATTTTTCATACTTGTAATGGGAAATGCAATCTGCCCAAATTTCTAAAAAAAAAAACACACACATTGTAAAACAACACCGGAGGGAGCCCTGTAATTATAGATTACAATTATAATTACAGATTTCAATTATTGGTTTCACTTGTAGTAGTCCTCTACTTAAGTCCAATGGTGTAGGCTGTGCAAAGCCGTTTGGCTGGGGATCCGGTCTGAAGATCGACAGTGTCTAGGTCGACAATGTTTAGGTCGACCACTATAGGTCGACAGTCACTAGGTCGACATGGATGGAAGGTCGACAGGGTTTCTAGGTCGACATGTGCTAGGTTGACAGGTCTAAAGGTCGACATGAGTTTTTCACATTTTTTATTTTTTTTTATTTTTTCATACTTAACGATTCACGTGGACTACGATTGGAACGGTAAAGTGTGCCGAGCGAAGCGGTAGCGGAGCGAAGGCACCATGCCCGAAGCATGGCGAGCGAACGCGGTGCACTAATTTGGGATCCCGGTCACTTTACGAAGAAAACGACACCCAAAAAAAAAAAATCCTCATGTCGACCTTTAGACCTGTCGACCTAGCACATGTCGACCTAGAAACCCTGTCGACCTTCCATCCATGTCGACCTAGTGACTGTCGACCTATAGTGGTCGACCTAAACATTGTCGACCTAGATACTGTCGATAAAACTAACCACACCCGTTTGGCTGTGCATTTATGATCTAAGCGTGCATTTTTATCAAAGCGTGATAAAATTGACACATAACCGCAGCGTTCAAACGAAGTGAAAAAGAAGGAAAACAGAAGCACACCAATCTAACAAAACAAAGAAACCAGAGGAACTAATAACAAATGTGAGTCACTTACTCTTCAGACCACTCACCTCCTGATTGTTGCATCTGATTTAATAGCACGGAACTACCTTACTTGGATATTTCATAAACCATCCATTTTACCAACAAATGCTTGTATCTGTATTATTGGAATTTTGTTTTTCATGCACAGCTGCACCAATGCAATCTTACCTACAAACACCTAAAAAATCTTACAGAACCACCATTGCTTCTTAAATCTCACAATCTTTTCATTACACATACGGTCCAAATACATTTCAACACCCACTTTTATCTACGCTTCTGATTCATTTCATACTAAGGGGTATATGCAATTGCGGTCGAATTCGCGGCAATTTTCGCCGTTTTTTAATTCGACTCAATTCGACAGGTGAATCCCAGAAGGTGGCTTCCGGAATTCACCATATTCAATGAAAAACGGATTCGCCAGAGTCGCGGGCGAAAATCGGCCGATTTGGCGGATTTTGCCGCAATTTTAAAAAACGGTAAAAAAACGTGAAAAACCCGAAAAAAAAATGGCGTGGGGTCCCCCCTCCAAAGCATAACCAGCCTCGGGCTCATCGAGCTGGTCCTGGTTCTAAAAATGCAGGGGAAAAATTGGCCAGGGATCCCCCGTATTTTTAAAACCAGCACCGGGCTCTGCGCCTGGTGCTGGTGCCAAAAATACGGGGGACAAAAAGAGTAGGGGTCCCCCGTATTTTTAACACCAGCATCGGGCTCCACTAGCTGGACAGATAATGCCACAGCCGGGGGTCACTTTTATGCCGTGCCCTGCGGCCGTGGCATTAAATATCCAACTAGTCACCCCTGGCCGGGGTACCCTGGGGGAGTGGGGACCCCTTCAATCAAGGGGTCCCCCCCCCAGCCACCCAAGGGCCAGGGGTGAAGCCCGAGGCTGTCCCCCCCCATCCAATGGGCTGCGGATGGGGGGGCTGATAGCCTTTTGTGATAATAAAAAGATATTGTTTTTTCCAGCAGTACTACAAGTCCCAGCAAGCCTCCCCCGCAAGCTGGTACTTGGAGAACCACAAGTACCAGCATGCGGGAGAAAAACGGGTCCGCTGGTACCTGTAGTACTACTGGGAAAAAAATACCCAAATAAAAACAGGACACACACACCTTGATAGTAAAACTTTATTACACACTACCGACACACACATACTTACCTATGTTGACACGCCGACTGCCACGGTCTCCGACGATCCGAGGGTACCTGTGAAAAAATTATACTCACCTTCCAGCGTCCAGAGATAAATCCACGTCCAGAGAGTAAAATCCACGTACTTGTTTAAAAAAAAAAACACGCAAAAACCCGCTCCATACCGGACTAGAAAGGGGTCCAATGTTTTCACATCAGACCCCTTTCTCCCGAATGCCGGGACATCACGTGACTCCTGTCACTGACGTCCCTTCAGCCAATCAGGAAGCGCTACTTCCGTGGCGCTCACCTGATTGGCTGTGCGCTGTCTGTACTGTGACAGCACATCGCAAAGCCGCTCCATTACTTTCAATGGTGGGAACTTAGCGGCTAGCGGTGGGGTCACCCGCCGGTCAGCCGCTGACCGGCGGGTGACCTTACCGCTAGCCGCTAAGTTCCCACCATTGAAAGTAATGGAGCGGCTTTGCGATGTGCTGTCACAGTACAGACAGCGCACAGCCAATCAGGTGAGCGCAACGAAGTTGCACTTCCTGATTGGCTTAGAGACCTTTCTGTGACAGCTGTCACTGACAGGTCTCATTCGTGGAAAGGTGTCCCATGTGTCAGCATGGGACCCCTTTCAGTCCGGCATGGAGCGGGTGTTCGGTTTGTTTTTTTGCCAAGTACGTGGATTTATCTCTGGACCATGGCTGGGGTGAGTATATTGATCTTTTCTTTTCAGGTATCCGTGGATTCTACATGGAGAAGAGGACCGATGTCGGCGTGTGAACATAGGTAAGTATGTGTGTGTCGACGTATGAAATAAAGTTTTACTGTCGACGGTGTGTGTGTCCTGTTTTTATTTGGGTATTTTTCCCCCAGTAGTACTACAGGTACCAGCGGGCCCGATTTTCTCCCGCATGCTGGTACTTGTGGTTCTCCAAGTACCAGCTTGCGGGGGAGGCTTGCTGGGACTTGTAGTACTACTGGAAAAAAACAATATCTTTTTATTATCACAAAAGGCTATCAGCTCCCCCATCCGCAGCCCATTGGATGGGGGGGGACAGCCTCGGGCTTCACCCCTGGCCCTTGGGTGGCTGGGGGGGGGGACCCCTTGATTGAAGGGGTCCCCACTCCCCCAGGGTACCCCGGCCAGGGGTGACTAGTTGGATATTTAATGCCACGGCCGCAGGGCACGGCATAAAAGTGACCCCCGGCTGTGGCATTATCTGTCCAGCTAGTGGAGCCCGGTGCTGGTTTTAAAAATACGGGGGATCCCCTGTCAATTTTCCCCCCGCATTTTTAGAACCAGGACCAGCTCGAAGAGCCCGAGGCTGGTTATGCTTTGGAGGGGGGACCCCACGCCATTTTTTTTTATGATTTCACCGTTCCAGCATAAAAAAAAAAAAAAATTTTAAAAAATATAGAAATAATATTTGTGCCTCCAAAAAAAAAAAAAAAAGTACCTAATCCCTTCTAATATAAATAGATCTGTTATTCCCCCCCAAAAAAACACAAAAAAATACATGTTTAAAATTTTTTTATTTGTTTTCACCCTCCAAAGTGTGGCGGATTGAAAATGACGAATTTGCTGTCTAAAAGCACTGCTGTCGAATTTCCAAACTTGAATTGAATATGCTTTGGTCGAATTGCAGCACTTGTATCATTGCAGAAAAGTCGAATTTGCAAAAAGTCGAATTTCAAAAAGTCGAATTTTGAAAGTCCGTTTTTTGGTCGGAAAGCACTGAATTGCATAGGCGATTTTTTTTTTTGGTCGAAAATGACCCGAAATTCGACAATTTCGGGAATTCGACCGCAATTGCATATACCCCTAAATCTACACCCATTGAGCCGACACTGCTTTTCTCATCTGCATTTCTGCAATTCTTCAACTCTGAATTCCTTACAGCCTCCACTCCTACTTCCACTTTCCCTCAACCTATTTACCTACTAAACACTATGTCAAGGCTTTCTTATACTCCCCACATTACTCAATGTCTACCTAATCATGTGTCTTTATCCTTCCCTCCTAGTCTCCTACACCTCCTCCTCCCTCCCCTCCATCTCTCTGTATTCTTTCCCCTCCTTTCCTGTTACCCCACTTTCACTCACGTCTGCCCCATGGTCCTGCTACCCCACAACTCAACCCTGCTCCCTCTCTCCATTCCCTGTCACCTCCCCACACCCCCATCCACATCACACTGACCTCCCTCCCTGCCCACCTCCTGCATTTTCCCCTCCTAGCTCTGGCACCCATACCATCACTACTCTCTCATCATCCCTGCCCTCAAAGTTAATCTCTCCTCATCGCTACAGCAACCCTGATAATCTCATTCACCTCTCCCACAAACTCATACCCCCTATCCTGTGCCCTGTGGAATGCCAGATCTGTTTGTAACAAACTGGTCCCCACTCTTGACCTTTTCATCTCCAACTCCCTACACCTACTAGCCATTACTGAAACTTGGATTACTCCCTCTGACACTACTTCTCCTGCTGCTCTCTCTGCTGGGGGCCTCGCATTCACACACACACCCCGACCTGGGGGTCGCCATGGGGGTGGTGTTGGGGTCCTTTTACCTTCTAGTTACTCCTACCAACTCATACCACCAGAACCATCCCTTACATTCTCTACATTTGAGGTCCATACTATACGCCTCTTCCAACCAGTCCATCTTAGAGTAGCTGTCATTCACCGCCCCCCTGGCGTTGCTTCCAAATTCATCGACAACTTTGCTTCCTGGCTTCCTCACTTCCTCTCTTCTGACATTCCTTCCATTATCCTAGGCGATTTCAACATCCCTATTGACATCCCCACATAATCCCCTGCCTCTATACTCCTTAACCTCACCTCTTCACTTGGTCTCTCCCAGTGGACCTCCTCACCCTCCCATGTGAATGGGAGCTCACTGGATCTGGTCTTCACTCACCGCTGTGATATTTCTGATTTTTCCAATTCCCCATTTCCCCTCTCTGACCACCACCTGCTCTCCTTTAACCTATCTCTCTCGACTTCCCCATCTCTACCTCCCAAGGCTACCATCACTAAGCGTAACATTGAGGCTATTGATACCACATTCCTTTCCTCCCTGTTTGACTCACTTCTCTCTCCTATTCTCTCTCTCTCTCTCATGCCCTGAACAAGCCACTTCCATATACAATGCATCCCTTACTTCTGCTCTTGACTCTGTTGCTCCACCAACCACTATTCACCCTTGCAAATTACCACCTCAACCCTGGCACACCAAATGCACCAGATATCTGCAAAAATGCTCACGTACTGCTGAGCGACACTGGAGGAAATCACGCTCTAAGGCAGACTTCCTCCATTTCAAACTTATGCTCTCATCCTTCAGTGCTGCCCTTTCTCTTGCTAAACAGTCATACTTCAAGAACCTCATCTCCTCCCAGTCTACCAACCCCCGGCGCCTCTTTGCCACTCTCAACTCACTCATCTGCCCACCTCCACCTCGTCTCCCTTCCTCACTCTCTGCTCTTGACTTTGCCACTTACTTCACATCCAAAATTGACTCCATACGTAAGGACATCACATCACACCAGACCATCAGTAACCAGCTTTCCCCCATCCCTTACCACCCCTCCCCATCCCTCCCACCAACTCTGACCTCTTTCTCCCATGCAACTGGAGAGGAAGTCATGGCCCTCATTCGTTCCTGTCCCCTCACCACCTCCCCACTTGACCCAATCCCCTCCCGCCTCCTCCGCTACCTCTCTCCTTCTGCTTGTTCCCATCTTTCCCACCTTCTCAATCTCTCCCTCTCATCAGGCACTGTCCCCTCTGCCTTCAAGCATGCACACA
The DNA here is from genome assembly GCF_028390025.1 of Pseudophryne corroboree. Lineage (NCBI taxonomy): Eukaryota > Metazoa > Chordata > Amphibia > Anura > Myobatrachidae > Pseudophryne > Pseudophryne corroboree. Next base: position 353,509,647 of record NC_086452.1, on the reverse strand, counting down.
TCTCTCCTATTCTTAAAAAACCTACCCTTGATCCAAACACTCTCTCCAACTACCGACCCATCTCTCTCCTCCCTTTTGCCTCCAAACTCCTTGAGCGTATTGTCTACAACCGCCTTACTTCCTTTCTTTCCTCCCTCACACTCACTGCTTGACCCATTCCAGTCTGGCTTCCGTCCTCTCCACTCCACTGAAACTGCCCTTACAAAAGTATGCAATGACCTCCATGCTGCTAAATCTAAGGGACACTACTCTCTACTTATTCTACTTGATCTCTCTGCTGCTTTTGACACTGTGGACCATCCTCTCCTACTGCAAATCCTTCACTCCATTGGTCTGCGTGACAATGCCCTCTCTTGGCTGTCTTCCTACCTCTCTGACCGTTCATTCTCTGTCTCTTCTCATGACTCCACCTCCCCCTCACTTCCACTAACTGTAGGTGTACCCCAAGGTTCTGTCCTTGGTCCTGTCCTCTTCTCTCTCTATACATCCTCACTAGGTAAGCTTATTAGTTCTTTTGGTTTCCAATATCATCTCTATGCTGATGACACCCAAATCTATCTTTCCTCTCCAGACCTCTCCCCTGCTCTCCTCACTCGTATCTCCAACTGTCTCTCTGCTACCTCTTCCTGGATGTCCCAGCGCTTTCTTAAACTTAACATGTCTAAGACCGAGCTGATCATCTTTCCTCCCTCCCGCATAACCTCACCTCCTACAATCTCATTATCTATTGATGGCACTACTATCTCCTCTAGCCCCCAAGTGCGCGGTCTTGGAGTAATCCTTGCTTCCTCTCCTTCAAACCACACATTCAGCACCTCTCACAAACCTGCCGTTTTCATCTAAAAAATATTTCCATGATCAGACCCTTTCTGACCCAGGATGCTACTAAGACTCTTATCCACTCACTGGTCATCTCCAGACTGGATTACTGTAATCTCCTCCTGACTGGCATCAGGGCCGTCTTAACAGCAGTGTAGGCCCCTGGGCACAGCAATGCACTGGGCCCCCTACCCATCCTCCAGCAGTAGGGGTGGGGGTGCTATCAGTGGCTGCTTTGATGTCCCGTGGGTGGTAAGGGGTGTTCTATCTTCCACTCAGCATGTAGGACCTGGAGCAGTAATTTCTGCTAATTACTCCTTTACTGCACAGATGGGGGCATTCGGCTGAATGAAGAAGCCCTGGTACATGACTTCCGGGGTGGTAGGGGGTGTTTAATACGTAGGGGAGGGGTGGATAGTGGAGTGGGCTTAATATTGACCATTTTCTGGTGGGAGGGCAGATTGCTTGACTGCAGATATCTCAAGTTTCTGAAAATATATTTCTTAGCTTTGAATGGGATAAAAGCCTAGAGAGTCCCACCTTTCAGAAGGTTCTGGGGACTTGGGGATCTAAAACTGCTTATTAGGCATGTGGAGCTGGAGCAGCTGCTTGAAGGCTGATATCTCTAGTTCTGGGCATAGTATAGACAAGCTGCAAGTGTCCACCAAAAGGGTAGAGTCACAGCTTTTGGATTATAGCCTCAGAAAATCTCTAAGTCAGACAGAATCCGAGATATCTGGCTGGAAAGAGCAATTAACAGGCTTAGATGGGGACCACTGCTTTCAAGTCGGATATCTCTGGTTCCCCAAGACCGATTTTCAAAAATATGGTACCCCTGGAAAGAGGGGACCCTCAGCTATCAGTCTAGGGCCCTTATACTCCTGGGGCCCTTGGGCAAAAGCCCATTGAGCCCATACGAAAAGACGGCCCTGACTGGCATTCCTGACAAACACCTCTCTCCACTCCAATCTATCCTCAATGCTGCTGCCCGGCTCATTTTCCTCACCAAACGCACTACGTCTACCTTTCCTCTCTTACTAGACCTTCACTGGCTCCCCTTCCCTTTCAGAATCCATTTCAAGCTTCTAACACTCGCTTACAAAGCCCTCACCCACTCCTCTCCCATCTACATCTCTGATCTTATCTCCCTTTACACTCCCACCCGTCCTCTTCGCTCTGCTAATGCACGACGACTCTCCTGCCTACGGATTACCTCCTCCCACTCTTACCTCCAAGATTTTTCGCGTGCTGCACCACTTCTCTGGAATTCCCTACCCAGAGCCGGCCCTAACCAAAATGATGCCCTAGGCAAGATTTTGGTTGGTGCCCCCTAGCACCACCACTAGTTCCGCCTCTGACCCTGCACCCCTTTCCCATCACCCCCCACCCATAGCAGTCCTTTTTTCCCCCTACCCTCTGTAATTTAAATAAGAACAGTGTGCACATTCCGGTATGTGTTTTTGCTGGCAAGGGTCATAGCCACACAATAGTACCCCCAATTCAACTTATGCCTCACAGTAGTTATTCACAATTTATAATGCAATAGTGTCCCTTATTCAAATTACATCACACAGTAGTACCACTTTACCTTTTATACGTTACTCCTCACAGTAGTGCCCCTCATTCACATAACATCATACTGAATTGCTCCTTATTCACACTACACCACACAATATTGCTCTTTATTCACATTAGACCACACAGTAGTGCCCTTTCTATACGTTACGCCACACAGTAGAGCACCTTATACACATAATGCATTAGTAATGCATTTATACACATAATACCACACAGTAGTGCCCCTTACACATATGACACACATTATTAATGTCCTTATAAACATAATGTGCTTTACACATTATGCCAACCTTTATTAATGAATGCCCTTATACACATAATTTCCTTACACATATGCCACACATTGTTAATGCCCTTATAAATATGAAACACATAATGTCCCTTACACATATGCCACACATTATTAGTGCCCTTCTACACATAATGACACACATAGTGCCCCTTACACATATATTACACATTATTAATGCCCTTATACATATAATGACACATATAGTTCCTGGCGTGAGTCAGCTGGCAGCTCTGCTAATGTCGGGTGACTATTTTTTTATGAAAATGCATCTTATTTGCATTGCTATGTGGCTAGGATGCACAAGCTGCTTCTGCTGATTAAAATGATATGCAGCATGCCTATATACTGTGTGCGACTGTGGCTGTATCTGCATACGAAATGCTACACACAGAATATAGGCATGCCACATATCATTTTAATCAGCAGAAGCTGCTTGTGCCCCTATGCATACCAGATGCCCTAGGCAATTGCCTAGTTTACCTATGCCTAGGGCCGGCTCTGTCCCTACCTCTCCCCCTCTCTACAAAACTTCAACGGGCTCTCAAGACCCACTTCTTCACCAAACCCAGCCAAATCTCATCCTAACCCTCTTTTCTACACTCTCTATGTACCCCATCTGTGTCACCCCTGTCTGTCTACCCCTCCCCTTTAGAATGTAAGCTCTCATGAGCAGGGCCCTCTTCCCTCATGTGCTTATCCTTTCTTACTTTAATAATCTTCGACTGCATCAACTCCAGCAGTCTTCTGCCACCTGATACTTATTCCAGTGTCATCTGCTGATGTAACTATGTTTATTTACCCTGTACTTGTCCTATACTGTCATCAACTGTAAGTTGCTGTTTTCCTGTTTGATTATTTATGTACTCTGTAATTGGGCGCTGCGGAACCCTTGTGGCGCCATATAAATAAAGGATAATAATAATAAAAATGCTATCTTGAGATAGCGTTATCCAGGTTTCTCTCCGGTCCCTAACTTGTGCACATCCTTCTCGGTCTGCTGACAGTGAAGGCTGTGCTTAGATCTGGCCCCTGTGATCAGTCATGTGTGTCTTATAGACACACAAGCTTATCAATGTGTGGGGGGAAAATATAAATAAATAAATATATACACACTCACACACACATTTAATAGTTACCTGCACCCAGGGTAGTTGATCGGTGTTCAAGTTAAGGCAGCTGGTCAGCTGATCACTGTTCTCCTGCTGTTAACCCCCGGTGCAGTAAAGTGATGATGTAAAACAGCATCTCACTTTACAACACCAGGGTCACAGCGGGGTACAGGGTCAGATGAGCAGCCGCCCTTCCGGATCACTGGTCCTAGCTGCAGATAAGTGTAACTCTAGGATTTTGCATTTTGGGTTCCATAAAAGTCCCTCCCTCATGGTGTGAGCACCATTTCACACAGAATGCCGGAGAGAGGGGGTGTGGGGCGGGCTGCAGTGTGTTTAGGGATATTGTGACTGTTAATTAAGAGCTACTGTGTCTGATGATAATAATAATAATAATAATAAAAGAAGAGCTACTGTCACTGTGATTAAGGGCAGTGGAATACTGTGTCACCCTCAGACTCTGTGTCATCGGTGAAGGGCTGTGGGCTGCAGCACTGTGACTTTGTCAGTGTTAGGAAAATCACTGTTATAAAAAAAAAAAAAAAGTGTTGCTCAGGCACTGTACTTACAAAAAAACATTCAGTAGGTACCACCGTTACTTACTAATAGCACTGTGAGTCAATATGGATCAGGCGATAGAAGAGCAGGAGCAGAATAGTACTAGAGCTGTGGCTGCTGCCAGTCATGATAGTACTACAACATCTACTAAAGGTGGTCCAGAGGACAGAAAGTTTAAGAAAGGGCACCTGAAAGTTAACGATTTCACAATGTTAAAGAAAAGAGGTAGAGGTGTCATCTTTAAAACAAATCAGTGCCCCAAAAAAGCAGTATACTAAGACTGCAGAACAAACTGTGTGTTCACAAATTCATGAGGATAGTCTAGGGGTGTCCACATTAGCTATGTGTGAGTCTGATATTTCTGACATTGTACTTGTTGAGGAGCCTAGAGAAGCCTCCTTCGACCGTTTTTGCACCCTCTGCAAATGTGGGGATAAGCAGCACAAGTAAAGATGGTGACATAATAGAAATTGAGGATGCTAGTGTGGAACTGCAACAGGATGAGGGGGATATTTGTGTACTGACGCTAAGGAGGATGTTGTTTGTGTAAGCCAGCCACTAGTGGCAGCAGTTCTTGCTCACAATAAAAAAAAGAAAGCCACTGTCATACATATTTACCTACTTTTCACAACTCTATGGGAGAAGCCTGGAGAGGAGACACTGCTTGGCACTTTGGGGGGGCATGGCCGGGTTGTCACATCACTAGATCCCAAACCCAAAATGGCATGGGTAATGGTTCCGCTTGAGGGGGTGGGGCTAAATGACACAAATTCACATATTTTAGCCCCACTCCCTCCATTCAGAGTCAGGATTCACCTGTTAATCCCCTTATCCTACCCTCTTCACTAGGAAGTGGGTAGGGTGTTGGAGTTGTGGCTACTCTCAATGGGTACAGGGAACTGCTCAAAAAAACTTGAGTCTCCTGCAACTAGTGGGAGAGTAGGCATGTAAGTTGTCATGCCTGGGCATAAAACCAAAAAAGCCATCTCTTGTGTGTGGAATTGTTTTTCCCTAATCCTGATAACATTTGTGAAAGCATTTGTTCCATTTGTAAGACCAGTAGGGATGTTAACTATCTATGTACCTCCTCCCTGTTACGTCATTTGCAGCGAGTTCATAAATTTATTTTCAAAAATAATAATAATTTGTAAAATAACAAACATTCCAGTATTAGCTACCAGCAGTTTGGACCAGAACATGCAATCCCCACCGCCAACTTCCTCATCATCAACCTCCTCATTAATGATCAAGGGTAGTCCTTCTAAAAACAATAGTGTGGGAGCCCAAACCAACCAAGTACAAAAGTGGCAGTCCCTGTTGCTGAAGTGCTTATTTTGTTAAACTGTGCATGTCCTTTTAAATATCCAACCCAATTAGGAAGGAGGAAGAATGGGGGTGGGGGTGGGGGGCTAATATGGCCAGCAGGTCACCTCCAAGTATTTGTTACTGTGATTTTTGTTTTGTTATATACTAAATTAATCAATTAACAAATGAATCAGTTATTTCAACCTTTGTCAGGAATCCTTTGCTATGTATTAATACTGTACTCTTGTTTTATGGATGGCCTTTTTTCTTAGTGGCTGCAAACAGATTCTTGAGATTTTTTTGTATTCTAAATTAATAAAAAATAATAAATAAATTAATGAATCAATCAATCAATCAATCAGTTCTTTCAACCATTGACAGGAATGCTTTGCTATTTACAGTGTACTCTTAGGGCATGTTGTCAGTGACCTCAAAACAGATTGTGATTGTGATCAATGAAATTAAATTAAACAATAATTTAATCAGTTCTTCAGTCTATTTTTGAAGGATTCTAGAGGGGGGTGGGGGGGTCTCTCAAAACTGAGTGGGGAAGGGAGAACCATAAAGTCGGAGCAGCATGGCTAACAGCTCGACACACAGATGAATTCTGGGAGATTCTAGGTGCTGCTAAAAGTCCTTCATGGGGTCAAATAGTATATTAATTGCCATGCTGTCTGCCAATTCTGTGTGGCAATGTTTTCATATATTCCTAAAGTAACTGCCATGTGTAACTGCCGTGTGTCTGTGCCACTGCTTTAGCTAGCCAGCCTTTGGACAATATTATGAACTGTGAGGTGGTCAAAACTGACTGGAAATGACTGGAAATTAATGTTATTGAGGTTAATAATATTGTAGGAACAAATCAGGCCCAAATTACATGATTTTAGCTGTTTATATCAATAAAAAAAATACATGTACTAAACCAAAACACATGATAGTGGTTTAGCAAAACTATGACACGAGGATAATTCCAGATCCAAAACCAAAACATGGGGGGTCAGTGCACATCTCTATTTCATGATTGTGTTTCTTGGACAGATTTCACACTATACCTATATGTACATATATAATGTTTGTATGTATCTAACCAACAACAATGCCCCATGTAATTTTTTCAGATGTTTGCAGTTTGTCATCTATTCTGTGGATTACTATAACACAGAGTAAAGTAACTGTCATGTGTAACTGCCATGTGTAACTGCCGTGTGTACTGCCGTGTGTAACTGCCGTGTGTAACTGCCGTGTGTAACTGCCATGTGTAACTGCCATGTGTAACTGCAGTGTGTTTGTGCCTCTGCTCTGTTGCTTAGTTTAGCTAGCCAGCCTTTGGACAATATTATGAACTGTGAGGTGGTCAAAATTAACTGGAAATTACTGGAAATTAATGTTATTGAGGTTAATAATATTGTAGGAACAAATCAGGCCCAAATTACATGATTTTAGCTGTTTATATCAATAAAAAAAAAAATACATGTACAAAACCAAAACACGTGAGTGTGGTTTAGCAAAACTATGACACGATGGTAATTCCAGATCCAAAACCAAAACATGGGGGGTCAGTGCACATCTCTATTTTATGATTGTGTTTCTTTGATATATTTCACACTATGGGGTATATTCAATTAGCGTCGGATCCATTCCGACATGCATTTGTCGGAATTGATCCGACAACCCCTATTCAATCTCATCTCAATTCGACTTTTTCGAGTTGATTGTAATGAGGGACCCAGAGGAGGAGGAGAGGGGGGGGGGAGCCGCGGGGAGACCAGCAGAAACAGCCGCCGGCAGACGGAGGAGATCAGCGCTACAGTAGCGCTGCAGGAGGATGTCACACAGCCGCCCGACCTCACGGCAGTGTCCACCCAGCTCCAGTAAGCGTGACCTCACTTGCTGTAGCCGGGTGGACGCTGCCGTGAGTGGCGTGGCTGTGTGACATCCTGCTGCAGCGCTGTGCTGTAGCGCTGATCTCCCCTGTATGCCCTGCGGCTGTCCCCCGTCTCCCTGTGGCTCTCCCCCCTCTCCTGCTCTGGGTCCCACATCTCAGTCCGACATTTTTTTTATGTCGGACTGAGATGGTCGAAAAGGGGGCCAAAACTTCGACACAAGCACGTGGATCGGCAGCTATTCCACCGATCCACGTGCTGTTCGACTTGTCGAAAAATTTAGGGATATATTGAATAGGTCGAATCACGATTCGACCTTAAAAAGTCGAAAACTGCTGTCTTTTCGACAGACGTCAGCTTTCGACTTCAATTGAATATACCCCTATACCTATATGTCCATGTATACCGTTTGTTTGTTTGTTTGTTTGTTTGTATGTATCTAACCAACAACAGTGCCCCATGTAATTTTTTCAGTAGCTTATATTGCTAATAAACACAAAATGGGAAATTCATCACACCTTCTAAAGTGGACAAATGGAGGTACTGCCCAAAGCGACAAATGAAAGCTAGAATCTGCTAGCTTTCATTTTCTAGAATGTACTAAATAGCTTGGGGGAAATTTACTAAAAGTTGATCATGGTTGATTTGCCTTTATACTAACATACAGCTACAAATCGCATCTCATAGCACCACACAACACGACTACGCAATTCCTATCACCATCGGACAACACAATTCTGCACAACATGCTTCTTAGTAAATTTGTTGTTTCTGTTCCCAGCGATTAAGGCCGATAAGGCCCGATTTGCAATCTCAGCCAAAAACAATTCTCAGTAGATTTCCCCCCTTTAGAATCTAAGTGCTTTGTGGGCATCACTTCCACCTGTCCCCTTTAAAAGTTTAAATAATAATAAATAATCTGAAGTAATGGTGTGTACACACAGTGAGATCCTTGCTATGCCCGATTTTCACTTTGCGATTTCCCTTGAACTCCCTGGAGCCCAGATAGCACAGATTTTGACTAACTTTTCTTGAGATATGGACTATGTGTGCATACGATTTTGGCTTATGTGAGATATTGGCTTATGTGAGATGTCATTGACATGTGAGATGAACTAGATAGTACACCGATCTAGCAAGGATTGACTTGCCTGCACAGTCTATCTTTTCTTGCGATACCGACCTGGCAGGACCGCGCATCGGGATCGAATCGGGATTGCAAGTGGCATAACACCTTACGATTTGCACTAACTTTTATTGCGATTTTGACTATATAGTCAAAATCGAAAGAAAAAATCTCACCATGTGTACACACCATTAGAAAAATGTCCAAACAAAAAAAAAAAAAAGCTCTTGCCCAGTGCTCAAATATTTATCTTACAGCTATAATTGTGGCAAAATCAATGGAAAATATATCAAACTCTCTGAGGATGATTTCCTGGTTACCAGTGTTAAGAGCACAGATGTTGTTTGCAGAAAGTGCTTCCTTGTGAGCTGACAATATGGTTCTGCCAACCAAAAAAATATTTCCTCATCTGTTACTATGTGACACATTATAGAACAATTGAAAATTCAGTACAATTGTCAGGATGTGAAAAGTTTCCAACAGCAATACTCCACCTAAAACTTCTTGCTTGCTGAAATCAGGCACTGATCCTGGCAATACCCCACTGATCCTGGCAATACCCCACTGATCCTGGCAATACCCCATCTGTGTGAATCTCGCATTAATATGAAGAAGAAACTTGAGGGAAGGGGCAGTTGCCAATACAACGGTGTGTACTAAAAAAAAATAGCAGTGTGTTGCTGGAGTCTTTGGGGTATATGCAATTGCGGTCGAATTCCCGAAATTGTCGAATTTCGGGACTTTTTCGCCCCAAAAAAAAAATCGTCAATGCAATTCAGTACTTTCCGTCCAAAAAACGGACTTTCAAAATTCGACTTTTTGAAATTCGACTTTTGTCAAATTCGACTTTTCTGCAATGATACAAGTGCTGCAATTCGACCAAAGTATATTCAATTGAAGTTTGGAAATTCGACAACAGTGCTTTTAGACAGTAAATTCGACTTTTTCAATCCGCCACACTTTGGTGGGTGAAACTAATAAAAAAAATTTAAAACATGTTTTTTTTGGTGTTTTTTTTATTGATAATAGCATATCTATTTATATTAGAAGGGATTAGGTACTTGGTTTGTCTTTTTTGGAGGCACAAGTATTATTTATATATTTTTTAAAATAATATATATTTTTTTTTTTAAGATGGAATGGTAAAATTCAGAAAAAAAATGGCGTGGGGTCCCCCCTCCAAAGCATAACCAGCCTCGGGCTCTTCGAGCTGGTCCTGGTTCTAAAAATGCGGGGGGGGGGGGAAATTGACAGGGGATCCCCCGTATTTTTAAAACCAGCACCGGGCTCTGCGCCTGGTGCTGGTGCAAAAAATACGGGGGACAAAAAGAGTAGGGGTCCCCCGTATTTTATACACCAGCATCGGGCTCCACTAGCTGGACAGATGCCACAACCGGGGGTCACTTTTATACAGTGCCTTGCGGCCGTGGCATTAAATATCCAACTAGTCACCCCTGGCCGGGGTACCCTGGGGGAGTGGGGACCCCTTCAATCAAGGGGTCCCCTCCCCCAGCCACCCAAGGGCCAGGGGTGAAGCCCGAGGCTGTCCCCCCCATCCAAGGGCTGCGGATGGGGGGCTGATAGCCTTGTCAAAATTGAAAGAATATTGTTTTTTCCAGTAGTACTACAAGTCCCAGCAAGCCTCCCCCGCAAGCTGGTACTTGGAGAACCACAAGTACCAGCATGCGGGAGAAAAACGGGCCCGCTGGTACCTGTAGTACTGGGAAAAAAATACCCAAATAAAAACAGGAGACACACACCGTGACAAGTACAACTTTATTACACACTGCCGACACACACATACTTACCTATGTTGACACGCCGACTGCCACAGTCTCCGACGATCCGAGGGTACCTGTGAAAAAAATTATACTCACCTGCCAGTGTCCAGAGATAAATCCACGTCCAGAGATAATCCTTGTACTTGGCAAAAAAAAAAACACGAACACCCGTATCATGCCGGACTGAAAGGGGTCCCATGTTGACACATGAGACCCCTTTCCACGAATGCAGACACCCCCGTGACAGCTGTCACAGAAGTGTCTCTTCAGCCAATCAGCGAGTGCAACGTCCTTGCACTCTGCTGATTGGCTCTGTGTGCGTCTGAGCTCAGACAGTGCATCGCAAAGCCTCTCCATTATATTCAATGGTGGGAACTTTGCGTCAGCGGTGAGGTCACCCGCGGTCAGCCGCTGACCGCGGGTAACCCCACCGCTACCCGTAAAGTTCCCACCATTGAAAGTAATGGAGAGGCTTTGCGATGCGCTGTCTGAGGTCACACGCGCACAGCCAATCAGGTGAGCGCCACGGAAGTAGCGCTTCCTGATTGGCTGAAGGGACCTCAGTGACAGGAGTCACGTGATGTCCCGGCATTCGTGGAAAGGGGTCTCATGTGTCAACATGGGACCCCTTTCAGTCCGGCATGGTACGGGTGTTCGTGGTTTTTTTTTGCCAAGTACGAGGAATATCTCTGGACGTGGATTTATCTCTGGACACTGGCAGGTGAGTATAATTTTTTTCACAGGTACCCTCGGATCGTCGGAGACTGTGGCAGTCGGCGTGTCAACATAGGTAAGTATGTATGTGTGTCGGCAGTGTGTAATAAAGTTGTACTTGTCACGGTGTGTGTCTCCTGTTTTTATTTGGGTATTTTTTTTTCAGTAGTACTACAGGTACCAGCGGGCCCGTTTTTCTCCCGCATGCTGGTACTTGTGGTTCTCCAAGTACCAGCTTGCGGGGGAGGCTTGCTGGGACTTGTAGTACTATTGGAAAAAACAATATTCTGTAATTTTACTCAAGGCTATCAGCCTCCCATCCGCAGCCCTTGGATGGGGGGGGACAGCCTCGGGCTTCACCCCTGGCCCTTGGGTGGCTGGGGGGGACACCCCTTGATTGAAGGGGTCCCCACTCCCCCAGGGTACCCCGGCCAGGGGTGACTAGTTGGATATTTAATGCCACGGCCGCAGGGCACTGTATAAAAGTGACCCCCGGCTGTGGCATTATCTGTCCAGCTAGTGGAGCCCGATGCTGGTGTAAAAAATACGGGGGACCCCTACTCTTTTTGTCCCCCGTATTTTTTGCACCAGCACCAGGCGCAGAGCCCGGTGCTGGTTTTAAAAATACGGGGGATCCCCTGTCAATTTTCCCCCCGCATTTTTAGAACCAGGACCAGCTCGAAGAGCCCAAGGCTGGTTATGCTTTGGAGGGGGGACCCCACGCCATTTTTTCCCGGGTTTTTCCCGTTTTTCCCCGTTTTTTTAAATCGCGGCAAAATCCGGCAAATCGGCCGTGTTTCGCCCGCGGGACTGTCGAATCCGTTTTTCATTGAATATGGTGAATTCCGGAAGCCACCTGCCGGAATTCACCTGTCGAATTGTGTCGAATTAAAAAACGGCGATAATTTGCAGCGATTCGCCGCTAATTGCATATACCCCTTTGATTCCCTGCACATAAATTCGGTTTTGCTTGAGGCTACTGTCAACAGAATCGGTATGATTTCCTGGCAGATGGGATGCCGGCTGTCAGTATACCGACAGCAGCATCCCGTCTGTCAGAATCCCGACAGCGAGTTCCCTCGTGGGCTCACTGCGCTTGCCACGCTTCGGGCCAGTGGCTCGCTTAGCTCGCCACAGGTTATATTCCCACTCGGTTGGTGGCGTGGACCTTATTTCACCGGCTGTCGGGATTCCGGTGTTAGTCTCCTTAACGCCGGGATCCCGACGGGTGGTATTTTAACTGCATCCCCTGTTAACTATATTCCTGAAGCTAGGTACACAATGGGTGTGATTCTAATGCTGGGTACACACCGACCTGAGGATCAGTAAATGGGTATACACACTTACCGATCGTTGATCTGATGTGTTACGCCTGATGTCACAGTTGTGATGTGGCCCCTTCAGCAAGTGTACAGGCACTCTGCAGATCACCCTTACCATAGGCGCACAGGGAAGGGGGGTCTGACCGTTAATCCAGTGGTGCTGCATTTTTTATTTTATTTTTGTAAGGAGGAGCTCAGGCTTATTTAAAAAACCATGCCTTGTAAATTGATTGCTGCTTTAAAAAAAGTCCAACTACAGCTGGCATCCCGCACCTCCGGCCAACTCGGACGACATTAGATCTAGCCCCCAAACGGCCACTTCCTGTCAATCACTCTGCGACAAAGTTCTCATTGCGAGCCAGATTGCAGCAGAATCCTAGCACTTGCACACTGCGATTGCAGCACATTTGCAGTTTGACGATAATCGCGATTACGTGAACATCTGGCATTGCATACAGACATGAATTAGGCCCCTAGTCACACATGTCTGTGTGTACCACAATGTCTCGGATGGCGAATCCTTGCATGTTGCTTACCACCTAGATTGATGGCCGGTTTCTGAGCATTATCTGCTAACTTTGCTTAAACGTGCCCGAATGCACTGAAACCATTTAAAAAAAAATCTGCAATTCACTTTTATCTACAATAAAAGGGTTGGTTGTTATGGTTTGAGCATAGGGGGTCATTCTGAGTTGATCGCGCGCTAGCTATTTTTTGCAGCGCTGCGAACAGATAGTCGCCACCTATAGTGCAAGTGTGCGATTGCATGTGCAGCAGTGCGGTACAAAAAAGGTTTTGTGCAGTTTCTGAGTAGCTCATAACTTAAGGTGTGTACACACGGTGAGATATTTTATTTCGATTTTGACTATATAGTCAAAATCTCAAGAAAAGTTAGTGCAGATCGCAAGGTGATTCGATCCCGATGCGCGGTCCCGCCAGGTCGGCATCGCAAGGAAAGATAGACTGTGCAGGCAAGTCAATCCTTGCTAGATCGGTGTACTATCTAGTTCATCTCACCTGTCAATTACATCTCACATAAGCCAAAATCGTAAGCACACATAGTTCATATCTCAAGAAAAGTTAGTCAAAATCGGTGGTGCTGGGCTCCGGGGAGTTCAAGGGAAATAGCAAGTCAAAATCGGCCATAGCAAGGATCTCACCGTGTGTACACACCCTTACTCAGCCGCTGCGATCACTTCAGCCTGTTCTTGCCCGGAATTGATGTCAGACACCCGCCCTGCAAACGCTTGGACACGCCTGCATTTTTCCAACCACTCTCAGAAAACGGTCAGTTGACACCCACAAACGCCCACTTCCTGTCAATCTCCTTGCGATTGGCTGTGTGAATGGATTCCTTGTAAAATCCATCGCTCAGCAACGATCCGCTTTGCACCCGTTCAACGCACCTGCACATTGTGGTTACTATGATGCACTCTGTATATTGGCCACTAGGATGCTCCTATATTGTATGGTGGCCATTGAGATGCTCTCAACTGTAGTAAAAATGATCTATTTTATGTGGATTGGGCTTCAGGACAACAGCCGGGACTAGCCTAGATTTAATTATCATCACTTCAATGCTAATCTGAGAAACTCACTCCCACTAAATTAACTGGTACACACACTTTACTAATGAGGGTGCTCCACCCACTGGTATACTGACTCTGCCAAATGGTTTGCTGAATCTACCAGTGCATTGCTTCAGCTACTTTATTTATCGCCACCTACAGGCTCCTTAGTATATAATGAATCTGCCTATAATGGCGCAATGGCCTTGCTTACCACCGCTGTGGCTAGTAATGATTTGCTATTCCCACATGTTTATATGCGATCACTTCAGCCTGTTCTTGCCCGGAATTGATGTCAGACACCCGCCCTGCAAACGCTTGGATACGCCTGCGTTTTTCCAACCACTCTCAGAAAATGGTCAGTTGACACCCACAAACGCCCACTTCCTGTCAATCTCCTTGCGATCGGCTGTTTGAATGGATTCCTTGTAAAATCCATCGCTCAGCAACGATCTGCTAAGCACCCGTACGACGCACCTGCACATTGTGGTACATACGCATGCGCAGTTTGGACCTGATCGCAGCTCAGCGGAAAAACCTAGCTTGCGACCAGGTTGGAATGACCCCCTTAGTTCTGTAATTTTGACTAATATTAGTAAATAACCCTGTAATTGCACCCAGAGGTGCTTCTACTCTGAGGCAAGATTGATTATCTCGCTCAGCAACACACTATTGAAATATAACCACCCTTCCTATTTTTTATCCTGCAGTCATTCACTGTATGTCACATACAGGCTTGGACTGGCCCACAGGGGTACAGGGGAAACCACCGGTAGGCCCCACTGCTCTAAGGATCAGATTCCAGACTGTGCACTTGAATTATACATCATACATATGTTACCTTATACTGGACTATGGTGAATTTTCTACAGTGCATTGCTGTTATTAATCTGGTACATTATCATGCATGCAGCAGCTGAATTTACTGTATATATTTATGAAGGGGCCCAGACGTTGCACTCTCTAATGGTTAGTCAAACCAATGAGGTGGCAGGCCACACCCCCTCTGCAGACTTACCACACCCCTAAACATGGGCCCCTATCACTACATTCCCCCCGGTGGGCCCTACATGCCCCAGTCCGACACTGGTCACATATATGCTCCCCAGAAGTATATAAAGAATAGGTGCAAACTGCCCACCACACCCGGGACACCGGCACTGCTTTGCTACTGAAGATGGCGCCTAGACGGATGTCATAAATCTCTGACATCGCGCATGCACATAAACGAGGACAGAGGCTGCAGAAGACACTACTCAGCCCAGCATAAGCGGTCAGTGAGTCATAACTGGCATTGGGGCTGCACTGTCAATTATGATCGCCAGCGAGTCTAGGCACCGGGTGCAAGAGCTACAGGAAGTGATCGCGGCAGGCGGGGGTGGAGGAGCAGCTGGCCGAGGGAGCCAGGCAGAGTTCTCAGCGCCCCCTCAAATCCGGCATGTGACCCCTTAGAGGGTGTTAGTTGCTGTAGCCTACGGGCTACACTTCACAGAAATTACTGGGAGAGGGATCCAAAGGATGAGTTGTCAGCAGATCGCACATGTGTAGTAGCGCTGAAAATGAAGTGATTGCATTAGGAATCACTTTAACACATTACAGGGGTGAGATCCTTTCAGAGCCCCTGTCTCTGCATGGGTTTGTTTAAATACATTTGGACGAAACCTAATTTCTTATTGCCACTAATATCATTTTATTTTAATAAGCTCAGGGCATTCAAGTGACGTAGAAAAACACATATCTAAATCTGGCGGCATCCAGTAATCCATTTACCCGCATTTAGAACAAGAGGGGAACCTTGCCAGGTCCAGTGGTCAGCAGATTGCGCGAAGGGAGTTGGGAGGAATTCCAGAACCTTCCATTTTTCACTCTTTTCATTGCTCCATGCTGGGAGCTTGACACGGTACGGTTCCAATTTTATCATAAAGTGAAGTCGTCACTTTTAATTGGATAAGATTATAATTTTATGCATTTTACAATTGAAAGAATTCATTTTTGCTTAAAATACTACACTATATACGTTATTTTTCCATTTTATGAACAATATCTCCACACAAGGAAATTGTGAAGTATTTTGAAATTGAAGAGGATTGAACATCTAGAAGGAGGAATACTGTCAGTGAGATAAAAGATCCAATTTGGGACTATTTACCAAGAATACTACGTGACTTTTTTTTTAGAAGGTGGTAGCGCCTAAAGGTGTATTCAATACCAATTGTTTTTTTTACATATCTAAATGTGTCACCCAACAGTACACCTTTATCCCATTTCACAAAATGAGTTCTTATTTTGCTATTCAGAGTGAAAACAAGCTCACTTGTGTTTCCATTTCACCCAACTGCTGAAGCATACTGCCATTATGGCTTATAAATCCATGCTTGCTCTGTCAAACTGGGTGCATTTCAGCAAAAAGATACTTGCATCGCTGCATTTTATTTTAATTACATATCTACTTTGTAAATAACTGTATGCTCTTAGTATTGTTATACAGGTTGAGTATCCCATATCCAAATATTCCGAAATACGGAATATTCCGAAATACGGAATTTTTTTGAGTGAGATAGTGAAATCTTTGTTTTTTGATGGCTCAATGTAAACAAACTTTGTTAATACACAAAGTTATTAAAAATATGGTATTAAATGACCTTCAGGCTGTGTGTATAAGGTGTATATGAAACATAAATGAATTGTGTGAATGTAGACACACTTTGTTTAATGCACAAAGTTATTAAAAATATTGGCTAAAATTACCTTCAGGCTGTGTGTATAAGGTGTATATGGAACATAAATGCATTCTGTGCTTAGATTTAGTTCCCATCACCATGATATCTCATTATGGTATGCAATTATTCCAAAATACAGAAAAATCCGATATCCAAAATACTTCTGGTCCCAAGCGTTTTGGATAAGGGATTCTCAACCTGTACTTTGCTATTTGTAATGGCCCTCTTTCACCATCTTGTGGTCATTTTCTGCAAATGCAAGTAACATATAACACTACTGTCAAGTGCAACACCACACAGTGGTTGTAAAAAGAACTTAATATTTCCTCAAAGATCTTATCGGATCACTGGTAAAATAATAACTGCGTGTTTTATATAATTAAGAAAGTTCAATAGTAATTACAGGTTGAGTATCCCATATCCAAATATTCCGAAATACAGACTTTTTTTGAGTGAGCGTGAGCTAGTGAAACCTTTGTTTTTTGATGGTTCAATGTACACAAACTTTGTTTAATATAAAAAGTTATTAAAAATATTGTATTAAATGACCTTCAGGCTGTGTGTATAAGGTGTATATGAAAAATAAATGAATTGTGTGAATGTACACACACTTTGTTTAATGCACAGTTATAACAAATATTGGCTAAAATCACCTTCAAGCTGAGTGTATAAGGTGTATATGTAACATAAATGCATTCTGTGCTTAGATTTAGTTCCCATCACCATGATATCTCATTATGGTATGCAATTATTCCAAAATACAGAAAAATCCGATATCCAAAATACTTCTGGTCCCAAGCGTTTTGGATAAGGGATTCTCAACCTGTACTTTGCTATTTGTAATGGCCCTCTTTCACCATCTTGTGGTCATTTTCTGCAAATGCAAGTAACATATAACACTACTGTCAAGTGCAACACCACACAGTGGTTGTAAAAAGAACTTAATATTTCCTCAAAGATCTTATCGGATCACTGGTAAAATAATAACTGCGTGTTTTATATAATTAAGAAAGTTCAATAGTAATTACAGGTTGAGTATCCCATATCCAAATATTCCGAAATACAGACTTTTTTTGAGTGAGCGTGAGATAGTGAAACCTTTGTTTTTTGATGGTTCAATGTACACAAACTTTGTTTAATATAAAAAGTTATTAAAAATATTGTATTAAATGACCTTCAGGCTGTGTGTATAAGGTGTATATGAAAAAATAAGAATTTACTCACCGGTAATTCTATTTCTCGTAGTCCGTAGTGGATGCTGGGAACTCCGTAAGGACCATGGGGAATAGCGGGCTCCGAAGGAGGCTGGGCACTCTAGAAAGATCTTAGACTACCTGGTGTGCACTGGCTCCTCCCACTATGACCCTCCTCCAAGCCTCAGTTAGGTACTGTGCCCGGACGAGCGTACACAATAAGGAAGGATTTTGAATCCCGGGTAAGACTCATACCAGCCACACCAATCACACCGTACAACTCGTGATATGAAACACAGTTAACAGTATGAAACAATAGAGCCTCTCAACAGATGGCTCAACAATAACCCGATTTAGTTAACCATAACTATGTACAAGTATTGCAGATAAACCGCACTTGGGATGGGCGCCCAGCATCCACTACGGACTACGAGAAATAGAATTACCGGTGAGTAAATTCTTATTTTCTCTAACGTCCTAGTGGATGCTGGGAACTCCGTAAGGACCATGGGGATTATACCAAAGCTCCCAAACGGGCGGGAGAGTGCGGATGACTCTGCAGCACTGAATGAGAGAACTCCAGGTCCTCCTCAGCCAGGGTATCAAATTTGTAGAATTTTTGCAAACGTGTTTGCCCCTGACCAAGTAGCTGCTCGGCAAAATTGTAAAGCCGAGACCTCTCGGGCAGCCGCCCAAGATGAGCCCACCTTCCTTGTGGAATGGGCATTGACAGATTTTTGGCTGTGGCAGGCCTGCCACAGTATGTGCAAGCTGAATTGTACTACAAATCCAACGAGCAATAGTCTGCTTAGAAGCAGGAGCACCCAGCTTGTTAGGTGCATATAGGATAAACAGCGAGTCAGATTTTCTGACTCTAGTCGTTCTGGAAACATATATTTTCAGTGCCCTGACAACGTCTAGCAACTTGGAGTCCTCCAAGTCCCTAGTAGCCTAGGCACCACAATAGGCTGGTTCAGGTGAAGCGCTGACACCACCTTTGGGAGAAACTGGGGACGAGTCCTCAATTCTGCCCTATCCATATGGAAAATCTCAAATAAGGGCTTTTACAAGACAAAGCCGCCAACTTTGATACTCGCCTGGCAGAAGCCAAGGCCAATAACATAACCACCTTCCACGTGAGATATTTCAGATCCACGGTTTTTAGTGGTTCAAACCAATGTGATTTTAAGAAACTCAACACCACGTTGAGATCCCAAGGTGCCACAGGAGGCACAAACGGGGGCTGACTCTGCAGCACTCCTTTTATAAATGTCTGAACTTCAGGTACTGAAGCTAGTTCTTTTTGAAAGAAAATCGACAGAGCCGAGATCTGTACCTTAATGGAACCCAATTTAATGCCCATAGTCACTCCTGCTTGCAGGAAATGCAGAAATCGACCTAGTTGAAATTCCTCTGTTGGGGCCATTTCGGCCTCACACCATGCAACATATTTTCGCCATATGCGGTGATAATGAGTTGCTGTAACCTCTTTCCTGGCTTTAGTAAGCGTAGGAATGACTTCCTCCGGAATGCCCTTTTCCTTAAGGATCCGGCGTTCAACCGCCATGCCGACAAATGCAGCCGCGGTAAGTCTTGGAACAGACAGGGCCCCTGCTGCCGCAGGTCCTGTCTGAGTGGCAGAGGCCATGGGTCCTCTGATATAAATTCTTGAAGTTCTGGGTACCAAGCTCTTCTTGGCCATCCACGAGTATCGTTCTTACTCCTCGCCTTCTTATTATTCTCAGTACCTTTGGTATGAGAGGCAGAGGGGAGAACACATAAACCGACTGGTACACCCACGGTGTTACCAGAGCGTCCATAGCTATCGCCTGAGGGTCCCTTGACCCGATGCAATATCTTTTATAGCTTTTTGTTGAGGCGGGACGCCATCATGTCCACCTGTGGCCTTTCCCAATGGTGTACAATCCTATTGGAAGACTTCTGGAGGAAATCCCCATTCTCCCGGGTGGAGGTCGTGTCTGTTGAGAAGATCTGCTTCCCAGTTGTCCACTCCGGGAATGAACACTGCTGACAGTGCTAACACATGATTTTCCGCCTATCGGAGAATCCTTGTGGCTTCTGCCATCGCCATCCTGCTTCTTGTGCCGCCCTGTTGGTTTACATGGGCGACTGCCGTGATGTTGTCTGATTGGATCAGTACCGGCTGGTTTTGAAGCAGAGGCCTTGCCGGCCTCAGGGCATTGTAAATGGCCCTCAGGTCCAGAATATTTATGTGTAGGGAAATAACCTGACTTGACCAAAGTCCCTGGAAATTTCTTCCCTGTGTGACTGCCTCCCAGCCTCAAAGGCTGGAATCCATGGTCACTAGGACCTAGTCCTGTATGCCGAACCTGCGGCCCTCTTGAAGATGGGCACTCTGCAGCCACCACCGTAGAGATACCCTGGTCCTTGGAGACAGGGTTATCAGCCTATGCATCGGAAGATGCGATCCGGACCACTTGTCCAACAGGTCCCTCTGAAAAGTTCTTGTATGGAACCTGCCTAATGGGATTGCTTCGTAGGAAGCTACCATTTTTCCCAGGACTCGCGTGCAATGATGCACCGCTACCTATTTTGGCTTCAGGAGGTCTCTGACTAGAGATGACAACTCCTTGGCTTTCTCCTCCGGGAGAAACACTATTTCTGGTTTATGTCCAGAACCATCCCCAGGAACAGTAGACGTGTCATAGGAACCAGCTGTGACTTTGGACTGTTTAGAATCCAACCATGCTGTTGTAGCACTTTCCAAAATAGTGCTACCCCGACTACCAACTGCTCCTTGGACCTCGCCCTTATAACGAGATTGTCCAAGTACGGGATAATTACAACTCCCTTTTTTTTTGAAGGAGTATCAACATTTCGGCCATTACCTTGATAAAACACCCTCGGTGCCATGTACAGTCCAAACGGCAGTGTCTGGACTTGGTAATGGTAATCCTGTACCACAAATCTGAGGTACTCCTGGCGAGGATGGTAAATGGGGACATGCAGGTAAGCATCCTTGATGTCCCAGGATACCATGTAATCCCCCTCGTCCAGGCTTGGAATAACCGCCCTGAGCGATTCCATCTTGAACTCGATTTTTGTGTTCAAGGATTTTAAATATAAAATGGGTCACACCGAACCATGCGGTTTCGGTACCCCAACCCGTGTGGAATAGTAACCCCGTCCTTGTTGAAGTAGGGGCACCTTGAGTATTACCTGCTGGGAATACCGCTTATTAATTGCCTCTAGCGCAGCCTCCCTGCCTGAGGGAGTTGTCAGCAAGGCATATTTTAGGAAACGGCTGGGGGGAGACATCTCGAATTCCAGCTTGTACCCCTGAAATACTACTTGAAAGAAACAGGGATCCACCTGTGAGCGAGCCCACTAATTGCTGAAATTTTTGAGACGGCCCCCCACCGTACCTGGTTACACCTGTGGAGCACCCGCGTCATGGTGTGGCCTCACAGGAGGCGGGGGAAGAATCTTGATTCTGGGAACAGGCTGACTGGTGCAGCTTTTTTCCCTCTACCCTTGTCTCTGTACAGAAAGGAAGCGCCATTTGACCAGCTTGCTTTTCTGAAGCCGAAAGGACTGTACCTTTGTCTGTGAGGAAACCTGAGGTAAAATTATTTCTTCCCAGCAGTTGCTGTGGATACGAGGTCCCAGAGACCATCCCCAAATAATTCCTCACCCTTATAAGGCTTTTTAAGTCAGCATCACCTGTCCAGTGACAGGTCTCTAATACCCTCCTGACAGAATGGACATTACATTTATTTTGGATGCCAGCCGGCAAAATATCCCTCTGTGCATCCCCCATATATAAGACGACGTCTTTAATATGTTTTTATGTTTTCCAACTAGTATCCCTGTTTGACAGGGTCACCGACCACGCTGCAGCAGCACTATCTGCAGGTCTCAGTCTAGTACCTGAGTGTGTAAATACAGACTTCAGGATAGCCTCCTGTTTTTTATCAACAGGTACCTATTAAAGTGGCCGTATCCTAAGACGGCAGTGCCACCTTTTTTGACAAACGTGTGAGCGCCTTATCCACCCTAGGGGATATCTCCCAGCGTAACTTATCCACCTGGCGGGAAAGGGTACGCCATCAGTAACTTTTTATAAATTACCAGTTTCTTAACGGGGGAACCCACGCTTTCACACACTTCATTTATTCATCTGATGGGGGAACAAAACACTGCCTGTTTTTTCTCCCCAAACCTAAAACCCATTTTTAGTGGTGCTTGGGTTAAAGTCAGAAATGTATAACACATTTTTTATTGCCGGGATCACGTCACGGATGTTCCTAGTGGATTGTGTATATGTCTCCACCTTGTCGACACTGGAGTCAGACTCCGTGTCGACATCTGTGTCTGCCATCTGAGAGAGCGGGCGTTTTTGAGCCCCTGATGGCCTTTGAGACGCCTGGGCAAGCGCGGGCTGCGAAGCCGGCTGTCCCACAGCTGTTATGTCATCCACCCTTTTATGTAAGGAGTTGACACTGTCGGTTAATACCTTTCACCTATCCATCCACTCTGGTGTCGGCCCCACAGGGGGCGACATCACATATATCGGCCTCTGTTCTGTCACCATATAAGCCTCCTCATTCAACATGTCGACACAGCCGTACCGACACACCGCAGACACACAGGGAATGCTCTAAACGAGGACAGGACCCACAAAAAGCCCTTTGGGGGGACAGAGTAAGAGTATGCCAGCACACACCAGAGCGCTATATATATACAGGGACTAACTGAGTTATGTCCCTAATAGCTTTTATATAATATACTGTATACAGTGCCAATTTTAATGCCCCCCCTCTCTTTTCCCTCTTACTGTACTGTAGAATTGCAGGGAAGAGCCAGGGAGCTTCCCTCCAGCCGAGCTGTGAGGGAAAAATGGCGCCAGTGTGCTGAGGAGATAGGCTCCGCCCCTTTTTCGCGGCCTATTCTCCCGTTTTTTATGGAATTCTGGCAGGGGTATTTACCTCATATAAAGCCCCTGGGGCCATATATTGAGGTATTTTAGCCAGCCAAGGTGTTTTTATTGCTGCCTCAGGGCGCCCCCCCCAGCGCCCTGCACCCTCAGTGACCGGAGTGTGAAGTGTGTGAGAGGAGCAATGGCGCACAGCTGCAGTGCTGTGCGCTACCTTGGTGAAGACAGAGTCTTCATGCCGCCGATTTTCCGGACCATCTTCTTGCTTCTGGCTCTGTAAGGGGGACGGCGGCGCGGCTCCGGGACCGAACATCAAGGCTGGGCCTGCGGTCGATCCCTCTGGAGCTAATGGTGTCCAGTAGCCTAAGAAGCCCAATCCGGCTGCAAGCAGGCGAGTTCGCTTCTTCTCCCCTTAGTCCCCCGCTGCAGTGAGCCTGTTGCCAGCAGGTCTCACTGAAAATAACAAATTCTAAGACTATAACTTTCTAAGAGCTCAGGAGAGCCCCTAGTGTGCATCCAACCTCGGCCGGGCACGAAATCTAACTGAGGCTTGGAGGAGGGTCATAGTGGGAGGAGCCAGTGCACACCAGGTAGTCTAAGATCTTTCTAGAGTGCCCAGCCTCCTTCGGAGCCCGCTATTCCCCATGGTCCTTACGGAGTTCCCAGCATCCACTAGGACGTTAGAGAAATAAATGAATTGTGTGAATGTACACACACTTTGTTTAATGCACAGTTATAACAAATATTGGCTAAAATCACCTTCAAGCTGAGTGTATAAGGTGTATATGTAACATAATAAGAATTTACTTACCGATAATTCTATTTCTCGGAGTCCGTAGTGGATGCTGGGGTTCCTGAAAGGACCATGGGGAATAGCGGCTCCGCAGGAGACAGGGCACAAAAAGTAAAGCTTTACGATCAGGTGGTGTGTACTGGCTCCTCCCCCTATGACCCTCCTCCAAGCCTCAGTTAGGTACTGTGCCCGGACGAGCGTACACAATAAGGAAGGATTTTGAATCCCGGGTAAGACTCATACCAGCCACACCAATCACACTGTACAACCTGTGATCTGAACCCAGTTAACAGTATGATAACAGCGGAGCCTCTGAAAATATGGCTCACAACAATAATAACCCGATTTTTGTAACTATGTACAAGTATTGCAGACAATCCGCACTTGGGATGGGCGCCCAGCATCCACTACGGACTCCGAGAAATAGAATTATCGGTAAGTAAATTCTTATTTTCTCTATCGTCCTAGTGGATGCTGGGGTTCCTGAAAGGACCATGGGGATAATACCAAAGCTCCCAAACGGGCGGGAGAGTGCGGATGACTCTGCAGCACCGAATGAGAGAACTCCAGGTCCTCCTTAGCCAGGGTATCAAATTTGTAGGATTTTACAAACGTGTTTGCCCCTGACTAAATAACCGCTCGGCAAAGTTGTAAAGCCGAGACCCCTCGGGCAGCCGCCCAAGATGAGCCCACCTTCCTTGTGGAATGGGCATTTACATATTTTGGCTGTGGCAGGCCTGCCACAGAATGTGCAAGCTGAATTGTATTACACATCCAACTAGCAAAAGTCTGCTTAGAAGCAAGAGCACCCAGTTTGTTGGGTGCATACAGGATAACAGCAAGTCAGTTTTCCTGACTCCAGCCGTCCTGGAACATATTTTCAGGGCCCTGACAACATCTAGCAACTTGGAGTCCTCCAAGTCCCTAGTAGGTGCAAGGCACCACAATAAGCTGGTTCAGGTGAAACACTGACACCACCTTAGGGAGAGAACTGGGGACGAGTCCGCAGCTCTGCCCTGTCCGAATGGACAAACAGATATGGGCTTTTTTGAGAAAAAAACACCAATTTGACACTCGCCTGGTCCAGGCCAGGGCCAAGAGCATGGTCACTTTTCATGTGAGATGCTTCAAATCCACAGATTTGACTGGTTTTAAACCAATGTGATTTGAGGAATCCCAGAACTACGTTGAGATCCCACAGTGCCACTGGAGGCACAAAAGGGGGTTGTATATGCAATACTCCCTTGACAAACTTCTGGACTTCAGGAACTGAAGCCAATTCTTTCTGGAAGAAAATCGACAGGGCCGAAATTTGAACCTTAATGGACCCCAATTTGCGGCCCATAGACACTCCTGTTTGCAGGAAATGCAGGAAACGACCGAGTTGAAATTTCTTTGTGGGGCCATCCTGGCCTCACACCACGCAACATATTTTCGCCACATGTGGTGATAATGTTGTGCGGTCACCTCCTTTCTGGCTTTGACCAGGGTAGGAATGACCTCTTCCGGAATGCCTTTTTCCCTTAGGATCCGGCGTTCCACCGCCATGCCGACAAACGCAGCTGCGGTAAGTCTTGGAACAGACATGGTACTTGCTGAAGCAAATCCCTTCTTAGCAGCAGAGGCCATAAGACCTCTGTAAGCATCTCTTGAAGTTCCGGGTACCAAGTCCTTCTTGGCCAATCCGGAGCCATGAGTATAGTTCTTACTCCTCTACGTCTTATAATTCTCAGCACCTTAGGTATGAGAAGCAGAGGAGGGAACACATACACCGACTGGTACACCCACGGTGTTACCAGAACGTCCACAGCTATTGCCTGAGGGTCTCTTGACCAGGCGCAATACCTGTCCCGTTTTTTGTTCAGACGGGACGCCATCATGTCCACCTTTGGTATTTCCCAACGGTTTACAATCATGTGGAAAAAACTTCCCGATGAAGTTTCCACTCTCCCGGGTGGAGGTCGTGCCTGCTGAGGAAGTCTGCTTCCCAGTTTCCATTCCCGGGATGAAACACTGCTGACAGTGCTATCACATGATTTTCCGCCCAGCGAAAAGTCCTTGCAGTTTTTGCCATTGCCCTCCTGCTTCTTGTGTCGCCCTGTCTGTTTACGTGGGCGACTGCCGTGATGTTTTTCCCACTGGATCAATACCGGCTGACCTTGAAGCAGAGGTCTTGCTAAGCTTAGAGCATTATAAATTTACCCTTAGCTCCAGTATATTTATGTGGAGAAAAGTCTCCAGACTTGATCACACTCCCTGGAAATTTTTTCCTTGTGTGACTGCTCCCCAGCCTCTCGGGCTGGGCTCCGTGGTCACCAGCATCCAATCCTGAATGCCGAATCTGCGGCCCTCTAGAAGATGAGCACTCTATAACCACCACAGGAGAGACACCCTTGTCCTTGGATATAGGGTTATCCGCTGATGCATCTGAAGATGCGATCCGGACCATTTGTCCAGCAGATCCCACTGAAAAGTTCTTGCGTGAAATCTGCCGAATGGAATTGCTTCGTAGGAAGCCACCATTTTTACCAGGACCCTTGTGCAATGATGCACTGTTTTTAGGAGGTTCCTGACAAGCTCGGATAACTCCCTGGCTTTCTCTTCCGGGAGAAACACCTTTTTCTGGACTGTGTCCAGAATCATCCCTAGGCACAGCAGACGTGTCGTCGGGATCAGCTGCGATTTTGGAATATTTAGAATCCACCCGTGCTGTTGTAGCAGTATCCGAGATAGTGCTACTCCGACCTCCAACTGTTCCCTGGACTATGCCCTTATCAGGAGATCGTCCAAGTAAGGGATAATTAAGACGCCTTTTCTTCGAAGAAGAATCATCATTTCGGCCATTACCTTGGTAAAGACCCGGGGTGCCGTGGACAATCCAAACGGCAGCGTCTGAAACTGATAGTGACAGTTCTGCACCACGAACCTGAGGTACCCTTAGTGAGAAGGGCAAATTTGGGACATAGAGGTAAGCATCCCTGATGTCCCGGGACACTATATAGTCCCCTTCTTCCTGGTTCGTTATCACTGCTCTGAGTGACTCCATCTTGATTTGAACCTTTGTAAGTGTTCAAAAATTTTTTTTTTTAGAATAAGTCTCACCTAGCCTTCTGGCTTCAGTACCACAATATAGTGTGGAATAATACCCCTTTTCTTGTAGTAGGAGGGGTAATTTAATTATCACCTGCTGGGAATACAGCTTGTGAATTTTTCCCCATACTGCCTCCTTGTCGGAGGGAGACCTTGGTAAAGCAGACTTCAGGAGCCTGCGAAGGGGAAACGTCTCGACATTCCAATCTGTACCCCTGGGATACTACTTGTAGGATCCAGGGGTCCTGTACGGTCTCAGCGCCATGCTGAGAACTTGTCAGAAGCGGTGGAACGTTTCTGTTCCTGGGAATGGGCTGCCTGCTGCAGTCTTCTTCCCTTTCCTCTATCCCTGGGCAGATATGATCTTATAGGGACGAAAGGACTGAGGCTGAAAAGACGGTGTCTTTTTCTGCAGAGATGTGACTTAGGGTAAAAACGGTGGATTTTCCAGCAGTTGCCGTGGCCACCAGGTCCGATGGACCGACCCCAAATAACTCCTCTTCCTTTATACGGCAATACACCTTTGTGCCGTTTGGAATCTGCATCACCTGACCACTGTCGTGTCCATAACATCTTCTGGCAGATATGGACATCGCATTTACTCTTGATGCCAGAGTGCAAATATCCCTCTGTGCATCTCGCATATATAGAAATGCATCCTTTAAATGCTCTATAGTCAATAAAATACTGTCCCTGTCAAGGGTATCAATATTTTTAGTCAGGGAATCCGACCAAGCCACCCCAGCTCTGCACATCCAGGCTGAGGCGATCGCTGGTCGCAGTATAACACCAGTATGTGTGTATATACTTTTTATGATATTTTTCAGCCTCCTGTCAGCTGGTCCTTGAGGACGGCCCTATCTATAGACGGTACCGCCACTTGTTTTGATAAGCGTGTGAGCGCCTTAGCCACCCTAAGGGGTGTTTCCCAACGCGCCCTAACTTCTGGCGGGAAAGGGTATACCGCCCATAATTTTCTATCGGGGGGAACCCACGCATCATCACACACTTTATTTAATTTATCTGATTCAGGAAAAACTACGGTAGTTTTTTCACATCCCACATAATACCCTCTTTTGTGGTACTTGTAGTATCAGGAATATGTAACACCTCCTTCATTGCCTTTAACGTGTGGCCCTAATAAGGAATACGTTTGTTTATTCACCGTCGACACTGGATTCAGTGTCCCTGTCTGTGTCTGTGTCGACCGACTAAAGTAAACGGGCGTTTTAAAACCCCTGACGGTGTTTTTGAGACGTCTGGACCGGTACTAATTGTTTGTCGGCCGTCTCATGTCGTCAACCGACCTTGCAGCGTGTTGACATTATCACGTAATTCCCTAAATAAGCCATCCATTCCGGTGTCGACTCCCTAGAGAGTGACATCACCATTACAGGCAATTGCTCCGCCTCCTCACCAACATCGTCCTCATACATGTCGACACACACGTACCGACACACAGCACACACACAGGGAATGCTCTGATAGAGGACAGGACCCACTAGCCCTTTGGAGAGACAGAGGGAGAGTTTGCCAGCACACACCAAAAACGCTATAATTATATAGGGACAACCTTATATAAGTGTTTTCCCTTATAGCATCTTTTTTATATATTTCTAACGCCAAATTAGTGCCCCCCCTCTCTGTTTTAACCCTGTTTCTGTAGTGCAGTGCAGGGGAGAGCCTGGGAGCCTTCCCTCCAGCCTTTCTGTGAGGGAAAATGGCGCTGTGTGCTGAGGAGATAGGCCCCGCCCCTTTTTCGGCGGCCTCGTCTCCCGCTCTTAACGGATTCTGGCAGGGGTTAAATATCTCCATATAGCCTCCGGAGGCTATATGTGAGGTATTTTTAGCCAAAATAGGTTTTCATTTGCCTCCCAGGGCGCCCCCCTCCCAGCGCCCTGCACCCTCAGTGACTGCCGTGTGAAGTGTGCTGAGAGGAAAATGGCGCACAGCTGCAGTGCTGTGCGCTACCTTTAGAAGACTGAGGAGTCTTCTGCCGCCGATTCTGGACCTCTTCTTACTTCAGCATCTGCAAGGGGGCCGGCGGCAAGGCTCCGGTGACCATCCAGGCTGTACCTGTGATCGTCCCTCTGGAGCTGATGTCCAGTAGCCAAGAAGCCAATCCATCCTGCACGCAGGTGAGTTCACTTCTTCTCCCCTAAGTCCCTCGTTGCAGTGATCCTGTTGCCAGCAGGACTCACTGTAAAATAAAAAACCTAAGCTAAACTTTTCTAAGCAGCTCTTTAGGAGAGCCACCTAGATTGCACCCTTCTCGGCCGGGCACAAAAATCTAACTGAGGCTTGGAGGAGGGTCATAGGGGGAGGAGCCAGTACACACCACCTGATCGTAAAGCTTTACTTTTTGTGCCCTGTCTCCTGCGGAGCCGCTATTCCCCATGGTCCTTTCAGGAACCCCAGCATCCACTAGGACGATAGAGAAAAATGCATTCTGTGCTTAGATTTAGGTCCCATCACCATGATATCTCATTATGGTATGCAATTATTCCAAAATACGGAAAAATCCGATATCCAAAATACCTCTGGTCCCAAGCATTTTGGATAAGGGATACTCAACCTGTATTACAAAGAGCTACAAGTAACAAACACAGCCGTATGTAATAAATGTGGAACCTCAATGTACAAGACTTTCTGATGTTTGCTAACTTCCTGAGGCGATATTATGCACAACAGACTTGCCTAAACTAGTTTTCTTTTGTTGCTTTGTGAGTGGAACCGTTAGGAAATCATAAGATATATATTGTATACACAGGAGAGTGCTTTATGCAGCTTGGGGAAGACACCATTTTCTTAAGGCCCATACACACAAGACGAGAAAGTAAAAGATCTCGCTCAGTAGGGCCAAGCTTAACGAGATCATTTACTTTCTCGTCCAGTATATACACTCAGTGTCGTTAACGATGCACGCTCCCGCACATCGTTAACGACTCCCTCCCTCGTCTAAACATGTACAGACGAGGGAGGGCCTCGTTAATGACAGCCATGCTGCAGATGCAGCATGGGCGTCATTCCCTTTGCTGCCGCTCCCTTCCCCGCCGGCATCGGCAAGAGTGTATGCACTTGCCAATGCCGCACCCCGTCGCCATCAATATCAGCAACGGCGGGGGTCATCTAGTGTATACTGGCCTTTAGTGTAACCTTCAAGCATCATATTTCCAGTCCATTTGGGCATTTTAAGTTTTGTGTAGAAACATTTAGAATTTTCACGGTTTGGATATTAAATCCAGGCAGACGGGATACCGGCTGTTAATATTCCGATAGCGGCATTCCGCCCACCAGAATGCCAGCAGCAGGGCAAACGCTACGAGTCCCCCCTATGCAGGCTCGGTGGCTCGCTGCGCTCTCCACAGGTTTTATTTCCACTCTATGGGTGTCATGGACGTCCACGACTGGGAATAGCCCTGGCAAGGATGTTGCCATAATTGGCTGTCAGGTTTCCAGTGTCGGGATCCCGACAGCCAGGATATTAACTACATCCCATTTATACACGTTGAACCTATCTGAATATACCAGTCTACCATTTATACAATAAAATGTGACCCTTTTCTTTGAAGCTGTTTTATTGATCATTTTAAATCCAGAATTAAGCAATCATATGAATATGTTTGGAGGCTTTGAGGGACTCTATAGTATAGGTAACAGAAAGTGGAGTTAAACTGTCTTTAAATGATCTTAGAATAATTACCACTTTCATCTACAGTTCCTGAAGGTATGGAAGATATCTATATACAGACCTAGGGCTGGGTGTAATGACGCCCGGAGGTGCGAGATGCCAGCCAATATTGGACGTTTTTGTTTTTTTAAGGGGCAATCTCTTACAAGGTATGGTTTCTTGTAAGTGATTGCCCCTTTAAAAAAAACATCCGAGATCGGCTGGCAACCCGCACCTTGAGCGATCTCGGGCACAATTACATCCGGCCCCATATGTCCCTATGTGCTATCAGTGAGTGGCTACTAGTAATTTGCTGAACCTTTATCATGATGCTATAAAATAGGGCAGCTTTACCAATGGGATGAAAATCACTTGTTTCAATTCCATTCAAGGTTTTTTTCCCAAATAATAAATGTGCTGAATAAGGAAAACAGGTGCTTATTAAAGATTTTATAGGGCACTCTCTATTTACAGTATGTCTTATCTATTCTTATTCTATTTACACAGCACAGACTCCACTTCTTTTTAACACTTCTACCCCTTTCACACTAAAATCCCAGGTCCGACCCAGGATTTGGAACACGGTCAAACCCAGCACTAACCGCATTCACACCACGGGTTATTCCCAGGTTGTCCCTGTTTACACTGCACATGGGTGCAGTGTTAATTGTTCTACCTGCACTTGAAGATGACATCATCTCCATGTGGCGGGGATGCGGCTCTTCCTATGCTGTAAACGGGACTCGGGTCACCCTTGCCCCGGGTCCTTAACCCCACATAATCAAACACATGGGGGTAAATGTAGGGTGTGAGAAGCCGGGGGTGCAGGAGTTTGTGTGAGAATGCCTGTAGTTTTAATTCCGCAATCATTTTAAAAAAATGGGCATTCTCACATAAAGTCACCTCTGGCTTCTTGCACCCTATTACATTTATCCCATAGTGCCCAAAATGTGTTTGGTGGGCTCTCAGTACTGCTTACCACGTTGGATGGCTCCTCTCTGTATTCTGCCACTGTCTGCGAAGTATCAAGCAGCGAGCAAGCGAGTCTACAAACTATTTATCATGACACAAGGGTATTCAAACACTGTATTGAATATATTGTTGCAAGTCGATTGTAGACTGTCCTTTTCTACCTCACAGCATCCTGCGATCAACCAGATAGACTTGTTGGGCATCTCTGCTATATTGTATAGCCATAATTAGCATGCGCACTATACTCTATGGTGGTCACTGTGATGCTCCCTATACTGTATGGCAGGGGTGGCCAAACAGTCGATCGCGATCCGCCGCCCATCCACCCGAGGCGAGGAGAGCGCAGCGCACGCCTCTTCTGCCTGCCGCCCTGCTCCTCAGTCTGGTCTCCGGCAGTGACGGCGGAGTGTATAGATCAAATCAGGTGCCGGTTCATTAGCCAATGAGAGCTCGTGGACCGGCGCCTGATTTGAGTTATACATGCTGCCGTCACCGCCGGAGACCAGACTGAGAGGCAGGGTTGCAGGCAGGAGAAGCGCGCACTGCGCTCTCCACACACAGCAAAACGGTGAGCAGTACTATGGGGGCATATCTGCCACTGTGGGCACAAGGCACAGTGGGGGCATATCTGTATCTGGCACTGTGGGGTCATATCTGTATCTGGCACTGTGGGGTCATATCTGGCACTGTGGGGGCATATCTGGCACTGTGGGGGCATATCTGTATCTGGCACTGTGGGGGCATATCTGGCACATGGCACTGTGGGGGCATATCTGCATCTGGCACTGTGGGGTCATATCTGGCACTGTGGGGGCATATCTGGCACTGTGGGGGCATATCTGTATCTGGCACTGTGGGGTCATATCTGGCACTGTGGGGGCATATCTGGCACTATGGGGGCATGGCACTGTGGGGTCATATCTGTATCTGGCACTGTGGGGGCATATGTGGCACTGTGGGGGCATATCTGGCACTGTGGGGGCATATCTGTATCTGGCACTGTGGGGTCATATCTGTATCTGGCACTGTTGGGTCATATCTGGCACTGTGGGGGGATATCTGGCACTGTGGGCACATGGCACTTTGGGGGCATATGTGTATGTGTATCTGGCACTGTGGGGGCATATGTGTTTGAGGTTTTTACCTGTGGGGGCCAATGTGTTATTTCGTGCGAGACAGTCATTACACTCACGCCCCCTTTTTTGGCTATTATCCCACCTAGGTAGATCACAAAAGCTTTTCAGCTTTCAAAGTAGATCGCCGACTCCAAAAGTCTGGCCACCCCTGCTGTATGGCCTTCACTATGCTCCTTGTAAGTCTCTCGATTGCTATCTGTACCATATGGTGGTTACTAGGATGCACTCTGTATATTGGTCACTAGGATGCTCCTATATTGTATGGTGGCCATTGAAATGCTCTCAATCGTAGTAAAAATTATCTATTTTATGTGGATTGGGCTTCAGGACAACAGCCGGGACTAGCCCAGATTTAATTATCACTTCAATGCTAATCTGAGAAACTCACTCCCACTAAATTAACTGGTACACACACTTTACTAATGAGGGTGCTCCACCCACTGGTATACTGACTCTGGCAACTGGTTTGCTGAATCTACCAGTGCATTGCTTCAGCTACTTGTTTATCGCCACCTACAGGCTCCTTAGTATATAATGAATTTGCCTATAATGGCGCAATGGCCTTGCTTACCACCGCTGTGGCTAGTAATGGTTTGCTATTCCCACATACGTTTATGTTGGGCCCATTTTAAGCTACAGTTGATTTGATCTTGAATACGTGTCCATTTTCAGAATTGTATTCCAGGAAAAATTAGATTCTCAATCCACCCTGAATAAAGATAATAAAAAACGTATACTAACTGGATAGAGTAGTGCAGATAATTAGACGTCTCATAGCATCCACTTTGAGCAGCTGCTACTTCTTCATTATTTATATTTATGTCCAAACAGAAACATGAATCAATCATTCACTTACTGATACTATTTCCAGGGTATGACTGCAGTCAAACCGCAAGAAATATGTGTGTGATGGACAAATATAGACAAATACACATTATATACATCAACTGACCAGTAACGCTTGGTTATGTGCTAATATGAGTACCCAGTTATTTCTTATCCTGTTCATATAATAACTGCACTGCAGTCTGTAGTATAATATATAACAGTTCCTTCAAGGTCACCAGGACATGACGGCCAGCCAGTCAGCTGTCTTATTTCAGAAGTGCTGGAACCTGCAAGTGAAGAGCTGCTGTCATCTTTTAAGAGCTGTTATTACATGGAATTAGGGGAAAGGTCACAAAGATCGTTGCTGGCAGGAGTCCAGGCTATTATACACTGAAATATCCACCCCGACTAGAAGCTTTATTAACCAGTTGAATACCTGCAGAGTATTGGTTGTCTTGTAGCATATATAGCTTATATAACTTGGGGCTGGCATTGAGAATCAGAAGAGGGGAGGGAGCAGGTGAGTCAATTTTAAGGTGGTAACGCAGCATTAAATCTAGAGATGTTCTACAGAACATCATTACTATACATCATTGTGCATGGTCACATTACTCTGCATATAAGAGTTTAATACTGTGAGGTCTGTTTACAGGTTGAGTATCCCTTATCCAAAATGCTTGGGACCAGAGGTATTTTGGATATCGGATTTTTCCGTATTTTGGAATAATTGCATACCATAATGAGATATCATGGTGATGGGACCTAAATCTAAGCACAGAATTAATTTATGTTACATATACACCTTATAAACACAGCCTGAAGGTCATTTTAGCCAATATTTTTGATAACTTTGTGCATTAAACAAAATGTGTCTACATTCACACAATTCATTTATGTTTCATATACACCTTATACAACACAGCCTGAACGTAATTTAATACAATATTTTTTATAACTTTGTGTATTAAACAAAGTTTGTGTACATTGAGCCATCAAAAAACAAAGGTTTCACTATCTCACTCTCACTCAAAAAAGTCTGTATTTTGGAATATTCCGTATTTCGGAATATTTGGATATGGGATACTCAACCTGTACTAATAAACTATGATATGGATGGCTAATCACAGTGATAGAGACGCTCCTATATGTCCCCTATGTACCAATAACATTTTCCTGGGAAGATGAGTGAAAATCATGGGAAACTGATTAGCTTATCCGGTATGGTCAACCACCAACAGGAAATCTTTAATAAAAAAGGGAGAAGCCCCGGCAGTGAATACTTCAGCTTTTGATGAACATTCCTATACGAATAGGAACTGCCACACTGGGATAAATTTACTAAGATGGGAGTTCTATTTAAGATGCGATGTTGTCTATAGCAACCCATCAGATTCCATGTATTATCTTCTAGAAGGTGCTAGATAAATGAGAAGTAGACTCTGATTGGTTGCTATGGGCAACATCCCATCTTAAATAGAACTCCCATCTTAGTAAATTTACCGCACTGTTGGCAAAATGAACATAAAACAACATCAGCATTATCAAGCAGTCATTCGTAAGCAAATCATTGGTCGTATTTAGCAGACAGGGATCACATGAATTTAGCAGGTGATAGCTAGCGGATATTGGGGTAGTTGTGAGGGTGTACCAGTGTGAACAGTACAGGTGAGCTTCTTCATCTGGCTCTCAGAGTGGCACGCAAGTGCAACAACACTGCTGGGACAGAACCCGGAATTGTAAACTAGTGTACAATAAGGAACGTTTTTGTGTGTTTCTCTAATTTACCCTTAGGAGACAGCAGTTTTGACTCCAGACAGTTGTGCATCAAACTCATGAAACAACCAGCCAGGGCAGAGGCTAATAATGTAAGGAATTTATGCTATTTTTGGACCAGACAAATGCTACCTAATTACCAGAGGGGGGCTGATATTTGACACTAGGGAGAAAATTATATCATTGGTATGACCAGTGTAAATATACAAATGCGTTATTACAAAACAAAGACTGCTACAAGAAACAAGAATGTGCTGCTTTGAATTGTAGGTCCTAAAGTGATCCCATGCTCACAACTTGTTGCCATAGACACTGCACGTAGGTCACCAGAACTCCGTTCATCTACACATGACTCATCCCCAAATCTGTAGGCTTCTTCCTAAGAACACGTATTTCTCTTCCTACTCCGCCTCTTTGCTGCCTCATCGAAAATATTAACTGCATGCAGCAATCATGGACTCTCACAACAAGGGTCAGTTTGATGACCCGATTTTCTCCATAGAGGAATACAGGATACATTAGTTGCTTTTCTTTTCACTGAACTTATGGGATTTCCTGTTTGCTGGTTGGAGAAAGGGATACACCTCAGTGTCCTAGAAAAAAAAATAGTCTTTAACAACTGAAAACAGACCACTCCAAACTGTCAGAAACCAAGGGAGGTATTTATCAAAGATTGGCATAGATAAAATTGTGAGAGATTAAATACCAATTAATCAGCTCCTAACTAACATATTCAAAATACAGCTTGTAAAATATAAGGCAGAAGCTGGTTGGCTGGTGCTTTATTTCTCTCTTTATCTCTCTCTAAGCCTTGATACGTAAGCCCCATAGATGCAGATGTATTAAGCTTGAAGAAATTATAAAGTGGAAGGTGATAACGCACCAGCCACTCAGCTCCTAACTGTCATTTTTCAAGCTCAGATTTATCAAGCCTTGGGGAGTGATAAACTGCAGAGTGATAAAGTACCAACCAATCAGCTCCTAACTGTCTTTTTCCAAACACAGCAGTTAGAGCAGACTAGAAATCTGGGCCATAAGTGGGGTACACACGGGGAGATGTGTGCTGAGCGATCTAGCACAGACCGCTCAGCACACATCTCTCCTCCCGCTCAGCACACAACGCAATGGGGTGACACCAAATAGAGCCGCGCACCCGCATCCCATTAAATTAACGTGAGAGGCGAGACAGAGCGGCGGAACTAGCAGCGGTGCATTGCACCAAAGCCCGCCGCTGTCAAGGAGCCCACAGCCGCCGGCATTACATTGAGTCACACTGACTCACTGTATTGCCGCCGTCAGCGCTGCCCCCGCCGCCAGTCAGTGTCCCAGCCAGGGGGAGAGGGGAGGAGGGGCCACCCTCCCCTCTCCGCAGCAGCTGCCTCTCTCCTTGCTGGTGCGTGCTGAATGCTGCCTGGGAGGAGGGACAGGAGCTGTGGAGACAGACTCAGGATGTGCTGGAGCAAAAGAGCAGCCTGGGAGCAACCTTATATCCTTTACAGTGGGAGCCAGCCATTCCAGTCGCCATGAAAAGTATGATGAGGGGGAAGGGGGGAGGGCGATGATGTGTGTGTGTGTGTGTGTGTGTGTGTGTGTGTGTGTGTGTGTGTGTGTGTGTGTGTGTGTGTGTGTGTGTGTGTGTATGCATTGTGTATGTACATGTGTGTGTGTATAGAGAGATATATATGTGTGTGTCGTGAGCAGCTGGTTCGGCACTCTTGTATTAGTAGTCAGTCCGTGTGTTCTTGCCTCAAATAATGCAACTTTGTTGTGTAACCAAACATTTCCTATTACTCCTATCCAATCTGCCGCGGACCAGCAACCAGTCATTGGCTGCCGGTCCGCAGCAGATTGGAAATAGTAGCGCCGGGTCATAGGAGTCAGTGCCGCACCACCAAAGGCCGCCGACCACAGCCTCCTCCGTTGCACCGCTGCCGCCCTCTGCCTCCTCCGCTGCGCAGCCGCCACCATCAGCCTCCTCAGCCACCCTCAGTCCTTCTCTGCCCATAGCCTCCTCCGCCCCCTGCCGACCACAGCCTCCTCGTGCACTGCAGACCACATCATCCTCCGCTCCGGCTGCTAAATAGGTAATCTTACCCTGCTGCCCTTCTCTCTCCCTAGTCCCTACTGTATGCCCTTGCTGGTCCTCTCTCTGTCACTCTCCCTGTCCCTATGTCTTTGCTGTCACTCTCCCTGTCCCCAGTGCCAGATTAAGGACCTCATGGGCCTGGAGCTGAAATTTGTAAAGGGCCTACTGTATGCCACCACATGCGTACGGTGTGACTAGCACGACGTGTGTGACTACTGATATGGGGGTGTGATCAGTGCTGTATATACAGTGATCGCGCTGAGTCCAAAAACTATGCCGCCTCCCACTGGGAGTGTATTTTAGCTTAGCAAAAGTGCGAACGAAAGGATCGCAGAGCGGCTACAAACATTTTTTGTGCAGTTTCTGAGTAGCTCCAGACCTACTCAGTGCTTGCGATCACTTCAGCCTATTCAGTTCCTGTTTTGACATCACACACCCGCCCAGCGATCGCCCAGCCACGCCTGCGTTTTCCCTGGCACGCCTGCGTTTTTTCCGAACACTCCCTGAAAACGGTCAGTTGACACCTAGAAACGCCCACTTCATGTCAATCACTCTCCGGCCACCAGTGTGACTGAAATGCATCGCTAAACCTTGTGCAAAACTGCATCGTTCGTTGTGCCCGTACGTCACGCATGCGCATTGCGCCGCTTACGCATGCGCAGAACTGCCGTTTTTTAGTCTGATCACTGCGCTGCGAACAAATGCAGCTAGCGATCAACTCGGAATGACCACCATTATTCACATTACACAGTAGTTCCCTTATACAAGTTAGGCAAGACCACAGAGCCCCTTATACACATTTCGCAACAGTAGAGCCCCTTCTTCTTATTCCTTCTCTTATCATCTTTCCTCCTCATCATTCTACCATGCACTTTGTAGTATACCTGATATACACATTCCCTTGCTCCAGCTCCTCTGCAGTCTTCCGATGGCCAGGACTCAGAGCCGGAGGACAGACTGGCCAAACGCAAGTATTACAGGGACGCCACCTGCCCGCCAGCAACACACCAGCTCGCAGCTCTCCACAGACCATGCAGAGCCCGCCAGAGCTAGCCCCCTGCTGCCATGTAGCTGGAGGATGGAGCCAGAAAACAGAGCATTACTGCGTGACGA
Organism: Pseudophryne corroboree; assembly: GCF_028390025.1. Taxonomy (NCBI): domain Eukaryota; kingdom Metazoa; phylum Chordata; class Amphibia; order Anura; family Myobatrachidae; genus Pseudophryne; species Pseudophryne corroboree. The sequence goes on along the minus strand of NC_086452.1, from coordinate 353,471,300 downwards.
GGGAGGCATCTCGCGATCCACTCCCACCCAGCGGAGTGCAGAAATCTCCTTCCTTGAGACAGCTAGACAAACGCCGGCATCACAGGGACCCCCCCTGCCAGACTAGTGATCCGGACATGGTGCACCGCCTCAAACGGCACCCCCTACCACCGCAAGCGCAGGTATCTGTCACGGAGACCAGCTAAACGCCGCAGGTGGGACTCAGGGAGAAGGACAGACAGACACACAAGGGGATCAAGGGGAAATGTGGTCGGTTACACCCACAGAGCAGAGTTGCACACTACCCTAGTTACATATATATATATATATATCTATCACAAAACAAGAGGTAACCCTTTTCTGCGCTTTACCACTAGTCTCAAACCAATAAGAAATACCCTCTGTCAGATAAGGTATCAAAGATAGATATGGAGTAAAAAGGTTCTCATGGGAGCCAATCAGCCTTTAGATTAATAATATTTAACAATATTTAAAAGGTTTTTATTTATACACAAATAAAAGGTACTTGTAACCTAAAAATTCGACATTGATACAATAGTCTAAAAATTCAGTAAAACGATTTCACAATCTTATACATAGACATTTTTAGTTGATATGAGGAATTTATAGTCAGGTAATCACAATCAGAACTTGAAAAGGACGTGTATCCAACCAGATGCTTGTGGTGGTGACTTTTTTGACCCAATACTGCGAAACCCAACGCGTTTCGTCCGTTAGGACTTCATCAGGGGTTTACAATCCGTTTTTGTGAGAAAATAATTTACCACTGGTTAGGACGGGATTAAATTCCTAATGCTACATCCAATCACATGTTCTTTTCAAATGATGTGGTGTCTAAATTGGCTTCATCAAAACAAAAATTTACAATTAAGTTGAAGTCAGATGTTGTGATTTTCCCTAATTTCCTCAAGGAGAGTGAAACCTGTGGCATAACTTCACAGGAACACAGCTACCAATAGGTGTAGCTGTGTTCCTGTGAAGTTATGCCAGTTCCTGTGAAAAAGGAATAGTGCGGTTCAAGATTGGAGATCTCTAAAAGAACCCCATTTTTTGGAGATACTTATTGGAGCAGAGGTGAATTATAAGGTTTCACTCTCCTTGAGGAAATTAGGGAAAATCACAACATCTGACTTCAACTTAATTGTAAATTTTTGTTTTGATGAAGCCAATTTAGACACCACATCATTTGAAAAGAACATGTGATTGGATGTAGCATTAGGAATTTAATCCCGTCCTAACCAGTGGTAAATTATTTTCTCACAAAAACGGATTGTAAACCCCTGATGAAGTCCTAACGGACGAAACGCGTTGGGTTTCGCAGTATTGGGTCAAAAAAGTCACCACCACAAGCATCTGGTTGGATACACGTCCTTTTCAAGTTCTGATTGTGATTACCTGACTATAAATTCCTCATATCAACTAAAAATGTCTATGTATAAGATTGTGAAATCGTTTTACTGAATTTTTAGACTATTGTATCAATGTCGAATTTTTAGGTTACAAGTACCTTTTATTTGTGTATAAATAAAAACCTTTTAAATATTGTTAAATATTATTAATCTAAAGGCTGATTGGCTCCCATGAGAACCTTTTTACTCCATATATATATATATATATATTTAAAAACCACTTAACTGACGATTTTTCCCTTCAAAAGCGTTAACAACATTGTTTTTTTTTATGTATTTTATTTAATAAAGATGAAAAAGTATTTTTTAAAATATTTAAACATTATATTATGCACATCTGCAGAACGGATCTCCTCGTCAAAAACGGGGGGACAGGGTGGGACGGCGCAGTTGCATGAAATCTGACCATGCCAGTTAAGTGGTTCAACACACACACACGAAAAGTTTCCCCCGGCACTCCGGACTTACGTGTATCTGGCTCTGGTGCCCTCCTCACAGGTACTCGGCCTGCATAGACAACTCTTCGATGGCATAGGCGGCACTGTTAGTGCATAAAACCCAGCAGGGTGCGCTATTTATTTTGTGATCTTTCGGGGTAACATTCCCCTGTCTCAACCCCAAAACGTTATGAAATAAACAGCACACACTGTGGGGTTTTATGCACTAAACCAGTGTTTGTAAGTACAGTACTACACACACATAGTTATATATACACATATAAATGTTTTTATATATATATATCCGTGTGTGTAGTGTATATATGTATGTATGTGCACAGTATATAGATATATTATGTATTTAATTGTAGTGTCACTTGCCCCCATTATATATATTTATTACGTTGTACCCTCATCCCCCTTACATATTTCGGTTTTGCTTCCTGACCCCCTTTAAATTACACTTGTGGCCCTGTTCCTCCAAATATGTTTATTTAACTTACAGTATGCCCACAAGCGTCCCTTTATATATTTATATAATTTGAGCTTGCTGTTCTCCCCTTTATAATATAATCATTTAGCCTAAGCCCCCCCGTTCTCTTACACAATATATGTATTGTTATGACACCACCCCACCACCTACCTTGATCTTCTGCTGTCCAATTACATTTACAGCCACACAAGACAGGGTAAAAAAAAAGTATATAGCAAGCCCAGTCAGTGCCACATCGGATTCGGGGGCGGAGCCTCGGCCGGGTCTGGGGGCGGAGCCTCGGCCAGAGTCAGGAAGAGTAAGAGGACAGTTTTAGACAGGCACTGTGCTGGCCGGGACTTCAGCCAGCCGATTTGGGGTGGAGGAAACTGGACAATCGGGAGGTGAGTGAGCTGCTGGTGATGACAGGATTCTTTTTCCTGTCAACACTGGCTGCAATGGAGGGATCCTGTGGGCCTATTTTCATTGGGGGGCCTGGAGCTGCAGCTCCATCCGCCCCATTGTTAATCCGGCCCTGCCGGTCCCTATGTCCCTGCTGTCACTTTCCCTGTCCCTCTGTCACTCTCCCTGTCCCTATGTCTTTGCTGTCACTCTCCCTGTCCCTATGTCCCTGCTGTCACTTTCCCTGTCCCTCTGTCACTCTCCCTGTCCTTGCTGTCACTCTCCCTGAATTTTGTCTCATTCCATGTGGTATAATGTGAATTTCGGCTCATTCTGTGTGCTAAAATGTGAATTTTGGCTCATACTGTATTCTATAATGTGAATTTCGGCTCATACCATGTGCTATAATGTGAATTTTGGCTCATACTGTATTCTATAGTGTGAATTTCGGCTCATACCGTGTGCTATAATGTTAATTTCGGCTACCGTGTGCTATAATGGGCGTTTCGGCTCATTCCGTGTGCTATAATGTGAATTTCAGCTCATACCGTGTGCTTTAATGTGAATTTTGGTTCATACCGTGTGCTATAATGTGAATTTCGGCTCATACCGTGTGCTATAATGTGAATTTTGGCTCATACTTTGTGGTATAATGTGAAAGGGGCACCAGTATAAGGGGTCCTACTATTGTGGTGCATAATGTGTATAAGGGGTATGTAGTGTGGTAAACTACACTAAAGGACATGCCCCCTTTTGAGTGGCTATGCCCCCTTTCCCGAAGATATATATATATATATATATATATATATATATATATATGAAACTTGTGTGGCCGACACTCCTTGTTTAAATTCTTTTTAAGAAGTGCTTGGAGTGCCAGATTATATATAGACACACAAACACACACACACACACACACACACACACACACACACACACACACACACACACAGTGTGATACGGAAGGAGGTCCATGGGGGTGACACCATAAGTTGCCATATCGGGTGACACCAACCCTAGTGACGCATCTGCCTATTGTATAAATATCCCTATAAAACGGCATTGTATGTTTAAGGAGCTTTAATGCTTCTGAATTTTGCAGTCAAAATTGGCACAAAAAAAACACGGGTGAGAGCGTATGTGTGTACTGTATGTATATGTCACTCCATTCCCTTACCATCCAGGCTTAATAATATTCTCCAGGTTTAATATATCTGCCCCATAGTGTGGTAAATGTCTTAATATTCTCTGTAAAGCCCAGCGTAATATATATACACATTAAAAAGCTGTTGGTAAATAAATATGAATCAGCCCAGGAATAGCTAGAAAAAAGTCTTACCGCAAAATCTTCCAGAGAATGAAAAGATCCCACGAAGGGGTCTATTTACTAAGTGAGCTAAAATCTGGAGACAGCTTAAGTCTCAGCACTCAGTACAATATCTGTAAGGGTTAACGCTAGAGAAATCATATTGCTCTTACCTTACCTAGCTACCTGCGCTTACCACTCAATTTAAGCCATGAAACCAAAGCCTAGCCTGAACAAGGTTAATTATGGGGTCTATTCATGAAGCAGTGAAAAGGGTGGAGAAGTGAGCCAGTGGAGTTGCCCATGGCAACCAGAATCTGCTGCTACGTATAATTGTATAGAATGCATTTTATAAATGTTACTTCAACACTGATTGGTTGCCATGGGCAACTTCTCCAATGGGTCACTTCTCCACTCCTTTCACTGCTTCATGAATAGACCATACAGTCTACTTACTTTTGCAGCAGCATTAGAGGAAGGAGGATTTTCACCGGAACTTACCAAGTAGCTCAGCAAGGTAAATGACAACATAACAGAAAGATAGTTACCGCTGCTCACTGTCCGCCGATGATATATCCCAAAATGTGTTTGTCTTGTACCTATGTGCATCTCTACCAACAATAAAACAAAACAAAACTATCTCCACCCCTGGAAAAGTGATTGAATAATTGAATACCCTGACATCTTGCCCTGTGAAATGTCAGTCATGTGCAATTGTACATTATTTGGTGAAGAACACTAAGCACCAAAGAACACACAAGGGTCCAGACAAGGGTTCTGTGACACTTCTCTAGAATACATTTCTAGAAATGGCAGAATGAGAATGTGTAACCAATGTTGTATATTTGCTTTTCAAACTGTATAAAAAAAAAAAAATGCTTTCCATTATTCATACACCTGTTACACAAACAGCTTCCTGAAGGACATGTCTGGGAAACTAAAATTGTGATATGTTTAATAAAACCAGCTCTCAGTCTCAGACTCCGCTTATTAAAGCTGATAAATGACTAGAGGTGGATCGCCGTTAATTGTTATTCTTATACCAAGTTCAAAAACATACTTACCTTCCCCCCCATGGCCACCTAACCCTCCCTTTCTGCAGCCTAAACCTAAAAAACCCCCACAGCCTAACCCTAACCCTCCCCGATGGCACCTGAACCTAACCAACCAACCCCCCCCCAGCCTAAACCTAACCCTACCCCACAGCCTAATTATAACCTGGCATCCTGACCGGATCCCGTAACAGGCCCATAAAGGATGCTGTATAGGCCACTATAGGAGGCAACTCTGTTAATTATATTTCACATTTAAGAGCCTTAGGGGGAGATGCAATTGGTGCTGGCCTCCGCCCAACACTGCGGCACAGTACAGCGGCAGGGATCTCGCTCAAAAATGCTCGCCATAGGGTTGCAAGCACTTTGAGGCAAATCCAGCATATAGTCGGGTGGTGAATGGGTCAAATTGTCTGCCACTGGCGGCATTTAAACGCCGTGGCAACAGCAATTTGCCCCCTTCTCCCCTAATTGAATTCCCCCCTTTGCATAGACAGTTTTAAGACTGTTAATTCTTAACTATTTCCAAACATTACAGCAATAATAACTTTTGCACACACGCAGTGAGACCATCTGTTTAACTCAGAAGTGAACTACAATACTTATTTCAAATATGCATCTATGAATATAAATATAAAATTATAGTAGTGTCATTTTTCTTATGAACAAAGAAAAATCTTTAGATAACAGAATGTTGAAAGTTTTTTTTTAGACTCCTTCTATGACGCAAACTTTTTGTAGTGTTTACCCCACCTTGTTTATAATGAATACACAGAGCAAAATTACAGTTTGTTTAGGCAAGCATATAATGAGTGATCAGAACAATTAATGTAGCAAATGAGGTAACGTAAACAGACCTTTATGAGATAAGGGTCTATCTAAAAAGCAAAGATAAGGGATCGGACTTGATTGTAAAATCAATTATTTGCTTTATAAGTTTAAACAAATAAGAAAGCATCAAGTTACCAATGTTGGCATCAAATACCGTATGAATAAACTATTGATATATTTATGCAAGAGTGAGCAAAGTATTTCCCCAATATTTACTAACTGAGTAGGCGGCAGTGGTGCTGTTGATAGCTATAGTCAAAAGGAAAGCAACCCTGCTGTGTCATACTGACAACAGTAAATTTTATTTTTTTGGATTATATAAACTTTTGGGTATAGATTTGTTTCAATGGTGGCCTTCTAAACTGTCTTGTGTTTCAGATTTCTTATCTATCGTTGACCCAAACGTTATACTAAAGGGATAATAGAAGTGGGGGGTGACATTACAATGATCAAGAACTCACCAGAGGGGCGTGAAAAATGTATTCACGCAATAATTTGTTCATGTAATCTGGTAAATTATATCCTCATTACAGTAATCAGGGATTTTCAAAATGACAGTAAACACCCGTTTCTATGGTTATCCTGCAGCAAATGCTGTGAGGACTCCACTCAGTGTAAGCAAACCAATGCTCCGATATTTCTTTTGTAGATTAGAACACAAACAGTAACAAGAACTGTAGTATGTATAAACATGTTCCAGAATTCCAAGACATGTAGAGTACTAACTTCAGGTTTAATACACCTTGAATATCATTTTGCAATGACCATTCAACAGGGGAGAACCATATGCATGGGTTGTTGTTTACGAAAATATAAATTAATACATTTTTTGTAATATCTATATAGTGATGCCAAATATTTTGGGGTATCCGGATGGTAGGTCAACAGTACTTAATTTGAAAGTCAGTAAATTGACATGGTAAAAGGTCTACACAGTAAAATGGTCAGCGGGAGACAGGTCGACACATGAAAAAGTCGGCTTATTTACATATTTTTTTTACCTTTTTCATACTTTACTATTCACGTGGACTAGTATTGTGAACAGTAACCTGTTGATCGCAGCATGGCGAGTGAAGTGAGCCATGCAAGTGTACGCGGTGCACTAATTGGGATTCCTGATCATGTTACGCAAAAAAAAACCACAAAAAACCATTAAAAATCTCATGTCGACCATTTAATGTGTCGACCTGTCCCGTGTCAACATTTTCATTTTGTCAACCTTTTTCCCATGTCGATTATGTCCATGGGGACCAATAATGGTCAATCTATTGACTGTCAACATAATCCAGGTCGAACCATTGTTCCATAACCATAGATTGGTACATAATATATTATAACTGTGAGTTGCACAGTTGGCTGCAAATGCGCTATTGAAAAAGTCACACAGCAAAAAATAGTGTATTTCTGCCCATATGCACGGCTCCTCACCAGCAGTATATGTTGCACACACTTATATCCCAATTATGCCCATATTTGAAACCATTTGTGTTTACACATTTGCTAATGAGAACTAATAAAACTGCTAGAACAACTCCCTGTATCGTTGACAAAGAAGAAAAAAATGTTGTTTAGACATGAACACAAAGGCATATTATACGCCCGTGCAACAAAAGAAAGCACTAATATGTTTCAATGGAGCATTCAGAGGTAGCCAATCACAAGCAGTTTCACTAGTGCTGGAGACTTTCATTATCATGTATGTTTGTTACTTTATTTACCCTGTTTAGTATCTTTTGCTATGTACGTCCCAGTGGAAATTTGTAGTGCCTTACACATCCATGTTAATCATCATCATCATCCACTTTTTGACTTGCCTCTGAAAACCTGCAAATAACACAGCTTTCTCATGTGTATAAGTGTATGCAGTTATATTCCCGACTGACGGGATCCTGGCGGTCGAAATCCCGACACGAAATCTCGACAGCCATTGAAATGCCGACGGTCGGAATCCCGGCCGCCGGCCAGAAACCCTGCTTGGGGAGAAATAGAACCTTGTGGTGTCCGAAGGTCACCACTGGGTCCGATGCGTGGCAAGCCTATGAGGGGACATGCTGTGCTCGAGGTTGGGATTTCGGCTGTTGGGATTCCAGCGTCAGTATTTCGACCGCCCGGATCCCGTCAATCTGGAAATCATACTGATCCCATATCGCATGGAAAATCGCACCGTGTGTATGTAGCTTTACTATGCTCACCTACATTAGAATACCTGCATCCCATCTCTAGGCGTCACCGAATCATGCAGATCTACATGGACGTACATGCGTTCCTACCCTGTTCTGGGCTGTGCAAAGTCACAGAAGATACGCTAAGCCAACATGGGGGGTAATTCAGAGTTGATCGCAGCAGCAAGTTTGTTAGCAGTTGGGCAAAACCATGTGCACTGCAGGGGTGGCAGATATAACATGTGCAGAGAGAGTTAGATTTGGGTGGGTTATTTTGTTTCTGTGCAGGGTAAATACTGGCTGCTTTATTTTTACACTGCAATTTAGATTTCAGATTGAACACACCCCACCCACATCTGACTCTCTCTGCACGTTATATCTGCCCCCCACCCCTCCCTCCCCTGCTGTCTACATGGTTTTGCCCAACTGCTAACAAATTTGCTGCTGCGATCAACTCTGAATTAGGCCCCTGGTTGGTAGACAGGGGAAGCTCTATTAACGGATGTAGTTATGTGACCGGCGGTAATTTTCTCTGCCCTAAGATGTGCTATGCAGGATGTCTTAGCGCAGCGGGAGAGTCGCTTGAGTGGGGATAGGATAACTCACCCCACTGTCGATCTCTATCTGACTGTATCGCATCAGCAATATACTGATGTGAAGTATAGCGTGACATTTATCAAAGGTTGGAGAGAGATGAATTGGAGAGAAATAAAGTACCAACAAATCTGCTCCTGTCATTTTGAAACATTTCCTGTAAAATGACAGAAACTGATTGGTTGGCAATTTATGTCACTCCACTTAATCTGTCTCCAAGCATTGATAAATCTCCACCATAATATCTCCATGATGGGCCCATTCTGCGAGACATCGTGAAAACTTGTGAGATCTCAAATAAAGCGAACTGCGCAATAATGTCTGGAGGCGTCGGCTGAACCTGAAGTAAGCATACAGTATTGCCATCTTTAAATGGTACTATGAGGCAGCTTAACAATAAGTTATAGTCTTGTTATCACTCATTGCAAATGTTAAGAAGTGCTCCAGCCAATCAGCTCCTGTCATTTTTTAAACCCATGACAGGAGCTGATTGGCTGGAGCACCATTTAACATTTGTAATGAGTGATAACAAGAATTGAACTTGATAAATCTCCCCCTACGTGTTACAAGGCAAGCGTATTGGCAATGGCAGCGATGTTATGAAGAGAAACCAAAGCAGACATTTCTCCATGGACGTCTTTTTAATACATGTTGGAGAAGCAGTCATAACACCTTTTATTGGTGAAAAGGGACCCGTTCAATTTGCCGGCTGTCGGCATCCGGCCAGTCTGGATGCCAACGCCGGAATACCGGCGCACAGGGGCTATTTCCACTTGTCGGTGTCCACGACACCCATAGAGTGGGAATAGGCCCTGTGGTGAGCGCAGCTCGCCACCGAGCCCGCAAGGGGACTCGTACCACTCGCTCCGCTGCTGGCATTCTGCCGGGCGGGATGCTGCGGTTGGGATGCTGACAGCCGGGATCCCGTCCGCCGGGATTACACAAGTAATACGGTGAAAATGCAGGAAAAAGGGGTTATTGTCACTCGATACATGTTATTCTATTGATTTATTTTGCCCAAAAACTTCAGAGCCTGCAATAAGACACTATAAACCTGGATCAGTAAACAATAGCACACAGGCAACATACAGTATAACAGGGATGGGCTCTTCTTGTGTTTACTGTGCAGTGTAGGTGTGCGGTATGACAACACAGAGCCCACAATACACACACTGCTGTCAGTGGGGACAGGACAGTGTATTACACAGCAGCACAGCTGTAAGGGATGGAGAGAAGCATCAGCAGCTGGGTGACACAATAGGAAACAGTAAAACAGCAGTGTCACACAGCACATAAACACCACAACACGCACACCCTGTGCTACACTGCCAGGGAGACACATACAGCAGGGTAATATACAACCTACAGCTTGTGGCACAGCTGCATGCCAGGGCACAGTCCTTCACGGCAGGCACACACACGTGTGCTACATGCTCTGCAGCACGTACACATACTACTACCACCACCACCACACAAGCCCTCCATTCACATCACATAAGCTAGCCCTATGGGCTGTCTCTTACCTCTCCTCCCCCTCCCGTGGCTGTTGTTGCTGCCCCTCATTGTACCAGCGCTGAGGTCCGAGTGTCAGCAGAGTGGCGCTGTCAGCTGCATGCCCGTAAGCGGTGTGTGCGCGCCCCAGCCTGCCATGTGTGTGCCTGTGCAGCACCCGAGCCAGTAATATAACACCCGGGCAGCAGCAGCAGCAAGGGCACCAGTGGAATGTAGGAGTGTGGTCCCTCCCAGAGTGCCCGTCAATAGGACGGGATGACACAGGGGGGGGGGGGGGGGGGGAGGAGGAGGAGGAGAGCACAGTGTTGTGTTTACATACACTGGGAGGCTCGCCTGGAACTGCCATGTGAGTAACCCCTGCACTGCCGGAGGTGAGAGATGTCCCTCATCTGCAGTGGTCAGTAATAGTACAATAGACCAGAAACATGTGGCTCTGTTGTGGTGGAAATGGAAAGGGCATGCTTGGACGGATTTGTAGTTCTATGTGAGCTTGCAGAGACATACAGTAGGTTACATTGTTCTGATGTAGAGAAACGTTGTTGCTTTAATATTTTCCATTATTCTGTCATATATAACAAGTAAGTTTTGAACTCATTGGGGAAATTTACTAAAGCTTCTAAAAATGAAAACTGATTATGTTGCCCATAGCAACCAATTACATTCTGTCATTTACTAGGATGTAATAGAATAATGATAGACAGAAACGGTTTGGTTGTTATGGGCAACATCACTTTTAATTTTTGGAAGTTAGTAAATGTACCCCATTGTGCGCTCAGTGGGGATCATTCAGGTGAGGGGTGCTACTGTACGCATAGCGATCAATGTTTTTACTCTGCACATGCGCATGTGCAGCAAGTGATTCACGAGTGTCGTCACAGCGAGATTTTAGTCAGAAAGTGAGTGACAGGAAATCAGCATTTGGGGATGGTAACGGGGAGTGGTCGGGCAAACACAGGCGTGTCATGGCCGTTTGGACAGTGTTTTCTGGGCGTGCATACTTTGGCAGCTGCAATGACACTTGATACTGAAGAGGCCTCTACGTCCCGGAAGAGCAGCTCAGGCTGCATGTCTTCGGAGGCACTCAGGCTCTGCGTGGTGACCCGATGTGTGCTAATGTTAGCGATGTTTCTGCGATCTTGCAGCGCCATACGCAAATGTTGCTATAGCATTCAGTGTTCTATTGCACAGGTTAGTTTCTACCCATATTAACATATAGTCACAATTGCATATGGCATCATTGCAACAGGAGATCAGCTAAGTGTCTGCCAGGGGCGAAAATGCCGGTGACGACCTCCTCCGTTATATATATATATCCAGCTATCTATATATATATATATATATATATATATATATATATATATATATATATATATAAAATATATGTATATATACTTTATGCGCACCGTGAATGGGTGTGCGGGCACTAAAGATGGGCGTGCCGCGAGTCAGGGGGGCTTGGACTCGTGGCATGCCCCCATTTCTATGGAGAAGGGAGGGGAAGCGGAGGAGCGGCCAGACCAGAGAGCCGCAGGCTGCGCTGCGTGCGGCCTTTCCTGGCTCTCTGAGGGAGCGGACGACCCATCAGCCCATCGACTTTTCTGGCATTTGCCAGAAGTGCCAGATGGCAGTCCATTCCAGTATATATATATATATATATATATATCTCCAGCAGATCGGCACTCAAAAAAATAAAATACAAATACCTTGGTGCACCAAGTCCAAACACGACTCCACGTGATGGTAGTTTCAAAGAAAGAGGACGGCACTCACAGGATTTTGAATATGACGTTTGTAATCCACAAAAGTATCAAAGCATTATCAACGTTTCGGTGACGCAGCACCGTCTTCAGGATATATAACCATAAACAAATGTGACCAAGACAAGTACAGAGAGCCACTTACCACACTTATGTAAGAACCAAATAACCAGAAAACACCCTCACCTGTGCAGGAGACCGGCCCGTCCGCCGGAGCGGCAAGGCGCACCACAATGACGTCACCCACTGGTGCGCCAGAGTGACGCGACTCCGCTACCAAGGCAACAGGACGCTACCGCCCCCGTTGCCGAGACACACCACGCATCGCGGCCCGGGGGAGACAGCTAATCCTGCCGACCTCAGCAAGACAGGGGCGGGGTCCTAAAGAATGAAAACACAAGAAAAATACATGTAATAAGAATACATGTAGGGAGAGGTTAAAAACGCAATGTGCAGCACACTGCGTACATGATAGGCTGATGGGTGAACAGTAGAGCTTACAAGTATAGGACATATTTACTACATAAAACAGCAAAAAACAAAAACTAGTCAGCCACTGGTTAGCACAAACTGTTCCAACAGATCTTTTCATTCAGCCCACGGGGAGCCACAGTGTCCAAATGGACTATCCATCGGGCTTCCATGACCAATAATTGCTGATTCCTATCCCCCCCACGTTTCAATTCGGGGAGGTGATCAATGATCATGTATTTCAAACTGGCCAGACTGTGATTCCTGTTGGCAAAATGTTGAGCCACCGGTTGTTCACTTTTGCCTGAATTCAAGGCCGCCCGGATAGCTGACCGATGTTGGTTGGCACGTTCCTTAAAATTGATACAGCGGTAGCAACCCGCCTTGCACCATCACTAGACAGGCAACAAAGGCGTTATGGCCAATCATCAGCACTGACAGCGAGTTACGTGGAGTACAGTCTAAAACACCTATGGCATGTTATCGCCGAGGGAGAAACATCAGGGACTGGGTAGTCCGTACGGACATTACTAATTTCAGACGGTTTGGCTCCAGGGGGACAACCACCCGCAAGGCGGGTTGCTACCGCTGTATCAATTGTGCTACGTGCAATCACATGGACACAGGGGCATCATTTAGACATCCTCATAGTGGGAAGTATATACCCATTAAACATGCGGTTACATGTACTACAACACATGTGGTATATATTATCAGATGCCCTTGTGGCCTGTACTATGTGGGCAAGACCATTCGCCCTTTTAAGGAACGTGCCAACCAACATCGGTCAGCTATCCGGGCGGCCTTGAATTCAGGCAAAAGTGAACAACCGGTGGCTCAACATTTTGCCAACAGGAATCACAGTCTGGCCAGTTTGAAATACATGATCATTGATCACCTCCCCGAATTGAAACGTGGGGGGGATAGGAATCAGCAATTATTGGTCATGGAAGCCCGATGGATAGTCCATTTGGACACTGTGGCTCCCCGTGGGCTGAATGAAAAGATCTGTTGGAACAGTTTGTGCTAACCAGTGGCTGACTAGTTTTTGTTTTTTGCTGTTTTATGTAGTAAATATGTCCTATACTTGTAAGCTCTACTGTTCACCCATCAGCCTATCATGTACGCAGTGTGCTGCACATTGCGTTTTTAACCTCTCCCTACATGTATTCTTATTACATGTATTTTTCTTGTGTTTTCATTCTTTAGGACCCCGCCCCTGTCTTGCTGTGGTCGGCAGGATTAGCTGTCTTCCCCGGGCCGCGATGCGTGGTGTGTCTCGGCAACGGGGGCGGTAGCGTCCTGTTGCCTTGGTAGCGGAGTCGCGTCACTCTGGCGCACCAGTGGGTGACGTCATTGTGGTGCGCCTTGCCGCTCCGGCGGACGGGCCGGTCTCCTGCACAGGTGAGGGTGTTTTCTGGTTATTTGGTTCTTATATAAGTGTGGTAAGTGGCTCTCTGTACTTGTCTTGGTCACATTTGTTTATGGTTATATATCCTGAAGACGGTGCTGCGTCACCGAAACGTCGATAATGCTTTGATACTTTTGTGGATTACAAACGTCATATTCAAAATCCTGTGAGTGCCGTCCTCTTTCTTTGAAACTATATATATATATATATATATATATATATATATATATTTGGCAGTGGAACGGTACTCCAAACAGCAAATATTCCTTGCACAGGTGCCGCACAGCTATGTAGGTAGTTGTTCAAGTAATGCGGCACTCAGTGACAGTGATAAACAAGCGACAACTGTGTCATTTCGTTTCAGTGTTTCAGTGCATTTTCTCTTACGTCCTAGAGGATGCTGGGGTTCCATTTAGTACCATGGAGTATAGACCGGTCCTTTGGGAGCCACTGGCACGTTAAGAGTTTAACAGTGTGGGCTGGCTCCTCCCTCTATGCCCCTCCTATCAGACTCAGTCTAGAAACTGTGCCCGAGGAGACGATCATACTGCGAGAGAAGGAAATACAGATAGTGGTGAGATTCACACCAGCTCACACCGAATCGAAAAAACCATGCTGACCATGACCAGCATGCAACATGAAGGAAACCATGCTAATCAGCAGGCAACATGAAGAAATCATGCTGGCTCCTCCCTCTATGCCCTTCCTACCAGACTCAGTTTAGAAAATGTGGCCGGAGGAGCCGGTCACAGCTAGGGGAGCTCCTAGGAGTTCTCTTAGTTTTATTGTTTTCTAGAGTTTGTTAATTTAAGGCAGGTTGCTGGCAACAGCCTCCCTGCTTCGTGGAACTTGGGGTGGGGTGGGGGGGGAGTAGTCTCCAACCATGAGAAGTTAATGGCCACTATCTCCGCTGAAAGGACACTGAGCTCCTGAGAGTGATGATCGTTAGCCGCCCGAGGCGACCGCTCACTCCCGCAGCATGCCGCCACCCCCTAACAGAGCCAGAAGAAAGAAGAGTGGTGAATCTGACACCGGAGTCCCGGTAAGCGGGTCCCCGGCGGGAATGGCGGCACAAGGGTGGGAGCGCTGCTCTGACAGGCTGCGCTCCGGAAGGCTCAGCGGCACACTGTGTACGGCGCTGTGAGGGGCGTCCTGGGCCAGCGCGATACCCTACACTGGTCAAACATAGCTTTCAAGGTCTAACCCACTGTTTGCTGCAAAAATTACCTCAGGCCAGTATAATCTCTAAGTGCGGGAAGACGCGCCATTACAGGTAGCGGAGCTTCACCTCAGAGTGGATCCAGCACTGACCAGCGCCATTTTCTCCCTACAGACACACGCTGACAGGGAACGCTGTCTCCTCCACATAACTACACTGAGGTAAAAGGTGTTATAAAAGGGGGGAGTGATATTATGTACTAGATACCCTGTTATGGTTATTCTAGTCAGCGGGGTTTTTATCTTTATAAAAGCCTATAAGGGCGCGCTGTGGCTGGCTTCTTGTGCTCTGTGACTCTCTGAAGATATTCTGGGGGGGAGGGGGGACTGTGTTGACATGTCCTGTGTATGTGTAATCCACTTTCCCATGTTTAAGGGATTTTGGGGGTCATTCCGACCCGTTCGCACACAGCGGTTCTTTGCTGCGGTGCGAACAGTTCGGAACTGTGCATGTGCGGCGTGCGTATTACGCACGCGCTTCGTTGCCCAGCGGGAAAAAAAAAGTCAACGCTGGACGGAAGAATATTGACAGCGAATATTGACAGCGGGGTGGATACTCTCCGTTGGAGGCCGTTTTCTGGGAGTGGTAAGAAGAACACAGGCGTGTCCATACGAACGGAGGGCGGATGTCTGACTTCAGGACCGGGACCTTCATCGCTGGATCCGTCGCACAGGGTAAGTAGCTGCAGGGCTGGTCTTGTTTTGCAGGAAACTTTTTAAGCATAGCAGGGATGCACAAGCGATCGCAGCCCTGCTATGCTAAAATACACTCCCCCATAGGCGGGGATTAGTTGATCGCAGCAGCAGCAAAAAGTTGCTGGCTGCGATCAACTCAGAATGACCCCCTTTGTCCTGTACTGCAGAATGTATATCTTCTCCTGGGGAGTCTATACCATGCTCAAAACTGTACACATCTCAGGCTTCGGTGGCAGATCCCCCGGGGATGGCCTCCATAAGGTGTACTTTAAGAATATATATCCCATACTCGGTAGAAGCCGCAGTTTTGAGAAAAGTGGGGTTTCAAATCCCACTGCTGTTCCTCTCGACCCATCTCCGTACCCTAGAAAGCATACACTTGCCCATATAATGCATATATATTAGGGGTCCAACATATGTTTGAGGATATTAGGGATGATGACGAATATTATTATATGAATATAATGAATGCCTTCCCACTGTGTATATCTTGATAAAGCGGTTGATACAGCGAAACACGTTGGTTTAGAGGAGCCGGGCACCACAAAATTCATCATTTAAACCTGGAAACCGCCTAGAAGTCCACCGAACCATCACAAACTGGGAATTGGCAGACATCCACAAAGGCACATGAGACCCAGCTTTCAATAGGACTGAACTTTGTCTGGAATCAAGCACATAAAGGTCTGTTTTCTAAATCGATGTGGACTGTTATCTGCTGGTATTAAATCCGTCCCCAGAACTGTGGCACACTTCCATGGACTTTATATAGTGGAACATGTCCGGCCTCCATATGTGGTAATATACCAATAAATTGCTGTGCTTGCCCTATCAGTATAATATAATGGTTTATTTTTTAACTTTTAATTGTTTATTTGTTGCAACAATTTTTATGGAAAAAAAACATAATTGGTTTTCCATATCCAGTCTAGAGCACTGTATATACCTTTTTACTATTATACAACCTCCATAAAGGCTGATCACCTGTTGAGACTAATCTCTAATACTGTACACTGCTGCAGGTGTGACTCGGAGACCCACTTTTGCGTACATCTCTGGGGCTATTGTAACGTGGTCAGGCTCCTTACTTGATGATTTAGATTCTATTTATTTATTTATTTATTTATTTATTAACAGTTTCTTATATAGCGCAGCAAATTCCGTTGCGCTTTACAATTTGAAATAACAATAACAAACTGGGTGATAACAGTCATAGAGGTAGGAAGGCCCTGCTCGCAAGCTTACAATCTATAGGGAAATAGGCATATGTACACAAGGAAAGGTGCTATCTATTGCATAGAATGAGAAGACGTGAGGATATGTGTGGACTGTACAGAGTGGATGTAATTTGATAGGAAGGTTTATGAAAGTTATGTGGGCGGTTCAGGAATTTGATACGCTTGCCTAAAGAGGTGAGTTTTGAGGGAACGCTTGAAGGTTTGGAGACTAGAGGAGAGTCTTATTGTGCGTGGTAGGGCATTCCACAGGGTGGGTGCAGCCCGATGAAAGTCCTGCAGTCGTGAGTGGGAGCGAGTAATGAGTGTGGATGAGAGACGCAGGTCTTGTGAAGAGCACAGAGGTCGGGTTGGGAGATATTTTGTGATAAGCGAAGTGATGTACATTGGTGTAGTTTGGTTAATGGCCTTGTGTGTGAGTAAAAGTATTTTATATTGAATGCGGTAGAGTACAGGTAACCAATGGAGGGACTGACAGAGTGGATCTGCAGACGATGAACGTCTAGCGAGGAAGATAAGCCTCGCCGCTGCATTCAGAATGGATTGTAGTGGTGAGAGTCTTGTTTTGGGAAGACCAGTTAGGAGACTATTGCAATAATCAATGCGGGAGATAATGAGAGCGTGGATTAGAGTTTTAGCAGTGTCTTGTGTAAGGTATGGTCGTATTTTGGATATGTTTTTTAGATGCATGTAACATGATCTTGAGACAGATTGAATGTGGGGAACAAAGGACAGATCAGAGTCAAGGATGACACCTAGGCAGCGAGCTTGTGGGGTAGGGTAGATAGTAGAGTTTTCAACAGTGATAGAGATATCAGGTTGGTACCTACTATTGGCCGGTGGAAATATGATTAACTCTGTCTTTGAAATATTAAGTTTGAGGTGGCGAGATGTCATCCAGGATGAGATGGCAGAAAGGCATTCAGTGACACGGTCCAGTACAGATAGGGACAAGTCAGGGGAGGATAGGTAGATTTGAGTATCATCTGCGTACAGATGATACTGAAAACCAAAAGAGCTGATTAGTTTACCAAGAGATGAGGTATAGATAGAGAAAAGCAGAGGACCCAAGACTGAGCCTTGCGGTACTCCAACTGAAAGAAGTAGCGAAGAGGAGGTAGATTCAGAGAAGCGAACACTGAAGGAGCGATTGGATAGGTACGATAGGAACCAAGAAAGGGCTGTGTCTTTAAGACCTAGGGATTGTAGTGTCTGTATGAGAAGAGAGTGGTCTACAGTGTCAAATGCAGCAGATAGATCTAGAAGAATAAGTAGTGAGTAGTGGCCTTTAGACTTCGTAGTGACCAAATCATTAACCACTTTAGTCAGTGCCGTCTCTGTGGAATGTTGGGAACGGAAGCCTGACTGAAGTGGGTCCAACAAAGTGTATGAGTTAAGAAAGTGTGTGAGTCGAGTGTAGGCAAGTCTCTCAAGTAGCTTAGAGAGACAAGGGAGCTGAGAGATAGGGCGGTAGTTTGAGAGAGCATTAGGGTCAGAATTTTGTTTTTTTAAAATGGGAGTAATCACTGCATGCTTGAAGAGTGAAGGAAAAATACCAGTAGAGAGAGAGAGATTACAGATGTTAGTTAAGGTAGGGATGAGCACCAGAGACAGAGCTTTACTTATTTGTGAGGGTAAAGGATCAAGAGGAGAGGTAGTAGAGAAGCAGGATGAGAAGAGTGATGATACTTCATCTTCATTTGTGGGATCAAATGAAGAAAGAGTGCCAGAGGGTTCAGGTACAGAACGGAGCAGGTCACTGGCTGCCGAAGAGCATACCATTTCATCTCGGATCTTATCAATCTTCTCCTTGAAGTAGGAAGCAAGATCCTGTGCCTTGATAGTGGCTGGTGGGGTAGGTGTGGGAGGATTCAGAAGTGATTTAAATGTATTAAAGAGTCGTTTGGGGTTAGAGGCTTGAGCAGAGATAAGAGTTTGGAAATATGTTTGTTTGGCAGTGTCCAGGGCATTTTTATAAGAATGGTAGACTGTCTTATATGTGAGGAAGTCACTTGAAATCTGAGATTTACGCCACTGACGTTCAAGTTTTCGTGTGAGTTTTTGTAGTTGTCTTGTTGATTTGGAGTGCCATGGTTGACATCTTGGCCTACGTGGAGTGTGATGGGTAGCTGGAGCCACTTCATCAAGGGCTAGTTCTAGAGTCTTATTAAGGTGTGATACAGCCATCACAGGAGAGGTGAATGCAGAAATAGGTGAAAGCAGTTGTTGGAGTGAAGTGGAAAGTTCTTGAAGATTAATTGTGTTAATATTTCTGCGAGTTTGAGGAAGATTGGAGAACTTCCGCAACACAGGGTTTGAATTAACAGAGGAAAGCATGCAGGTGATAAGGTTGTGATCTGATAGGGGGAAAGGAGTGTTAGTGAGTTCAGAGATGGAGCATAGTCTGGTGAATACTAGATCAAGGCAGTGGCCCGCCTGATGAGTAGAGGAGTCAGTCCATTGGGAGAGGCCAAGAGAGGAGGTTAGAGAGAGTAGTTTGGAGGCATGCGCAGCAGATTTTGGACAATCAATAGCAATATTGAAATCACCCATGATAATGGTGGAGATGTCAGAGGATAGAAAGTGAGGGAGCCAGGCAGAAAAATCTTCCAAAAATTGTTTTGGATGCCCAGGTGGGCGGTAGATAGCTGCAACACGCAGAGAGAAAGGAGAGTAAACCCTAATGGAATGTACTTCAAATGATGTAAATGTGAGTGATGGAACCTGTGGTAGAACAGTATATGCAAAGGATTGGGAAAGTAAAAGTCCAACTCCTCCTCCTTTATGGTTATCGGGTCTGGAGGTGTGTGTAAAGTGGAGACCACCATGTGCCAGTGCTGCAGGGGAGGCTGTGTCAGATTGTGTGAGCCAGGTTTCTGTTATAGCCAGCAGATTGATGTTGTTAGATATGAAGAGGTCATGGATAGATGTTAATTTGTTACAAACACATAAGGCACATTTTAGTGATCTGGAGGGTGATGGAAGACATGTGATGTTTATGAGGTTAGCTGGATTTCTATGTTGCTGTGAATCAGGTGAATGCGAGTGATGCAAGTGGCTGGGTCCTGGATTTGGTGAAATGTCACCAGCTATCAGAAGCAGAAGAGAGAGATAAATGTGGGTGTCAGAGGTTTGTGAAAGTTTTTTATGGTAAGAGGTTGTAGACGTTATTGTCAATGAGTATAGGGAAGTAAAAAGCTCATGAGTGCTAATAAGAGGGGAGTGTAGAATTGAGGGGGCAATATGTACAGAGGGGTGAGTTGCTGGGAGACTGAATGATGCAATGGCCTTTATGAATGCTCCATGAAGAGCAATGCAGAAAATCAATTTGTGGAACATAGTTAGTTTGAGCTGAAACCAGTGTTTTCTAGGCTGAGAGTGTAATTCTATGTGTAGAAGTGACTTGTACTTGTTTCTATGTCACATACAGGATTCTACAGGCTTCATGGCGAGACGCCATGAAGGAGATTGACCTGCATAACGCAGGGACCACTGCTCTGGAAGTTTCGACACGCAGGGGACGGTGGCTACACCAAAGGACTGTGGATACAGAATCCGAGTAAGGTATGATAGGTCCGCCCTTCACAGGTAAGAACCTGTTGGGACGCACGGGATACGTGATTTTCCATGTCAACTGCGGGTAAGTCGGTATGTCTTCCTTCCGCAGCTGCACAGACTAGGATATTCCTCCACTTCCTTTAGAGGACGTTGGGGAAATCCAGAAAACCTGCACCGCCAGGTTCCCATGGACTGATTTCAAATTCACCCTTTTTCAAACCCTTCGGTTTGTCGGTGGACCTCACTGCCTGGGGATCAGGCAGGTGGGAGCGAGACTAAAGAGATTCAGTAACACATCTGGGCGATATCCTGCCTAGACCCCTGGAAACAGTTGGGTTGCCCAGGGGTGCAGACTAGAATTTCTAGTATTCACAGATTATTCAAATCAGGCTTACTAGCTTCTTAGGCAGAAAGTGCACTACTGCTGGAAGCTATCATATCATTTATCAAACTAATGTCATTATTCCAGTTCCACCTCATTTACGTAACAGGGGTTACTATTCAAACCTGGGGTAATTGATTCCCTACTGGTGGGTGTTCAATTCAGGATGGAATCTGGGAGTGGTTACATCTGTTTGAGATGTAGAGGAATTCCTGGTATCCCGGGTTCAGGGCCGGTGTATGGTTTCTCGACGCCCTAGGCAAAACTTCAGCCTGCTGCGCCCCCCCTCCCCCTCAAGGTGTGGGATGTAGGGGGATGTGTTGTGACCAGCGGTCACATAACTACATCCCGTGCCTGCTGTTTCTCCAATACCTTGTGTGTGTATATATAATTCCGAACGATGTCTCATTCACAGCAGACACGGCACTCCAGGTCTTTCATATAAGCAGATTTAATAGCCACAACAGCAAAGCATGTATACATACATATACAGGGTTGCAAGTTCAGGAGTGTATTTCATGTGTGGCATGAAGCAGTAGTAACATCAGCACAAGCGTAATCACAATGCAGCATTTCGGGCCACAGCGGGACCCTTCATCAGGCTTTGCAAGTGCTCAGATAAGACAAACATGAACATAACACACAACATTTTAGAAATTTTGAAGTGGGGGTATGGAAAAGTGAAGGTTGGAAAAGTGGACGTGGCCACTCAAAATGGGGCGTGTCCTTCAGTGTAGTTAACCACACGATATACCCCTTATACACATTATGCACCACAATAGTAGGACCCCTTATACTATCTAGTTAGTACTGATGCCCCTTTCACATTATAGCACACAAAATGAGCCGAAATTCACATTATAGTACACAGAATGAGCCGAAATTCACATTATAGGACACGATATGAACCGAAATTCACATTATAGCACACGGTATGAACCGAAATTCACATTATAGCACACGGTATGAACCGAAATTCACATTATAGCACACGGTATGAGCCGAAATTCACATTATAGTACACAAAATGAGCCGAAATTCACATTATAGCACACGGTATGAGCCGAAATTCACATTATAGCACACGGTATGAGCCCGAAATTCCCATTATAGCACACGGTATGAGCCGAAATTCCCATTATAGCATACGGTATGAGCCGAAATTCTCATTATAGCAGACAGAATGAGCCGAAATTCCCATTATAGCACACGGAATGAGCTGAAATTCGCATTATAGCACACAATATGAGCCGAAATTCACATTATAGAACACGGTATGAGCCTGAAATTCACATTATAACACACAGTATGGGCCGAAATTCACATTATAGCACACGGTATGAGACTAAATTCAAATTATAGTACACAAAATGAACCGAAATTCACATTATAGAACAAGGTATGAGCCGAAATTCACATTATAGCACACGGTATGAGCCGAAATTCACATTATAGCACACGGTATGAGCCGAAATTCACATTATAGCACACGGTATGAGCCTGAAATTCACATTATAACACACAGTATGGGCCAAAATTCACATTATAGCACACGGTATGAGACTAAATTCACATTATAGTACACAAAATGAACCGAAATTCACATTATAGAACAAGGTATGAGCCGAAATTCACATTATAGCACACGGTATGAGCCGAAATTCACATTATAGCACACGGTATGAGCCAAAATTCACATTATAGCACACGGTATGAGCCCGAAATTCCCATTATAACACACAGTATGGGCCGAAATTCCCATTATAGCATACGGTATGAGCCGAAATTCTCATTATAGCAGACCGAATGAGCTGAAATTCCCATTATAGCACACGGAATGAGCTGAAATTCGCATTATAGCACACGGCATGAGCTGAAATTCACATTATAGCACACTGAATGAGCCTAAATTCATGGAATGAGACAAAATTCAGGGAGAGTAACAGCAGGGACATAGGGGCAGGGAGAGTGACTGAGGGACAGGGACAGTGACAGCAGGGACATAGGGACTGGGAGAGAGAAAAGCAGCAGGGCAAGATTACCTATTTAGAAGCGGCGGTGGTAAGGATGATGTGGTATGCGGTGCGATAGATGAGGAGGCTATGGTCGGCATGGTGCGAAGGAGGCAGAGGTGCACAGAAGGACTAAAGGCGGTCGCGGAGCGGCTGAGGGCAGCTGCGGTGTAGCAGAGTAGGAGGCAGAGGGCGGTGGCGGTGCAAGGAGGAGGAAGCTGTTGTTGGTGGCACTGCGGCTCCTATGTCCGCGGCGCTACTATTTCAAATCTGCTGCGGACCGGCAGCCAATCAGGAGCTTGTTCTTCGTTAGTGCCAGGTCATTTATATGTGCAGGCCAATATGGACAATCTCATCCATATTAGCATGCAGGGCTGTGGGGCTGGGTGACCGGGGTGGGAGGGTGAAGAAACTTCACTCCCCCGTCACAACCCCCCGCTGCTGCGTTGTCCGATGGCTGCATCGGCCATCGGGCAGCTCGTCGGCCATTTGCCGAGTGTGTAGGGCCCAATACAGGCCCACTTTGAGCAAAATATACATACACACACAGAGGGGGTCATTCCGAGTTGATCGTAGCTGTGCTAAATTTAGCACAGCTACGATCATTCACACTGACATGCGGGGGGACGCCCAGCACAGGGCTAGCCCGCCCCACATGTTAGGCCGGCCACCCCTCGCAGAAGTGCAAAGGCATCGCACAAGAGTAGCTCCCGGCCAGCGCAGCTTTAGCGTGCTGGCCGGGAGCTACTCATCGCTCCCCAGCCCGCAGCGGCTGTGTTGGCCAGACCAAACCCACGAAGCGGCGGCCAAACTCCGCCGTTCCGCCTCCACCCAACGATCGCCTCTTCCTGTCAATCAGGCAGCCTGTGGCTGCGGCGGAGATGTTGGTTAACGTTTGGCCACTGTGGTTGGGGGTGGAGTCACTGCGAGAGAGGAGGCGGCACCATGGAGGAGGAGTTCGGTACCACCTGACCGAGGACAGACGAGGAAGCAGGAGGAGCTGCTGCTGCCGCACATTAGCTGTACAGTGCGCACGGCAGCGGTTAAGCACCTGACTGTCTGTCGCTCCCCTTCTAAAGTAGACAGGTGCCTCTCTCTGCCCCCCCCCCCCTCCCCGTTCCGACGCCCCTGCGTGGAGAGGAGCTAGAAGCACTGTAACAATAGCCGGCAGGACGCTGCTTACTCTATGTGCATAGAGCCGCTGCTGATGGGTTACATTCACACTGACATCGCTGCACAGACGCCGCGGCCGCCCAACTGTTATCAGCCGCCAGCGCTGTCAGTGTGAATGTAACCCATGAGCAGAGGCTCTAATACTCTATGCACATAGAGTAAGCAGCGTCCTGCCGGCTATTGTTAAAGTGCTTCTAACAACTGTCTTCTTCTCCTCCTCTCCGCGGTAACACTCCACATATTGTACGGAAGCATTCATCGGCAGCGTGACCGCCCTCTAGTGGCCGCCGCCCATAGGCAGCTGCCTAAAGCTGCCTAGTGGTGGCGCCGGCCCTGCCCGGGATATCAGGGGTGTGTACTTCACATTCCAATCTGACCGCCTCTCTAGGCCTATCTAGGGTTGCACTACAACTACATATGTCACTTCCAGTTCCAAACATTGAGCTTGGCTTCTACGCAACACCGGGGGTGTTCATCAGGGCCATGGCAGCCTTTATACTCCCGCTCCACAAACCAGGAGTGGACATAATTCCATATCTGGGCGACCTTAACATCCTCCAGGGCGATGTTGTTACGGATTGTTGCTCTCTCAAATCAACTGTCCCGGGATCTCGGGTGGATCCTGAAGCTTCCAATTTCGCATTTGAAGCTGATAAGGAGGCGTTCCTTCCTGGGGATGATTCTCAACACAGATGTGCAGAGGGTGTTTCTACCGGTGAAGAAAGCGTTGGTGATCCAATCAATGGTCCGGGATGTCCTGATGCCAGCCCGGGTATCGGTTCATCGGTGCATTGGCTTTCTGGGGAAGATGGTTGCCTACTGAGAGGCTCGACAGTACGGAAGATTCCTTGCACGGTCTTTCCCACTGGATCTCCTGGTCTTATTGTCAGGATCTCATCTTCACATGCACCAGCGGATACGCCTGTTGCCGAAAGCTATAATTTCACTCCTCTGGTGGCTGCAAACTTCTCACCTACTCGAGGGCCGCAGGTTCGGGATTCAGAATTGGATTAATCTAACCACAGATGCAAGTCTCTGGGGTTGGGAAGCCGTCGCTCAGGGGAAAAACTTCCAAGGAAAGCGGTCAGTTCAGGTATCTCTCCTTCCAATAAATTCTGTATCTGAAGGCCGTGTACAACGACCTTCTACAAGCGGCACATCTGCGAGATCAAGCCGTTCAGGTTCAGTCGGACAACGTCACAGCGGTTTCCTACATAAACAAGCAGGGCGGAACGTAGAGCAGGGCTGCAATGTCAGAGGTGACAATAATCCTCCTCTGGGCAGAGAAGCATGCACGAGCGCTGTCAGCAGTCTTCATTCCGGGAGTGGACAACTGGGAAGCAGACTTCCTCAGCAGACACGATCTCCATCCAGGAGAATGGGGCCTCCACTCGAAGGTATTCGCAGAGGTAACAAGCCGATGGGGTGTACCTCAGATAGACATGATGGCCTCTCGCCTCAACGAGAAGCTTCGGAGATACTGTTCCAGGTCACGAGACCCACAAGCAGTGGCGGTGGATGCCCTGGTAACTCTGTGTGTGTTCCAGTCAGTGTATGTGTTCCCCCCACTTCCACTCATCCCATGGATTCTCAAGCTAATAAAAAGAACAGGAGTTCAGGCGATCCTCATTGCTCCGGACTGGCCAAGGAGTGCTTGATACATGGATCTTCTGGAGTTACTGCTGGAAGATCCGAGGCATCTTCCTCTTCGCGAGGACCTTCTGCAACAGGGGCCGTTCACTTATCAAGACTTACCAAGGCTACGTTTGACGGCATGGAGGTTGAACGCCAGATCTTAGCTCGGAAGGGCATTCCGAACAAAGTCATTCCTACCCTGATACAGCCTAGGAAGGGGGTAACGTCTAAACATTACCATCGCATTTGGAAAACGTATATGTCTTGGTGTGAATCCAATAAGTTTCCTACGGTGGGGTTTCAACTAGGACGGTTTCTACTCTTTCTGCAAGCAGGTGTGGTTGTGGGCCTACGCTTGGGCTCCATAAAGGTCCAGATTTTGGCCTTGTCCATTTTCTTCCAGAATCAATTGGCTGCTCTCCCTGAGATTCAGACTTTCTTGATAGGGATTCTGCACATCCAGCCACCCTTTGTGCCTCCTACGGCACCTTTGTATCTTAATGTGGTGCTGCAGTTCCTGCAGTCAGATTGGTTCGAGCCTTTACAGGAGGTGGACGTCAAGTTTCTAACGTCGAAGGTGGTCACGCTGTTGGCATTGGCATCTGCTCAACGGGTGTCGAAATTGGGGGTATTGTCATGCAAGAGCCCCTACTTGTTTTTCCATGAAGATGGAGCTGAGCTCAGAACGCGTCAGCAATTTCTTCCAAGGGTTGTGTTGATTTTTCATATCACCAACCTATTGTGATGCCAGTAACTACTGACTCCTCAATTACCTCACAGTCCTTGGATGTTGTGAGGGCTTTGAAAGTTTCTGTGAGGAGGAATTCTTGTCACAGGTAGTCGGACGCTCTGTTTGTCCTTTATGGTCCCAACATGCTTGGGTGTCCTGCTTCTAAGCAGACATTTGCTCGCTGGATCGGGTTTACAATCCAGCATGCTTATTCTACGGCAGGCCTGCCGTGTCCAATATCTGTTAAGGCCCATTCTACTCGTACAGTGGGTTGTTTCTGGGCAGCTGCCCGGGGTGTCTCGGCTTTGCCGATCAGCTGCTCGGTCGGGTCGAACACGTTTGCTGAACTTCTACAAGTTCGATACTTTGGCATCTGAGGACCTACAGTTTGGTCACTCCGTTCTGCAGGATCCTCAGCACTCTCCCTCCCGTACTGCGAGCTTTGGTACATCCCCATGGTACTAAATGGAAACCCAGCATCCTCTAGGACGTAAGAGAAAATAGGATTTTAATTACTTACCGGTAGATCCTTTTCTCGTAGTCCGTAGAGGATGCTGGGCACCTGCCCTGTGCTTCGTTTTCCTGGTTACCTGGTTAAGTATTGGTTCAGCTGTTGCTGTTCCTCTTTCATGCATGGGTAGCATGGTTTCTTCAGGTTACATGCGGATTCATGTTTCATCCTGGTTGGCATGATTTATTCATGTTGCCTGCTGGTTAGCATGGTTTCTCCAATAACCGCAGCTGTTTCCTTTTATATATAGCAGATCAGCTTGTCTGCAAGAGGCACAATTTAAAATATCAAGTCATAAAAAGAAGTGCACAGCGCTGTTTGTTTCTAATTGCTTTCAAAGAAGCTTTATCTCTCATACATATATGTTAGGGTCTCCTGCCCTGTGCTGCCACGTCGTCATGGCAACCGGGAGACAAGTGCTAGCGGAGTAACCTGAGCGCAGCTGATACTCCGGTTCGGGTCTTTTGCTGTGCAGTGGTTACAGGCTCTGTGCACGGCAGGGGATCCGGTGCTGGTTTTTGTGCTCACAGTCTGTGAGGTCTGAGTGGGGCGTGGACAGCACCTGCTATATAAGGCCTCTTCTCAGGGTAAGCAGATGCTGCTGAATCTTTGTTGGTTAGTCAGTTCCTGAAAGTTAGCCAGTACTGTGTAGCTTTGTATTTGTTGTTGCTTACTGCAAATAGGCCTGGGGATTTGGTACTACACTCTGCCAATCCAGACCTAGCAGTAAGACTGGAGTCAGTCGTTTAACTTGCTGGGGTTCTTTTGCTACTCTGTGAACTTAGCAAGTTTGCGGCTGTATTCTCAGACTTGCCTGCCTAAATCCTGTCTCACTGTGCAAGGAGTTCAGGTGGCAGTTTAGTGGCAGTAAGCTGAACCTGTGCACTGCAAGTGAGGATTAGGATTGTGGAGACTCTCATTGTGTCTATCATTCCATCTCTGACCAAGGAGTTTACTACCACACCCGTTGGTAACCCTTTAGGGTTTTGCTGTTGCCCCTAGCAACAGCATTTCGGGTTCTCTACGTACTAAAACACAACATCTTGCTTTTTCCATCTGAGCATTACTAATACTAGGGAGACACCCAGTTTCTTAGCCTCTGGGCTTCTCTGTTCACTTTGTGTTTATTTTGTTACCCTATCACCTTCTGTGTACGTAATGTCATATTCCCCAGTCTGTCTGTGAGTTCATTTGTTTTGCATCCCTATCCGTTCAGACACCAGTACATTCCTGCAGGCACTGGTGTGCATAGCAATATATTCCCAGTACTTTATACAGGTGGACTTGGTCACTAGTCGTTGTGTGGAGCAGGGAGGCAGTATTTGGGAGCAGAAGGGAGCGGAGAAGCCTGGCAGCGCTGCAACGCTTGGAGGCTCACGACCAGAGGACAGCCAGCGGCGAATGAGGTTTGGTGACCGCGGGTAAAGTAAACCCGTTGTAGAAAGCACCGTAAGAAAACGGCGTCCTAAAGATCTGGTGAGCTCCCCTATGTGTACATCTGTAAATCCAGGATTGTATGCTGGTAGGAGGGGCATAGAGGGAGGAGCCATCCCACACTCTCAAACTCTTAAAGTGCCAGTGGCTCCTAGTGGACCCGTCTATACCCCCATGGTACTAATGTGGACCCCAGCATCCTCTACGGACTACGAGAAAAGGATTTACCGTTAGGTAATTAAAATCCTATTTTTGGATTATACCTGTGCATGAGTGCTGTGATTTGATTGGAGATTATTGGAAACAGACTATAACTGCCGTTTTCTTAATGTGGATTTAAAGTAAAAGACTGCCAGTATAAAGTACACCTGAGTACTGGGAATAATATATATATGAGAGATAAAGCTTCTTTGATAATAATTAGAAACAGCGCTGTAGACTCCTTTTTATGACTTGATGCAGATACTTCCATCCGAATGTATCTGCATGGAACGCACGCCGCGGTGGAACACGGATGTGGGTGGTGTGTTGCATCGGATAGGTGCTATATATGGTGCGGGATGGTGCAGAATAGGTAATGCCAGTTTGGACTATGGTCTGCATTTACTAATTGTCTACAAACGCTGTTGTTTATCTGCTTGAAAAAGGTCTGGATATGACCGAAACATTGCGGATTTCCATGTGTTTGTAAGCATATACTGATTAAAATGTGTGTATATCTAAAGTTATAAGGAGAGTGCCTGTTAATGGATTGATAAATGTACGGTGGAGGGTGACCGCTACAGTGCACCCCGTGGTTGTGCTTGGGATCCGGTCTGAAGATCGACAGTGTCTAGGTCGACAATGTTTAGGTCGACCACTATAGGTCGACAGTCATTAGGTCGACATGGATGGAAGGTCGACAGGGTTTCTAGGTCGACATGTGCTAGGTCGACTGGTCTAAAGGTCGACATGAGTTTTTCACATTTTGTATTTTTTTTTGTATTTTTTCATACTTAACGATCCATGTGGACTACGATTGGAACGGTAAAGTGTGCCGAGCGGAGCGAAGGAGCCATGCGAGGGGACGCGGTGCACTAATTTGGGATCCCGGTCACTTTACGAAGAAAACGACACCAAAAAAAAAACCTCATGTCGACCTTTAGACCCGTCGACCTAGCACATGTCGACCTAGAAACCCTGTCGACCTTCCATCCATGTCGACCTAGTGACTGTCGACCTATAGTGGTCGACCTAAACATTGTCGACCTAGATACTGTCGATAAAACGAACCACACCCGTTGTGCTTATGGTGGGAGTGTGGAACTCTGGATGTATATATATATATATATATATATATATATATATATATATATACACACACACACACCATAACACGCTCACCAATTAACCACTTGCCTGGCATGGTCACATCAGATGTGACCATGCCTGCAAGTGCTTTATCTGACCTGGTCGCACAGGATGCGACCAATCAGATAAACAGTGTTAGCTGCGGCAGGGAAACTTCCCTCCGCTGCTGCTGTCAGGGGGACCGGAATCGTGTATGGGGGATCGTGTATGATTCTTGTTCCTGACGACGGGACCTTGTGTCCCGAAACGTTGAAGTAAAGTTTCTTGTTGCTTATATATATATATATATATATATATATATATATATTACACAATGTATTTTCTCTAACGTCCTAAGTGGATGCTGGGGACTCCGTAAGTACCATGGAGAATAGCGGCTCCGCAGGAGACTGGGCACAAAAGTAAAGCTTTAGAACTACCTGGTGTGCACTGGCTCCTCCCCCTATGACCCTCCTCCAAGCCTCAGTTAGATTTTTGTGCCCGAACGAGAAGGGTGCACACTAGGTGGCTCTCCTGAGCTGCTTAGTGAAAAGTTTAGTTTTAGGTTTTTTATTTTCAGTGAGACCTGCTGGCAACAGGCTCACTGCATCGAGGGACTAAGGGGAGAAGAAGCGAACTCACCTGTGTGCAGAGTGGATTGGGCTTCTTAGGCTACTGGACATTAGCTCCAGAGGGACGATCACAGGCCCAGCCATGGATGGGTCCCAGAGCCGCGCCGCCGGCCCCCTTACAGAGCCAGAAGACAGAAGAGGTCCGGAAAATCGGCGGCAGAAGACGTCCTGTCTTCAACAAGGTAGCGCACTCTCAGCACACTTCACACTCCGGTCACTGAGGGTGCAGGGCGCTGGGGGGGGGGCGCCCTGAGACGTAATAAAAACACCTTGGATGGCAAAAAATGCATCACATATAGCTCCTGGGCTATATGGATGCATTTAACCCCTGCCAGAATACATAGAAAAACGGGAGATAAGGCCGCCGATAAGGGGGCGGAGCCTATCTCCTCAGCACACTGGCGCCATTTTCCCTCACAGCTCCGTTGGAGGGAAGCTCCCTGGCTCTCCCCTGCAGTCACTACACTACAGAAAGGGTTAAAAAAGAGAGGGGGGGCACTAATTACGCGCAGTATTAAATAAAACAGCAGCTATAAGGGGAAAAACACTTATATAAGGTTATCCCTGTATATATATAGCGCTCTGGTGTGTGCTGGCAAACTCTCCCTCTGTCTCCCCAAAGGGCTAGTGGGGTCCTGTCCTCTATCAGAGCATTCCCTGTGTGTGTGCTGTATGTCGGTACGTTTGTGTCGACATGTATGAGGAGAAAAATGATGTGGAGACGGAGCAGATTGCCTGTAATAGTGATGTCACCCCCTAGGGGGTCGACACCTGAGTGGATGAACTGTTGGAAGGAATTACGTGACAGTGTCAGCTCTGTATAAAAGACAGTGGTTGACATGAGACAGCCGGCTACTCAGCTTGTGCCTGTCCAGACGTCTCATAGGCCGTCAGGGGCTCTAAAGCGCCCGTTACCTCAGATGGCAGATATAGACGCCGACACGGATACTGACTCCAGTGTCGACGGTGAAGAGACAAATGTGACTTCCAGTAGGGCCACACGTTACATGATTGAGGCAATGAAAAATGTTTTACACATTTCTGATAATACGAGTACCACCAAAAAGGGGTATTATGTTCGGTGAGGAAAAACTACCTGTAGTTTTCCTGAATCTGAGAAATTAAATGAGGTGTGTGATGATGCGTGGGTTTCCCCCGATAACAACTGATAATTTCTAAAATGTTATTGGCATTATATCCTTTCCCGCCAGAGGTTAGGGTGCGTTGGGAAACACCCCCTAGGGTGGATAAAGCGCTCACACGCTTGTAAGGGCTCTACCCTCTCCTGAGATGGCCGCCCTTAAGGATCCTGCTGATAGAAAGCAGGAGGGTATCCTAAAATGTATTTACACACATACTGGTGTTATACTGCGACCAGCAATCGCCTCAGCCTGGATGTGCAGTGCTGGGTTGGCGTGGTCGGATTCCCTGACTGAAAATATTGATACCCTAGATAGGGACAGTATATTTTTGCCTATAGAGCATTTAAAAGATGCATTTCTATATATGCGTGATGCACAGCGGAATATTTGCCGACTGGCATCAAGTCTAAGTGCGTTGTCCATTTCTACCAGTAGAGGGTTATGGACACGACAGTGGTCAGGTGATGCGGATTTCAAACGGCATTTGGAAGTATTGCCTTATTAAGGGGAGGAGTTATTTGGGGTCGGTCTTTCAGACCTGGTGGCCACGGCAACAGCTGGGAAATCCACGTTTGTACCCCAGGTCGCCTCTCAACATGAGAAGACGCCGTATTATCAGGCGCAGTCTTTTCGTGGACAAGCGGGCAAAAGTTTCCTCATTTCTGCCCCGTGACAGAGGGAGAGGAAAAAAGGCTGCAGAAATCAGCCAGTTCCCAGGAACAGAAACCCTCTCCCGCCTCTGCCAAGCCCTCAGTATGACGCTGGGGCTTTACAAGCAGAATCAGGCACGGTGGGGGGCCCGTCTCAATGAATTTCAGCGCGCAGTGGGCTCACTCGCAAGTAGACCCCTGGATCCTTCAGGTGATATCTCAGGGGTACAAATTGGAATTCGAGACGTCTCCCCCTCGCCGTTTCCTAAAGTCGGCTTTACCGATGTCTCCTTCTGACAGGGAGACAGTTTTGGAAGCCATTCACAAGCTGTATTACCAGCAGGTGATAATCAAGGTACCCCTCCTGCAACAGGGAACGGGGTATTATTCCACACTGTTGTGGTACCGAAGCCGGACGGTTCGGTGAGACCGATTCTAAATCTAAAATCTTTGAACACTTACATACAGAGGTTCAAATTCAAGATTGAGTCACTCAGAGCAGTGATTGCGAACCTGGAAGAAGGGGACTACATGATGTCTCGGGACATCAAGGATGCTTACCTTCATGTCCAAATTTACCCTTCTCACCAAGGGTACCTCAGGTTTATGGTACAGAACTGTCACTATCAGTTCAGACGCTGCCGTATGGATGGTCCACGGCACCCCGGGTCTTTACCAAGGTAATGGCCGAAATGATGATATTCCTTCGAAGGAAGGGAATTTTAGTTATCCCTTACTTGGACGATTCCCTGATAAGGGTAAGATCCAGGGAACAGTTGGTGGTCGGTGTAGCACTATCTCAGGTAGTGTTGCGGCAGCACGATTGGATTCTCAATATTCCAAAATCGCAGCTGGTTCCGACGACTCGTCTTCTGTTCCTAGGGATGATCCTGGACACAGTCCAGAAAAAGGTGTTTCTCCCGGAGGAGAAAGCCAGGGAGTTATCCGAGCTAGTCAGGAACCTCCTAAAACTGAGCCAAGTCTCAGTGCATCAATACACAAGGGTTCTGGGTAAAATGGTGGCTTCCTACGAAGCAATCCCATTCGGCAGATTCCACGCAAGAACTTTCCAGTGGGACCTGCTGGACAAATGGTCCGGGTCGCATCTTCAGATGCATCAGCGGATAACCCTGTCACCAAGAACAAGGGTGTCCCTCCTGTGGTGGTTGCAGAGTGCTCATCTTCTAGAGGGCCGCAGATTCGGCATTCAGGACTGGGTCCTGGTGACCACGGATGCCAGCCTGCGAAGCTGGGGAGCAGTCACACAGGGAAGGAATTTCCAGGGCTTATGGTCAAGCCTGGAGACATCACTTCACATAAATATCCTGAAGCTAAGGGCCATTTACAATGCTCTAAGCTTAGCAAGACCTCTGCTTCAAGGTCAGCCGGTGTTGATCCAGTCGGACAACATCACGGCAGTCACCCACGTAAACAGACATGGTGGCACAAGAAGCAGGAGGGCAATGGCAGAAGCTGCAAGGATTCTTCGCTGGGCGGAAAATCATGTGATAGCACTGTCAGCAATTCCGGGAGTGGACAACTGGGAAGCAGACTTCCTCAGCAGACACGACCTCCACCCGGGAGAGTGGGGACTTCACCCAGAAGTCTTCCACATGATTATAAACCGTTGGGAAAAACTCGACAGGTATTGCGCCAGGTCAAGGGACCCTCAGGCAATAGCTGTAGACGCTCTGGTAACACCGTGGGTGTACCAGTCAGTGTATGTGTTCCCTCATCTGCCTCTCATACCCAAGGTACTGAGATTGATAAGATGGAGAGGAGTAAGCACTATATTCGTGGCTCCGGATTGGCCAAGAAGGACTTGGTAACCGGAACTTCAAGAGATGCTCACGGAGGATCCGTGGCCTCTACCTCTAAGAAGGGACCTGCTCCAGCAAGGACCCTGTCTGTTCCAAGACTTACCGCGACTGCGTTTGACGGCATGGCGGTTGAACGCCGGATCCTTAAAGGGAAAAAAGGCATTCCGGATGAAGTCATCCCTATCCTGATCAAAGCCAGGAAGGATGTAACCGCAAAACATTATCACCGCATTTGGCGAAAATATGTTGCGTGGTGCGAGGCCAGTAAGCCCCGACGGATGAAATTCAACTGGGTCGATTCCTACATTTCCTGCAAACAGGAGTGTCTATGGGCCTGAAATTGGGGTCCATTAAGGTTCAAATTTCGGCCCTGTCAATTTTCTTCCAAAAAGAACTAGCTTCAGTCCCTGAAGTTCAGACGTTGTAAAAGGGGTACTGCATATACAGCCTCCTTTTGTGCCTCCAGTGGCACCTTGGGATCTCAATGTAGTTTTTGGGTTCCAAAAAGTCACTTTTGTTTTGAACCACTTAAATCTGTGGAGTTAAAATATCTCACATGGGAAGTGGTCATGCTGTTGGCCCTGGCCTGGGCCAGGCGCGTGTCAGAATTGGCGGCTTTATCCTGTAAAAGCCCTTATCTGATTTTCCATTCGGACAGGGCGGAATTGAGGACTCGTCCTCAGTTTCTCCCTAAGGTGGTTTCAGCGTTTCACCTGAACCAACCTATTGTGGTGCCTGCGGCTACTAGGGACTTGGAGGACTCCAAGTTGCTAGACGTTGTCAGGGCCCTGAAAATATATGTTTCCAGGACGGCTGAAGTCAGAAAAACTGACTCGCTGTTTATCCTGTATGCACCCAACAAGCTGGGTGCTCCTGCTTCTAAGCAGACTATTGCTCGTTGGATTTGTAGTACAATTCAACTTGCACATTCTGTGGCAGGCCTGCCACAGCCAAAAATCTGTAAATGCCCACTCCACAAGGAAGATGGGCTCATCTTGGGCGGCTGCCCGAGGGGTCTCGGCTTTACAACTTTGCCGAGCAGCTACTTGGTCAGGAGCAAATACGTTTGTAAAATTCTACAAAATTGATACCCTGGCTGAGGAGGACCTGGAGTTCTCTCATTTGGTGCTGCAGAGTCATCCGCACTCTCCCGCCCGTTTGGGAGCTTTGGTATAATCCCCATGGTCCTTACGGAGTCCCCAGCATCCACTTAGGACGTTAGAGAAAATAAGAATTTACTTACCGATAATTCTATTTCTCGTAGTCCGTAGTGGATGCTGGGCGCCCATCCCAAGTGCGGATTGTCTGCAATACTGGTACATAGTTATTGTTACCAAAAAATCGGGTTATTGCTGTAGTGAGCCATCTTTTCTAGAGGCTCCTCTGTTATCATGCTGTTAACTGGGTTTAGATCACGAGTTGTACGGTGTGATTGGTGTGGCTGGTATGAGTCTTACCCGGGATTCAAAATCCTTCCTTATTGTGTACGCTCGTCCGGGCACAGTATCCTAACTGAGGCTTGGAGGAGGGTCATAGGGGGAGGAGCCAGTGCACACCAGGTAGTTCTAAAGCTTTACTTTTGTGCCCAGTCTCCTGCGGAGCCGCTATTCCCCATGGTCCTTACGGAGTCCCCAGCATCCACTACGGACTACGAGAAATAGAATTATCGGTAAGTAAATTCTTATTATTTAAAGGCATAAAAATGATATATTATATAAAGGCACCGTCAAGGGAAAGGTTGTTGGACAGCATTGGTCTCACAACCAAACTACTCCTGGATCACAGGTGGATTCTAAATCTTCAGAAATTTCAGTTAGAGCCAACTCGGAGGCTCCCATTTCTGGGAATGATACTGGACACAGAGTCGCAGAAAGTTTTTCTTCCGCTGGAAAAGGCATTGGTAATCCAGTCGATGGTTCGGGATGTCCTGAAGCCAACCCTGATATCGGTGCATCTATGCATTCGCCTTCTGGGGAAAATGGTGGCCTCTTACAAGGCTCGTCAGTGTGGTCGGTTTCATGCAAGACCCTTCCAGCTCGATCTGTCTGGATCACATCTTCACATGCACCAGAGGATCCGTCTGTCGCCAAAGGCCAAGATCTCCCTTCTGTGGTGCCTACAGACTTCTCACCTAATCGAGGGCCGACGGTTCGGGATTCAGAATTGAATTCTGCTAACCACAGACGCAAGCCTCAGAGGTTGGGGAGCAGTCACCCAGGGTGTGCAGTTTCAAGGAAGATGGTCAAGTCAATAAGTCGTCCTTCCAATCAACATCCTGGAACTCAGGGCTATATAAAACGCCCTTCTGCAGGCCTCATATCTTCTTCAAGAGCGCGCCATCCAGGTTGTGTCAGACAATGTGACGGCAGTGACGTACATAAACCGACAGGACAGAACAAAAAGCAGAGCAGAAATGTCAGAGGTATCAAGATTTCTCCTCTGGGCAGAGAAACACGCTGTGGCGTTGTCGGCGATCTTCATTCCGGGAGTAGACAACTGGGAAGCAGACTTCCTCAGCAGGCACGACCTGCACCCGGGGGAGTGCGGTCTTCACCCAGAGGTTTCAGGTGCTTGACACGTCAATGGGGATGTCCACAAATCGACATGATGGCCTCTCGTCTCAACAAGAAGCTCAAGCGGTATTGTTCCATGTCGAGAGACTCACAGGCAGTGGCAGTGGACGCCCTGACGACTCCATAGGTCTATCAGATGGTGTACGTGTTCCCTCCACTTCCGCTGATCCCAAGAATTCTGAAAAGAATAAAAAGGGAAAAGGTTCAAGCAATCCTCATTGCTCCGGACTGGCCAAGAAGGGCCTTGTACACGGACCTTCTGGAGATGCTCCTGGAAGATCAGTGGCCTCTACCTCTTCGCGAGGATCTTCTGCAACAGAAGATCCTCGTCTATCCTCGTAGCCCGTTCGTCTATCAAGACTTAACATGGCTACGTTTGACGGCATGGAAGTTGAACGGCTGATTCTAGGCAGGAGTGGCATCCCTGACAAGGTTATCCTGACTATGATCCAAGCCAGGAAGGGGGTAACATCTAAACATCACCACCGTATTTGGAAGAAATACGTCTCTTGGTGTGAGAGCAGAAAATATTCTGCAGTGGAATTTCATCTGGGACGTTTACTGCAGTCGGGTGTGGATGTGGATCTACGTCTGGCTCCATAAAAGTCCAGATTTCGGCCTAGTCCATTTTCTATCAGAAACAATTGGCTTTTCTACCTGAGGTCCTGACGTTCTTGAAAGGGGTTCTGCACATCCAAGAAAAAAAGGGGTATACCAAGGTATACTCGGGCGCTTGTAAGACAAGATGCTTTGCTTAGCAGCTGCTTCTGAAGATATGGGAAGTCACTCCCACGATACACAGAAATATACAAAGAAAGGAGGGAGGCTGCGCTTTGATGTTCTCAAAAACAACAATGTACCAGTGCGATATTTAGATACTATAGTTTATACAATTTATTAGTAAAATGAAAAATAGTACATTTAAATGAATATAAAAAAAAAAAGCTGAAAAAGCTGCTAGCTGAACGCAGCGAAACGCATCAGGTGCTTACCTACCCCAGTCAGAAACATAGGAGCGGAGGACCGGACCATCCCCTGACTATCACCCACCACTGATCCAACTTTGGAGGATATAACATCTAAACATTTGCCTCCAGGAGGACTGTCCCTACCGTAATGCATGAGGAGCTTGTTTCAAATACAATGGAGCACAACATCCTCTAACGGTGATCTACACTCTGTTTGGACTCTCATTCATTTCAGTGATTTTGGGCATTTGGACAGGCACTTTGCTACAGGGGAACATTGGAATGACCTCCACCAATTACTCACAGCCAGCTCCTGACCGATTGGGTAACAATACTCAAATATAAGTTTATGAATTCATACTTTTAAAATTCAGTGACATGCATGCAATTTTATGGTTTATGAATTTTTTAATATTCATTTAAATGTACTATTTTTCATTTTACTAATAAATTGTATAACTTTAGGTTCTGCACATCCAGCCACCCTTTGTGCCTCCCATGGCACCTTGGGATCTCAATTTGGTGCTGCAGTTCCTCCAATCGGATTGGTTTGAACCGTTACAGGAGGTAGACATAAAATATGTTACGTGGAAGACCGTCACACTGTTGGCTTTGGCTTCAGCAAGACATGTGTCGGAGCTGGGGGCGTTGTCTCACAAGAGCCCCTATTTAATTTTCTATGAGGAAAGAGCTGAACTCAGGACTAGTCATAAATTTCTTCCTAAGGTGGTGTGGTGGTGTCTGCATTTCTCATCAACCAACTCATTGTGGTTCCGGTTGTTACCGACACCTCTGTTGTCACTTCAAGTCTTCGGATGTTATGAGGGCTTTGAAGGTGTATGTGAAGAGGACAGCTCGTCACAGGAAATCAGACTCGCTGTTTGTTCTTTACCATCCCAATAAGACTGGGTGTCCTGCTTCAAAGCATGCTTATTCCACGGCAGGATTGACAGTTCCTATATATATATATATATATATATATATATACAGGCCCACTTGACTAGGCTGGTGGGTTCTTCTTGGGCGGCTGCCCGGGGTGTCTCGGCCTTACAGCTCTGCCGAGCGGCTACTTGGTCAGGTTCCAACACGTTTGCAAAGTTCTACAAGTTCGATACTTTGACTTTCAGTTTGGTCAATCAGTTCTGCAGGAACCTCAGCACTCTCCCACCCGGTTTGGGAGCTTTGGTACTTCCCCATGGTACTAAATGGATCCCCAGTATCCTCTAGGACAGAAGAGAAAATAGGATTTTAATTACCTACCGGTAAATCCTTTTCTCATAGTCCGTAAAGGATACTAGGTGCCCACCCAGTGCTTCGTTCTTCCTGCACTGTTACTTGGTTAAGTATTCTGGTTTGTTCAGCTGTTCCTGTTCCTGTTTCAAGTTTGGTTAGCATTGCTTTCCTCTTGTTTGTGTGTGCTGGTTCGGAATCTCACCACTATCCTTATCTATCCTTCTCTCAAAGTATGTCCGTCTCCTCGGGCACAGTTTCCTAGACTGAGTCTGGTAGGAAGGGCATAGAGGGAGGAGCCAGCCCACACTATCAAATTCTTAAAGTGCCCATGGCTCCTAGTGTACCGTCTATAATCCATGGTACTAAATGAATCCCCAGTATCCTCTGCGGACTACGAGAAAAGAACTTACCGGCAGGTAATTAAAATCCTATTTTATATATATATATATATATATATATATATATACATACACACTGCTCAAAAAAATAAAGGGAACACTTAAACAACACATCCTAGATCTGAATGAATGAAATATTAAATACTTTGTTCTTTACATAGTTGAATGCGCTGACAACAAAATCACACAAAAATTATCAATGGAAATTAAATTTATTAACCCATGGAGGTCTGGATTTGGAGTCACACTCAAAATTAAAGTGGAGAAACACACTACAGGCTGATCCAACTTTGATGTAATGTCCTTAAAACAAGTCAAAATGAGGCTCAGTAGTGTGTGTGTGGCCTCCACATGCCTGTATGACCTCCCTACAATGCCTGGGCATGCTCCTGATGAGGTGGCGGATGGTCTCCTGAGGGATCTCCTCCCAGACCTGGACTAAAGCATCCGCCAACTCCTGGACAGTCTGTGGTGCAACGTGGCGTTGGTGGATGGAGCGAGACATGATGTCGCAGATGTGCTCAATTGGATTCAGGTCTGGGGAACGGGCGGGCCAGTCCATAGCATCAATGCCTTCGTCTTGCAGGAACTGCTGACACACTCCAGCCACATGAGGTCTAGCATTGTCTTGCATTAGGAGGAACCCAGGGCCAACCGCACCAGCATATTGTCTCACAAGGGGTCTGAGGATCTCATCTCGGTACCTAATGGCAGTCAGGCTACCTCTGGCGAGCACATGGAGGGCTGTGCGGCCCCCCAAAGAAATACCACCCCACACCATTACTGACCCACTGCCAAACCGGTCATGCTGGAGGATGTTGCAGGCAGCAGAACGTTCTCTTTGGCGTCTCCAGACTCTGTCACGTCTGTCACATGTGCTCAGTGAGAACCTGCTTTCATCTGTGAAGAGCACAGGGCGCCAGTGGCGAATTTGCCAATCTTGGTGTTCTCTGGCAAATGCCAAACGTCCTGCACGGTGTTGGGCTGTAAGCACAACCCCCACCTGTGGACGTCGGGCCCTCATACCACCCTCATGGAGTCTGTTACTGATCGTTTGAGTAGACACATGCACATTTGTGGCTTGCTGGAGGTCATTTTGCAGGGCTCTGGCAGTGTTCCTCCTGTTCCTCCCTGCACAAAGGTGGAGGTAGCGGTCCTGCTGCTGGGTTGTTGCCCTCCTACGGCCTCCTCCACGTCTCCTGATGTACTGGCCTGTCTCCTGGTAGCGCCTCCATGCTCTGGACACTACGCTGACAGACACAGCAAACCTTCTTGCCACAGCTCGCATTGATGTGCCATCCTGGATGAGCTGCACTACCTGAGCCACTTGTGTGGGTTGTAGGGAGGTCATACAGGCACGTGGAGGCCACACACACTACTGAGCCTCATTTTGACTTGTTTTAAGGACATTACATCAAAGTTGGATCAGCCTGTAGTGTGTTTTTCCACTTTAATTTTAAGGGTGACTCCAAATCCAGACCTCCATGGGTTAATAAATTTGATTTCCATTGATAATTTTTGTGTGATTTTGTTGTCAGCACATTCAACTATGTAAAGAACAAAGTATTTAATAAGAATATTTCATTCATTCAGATTTAGGATGTGCTATTTTAGTGTTCCCTTTATTTTTTTGAGCAGTGTGTATATATATATATATATATATATATATATATATATCACAATAGAATATACCCTTAACTCGCGCTGTATACAATTCAGCAGCACCTCTATAGTAATCACCTTGCTAGTCAGTGACAAAAATAGTGCTATAGATACAATACTCAGAGGGCGCTCAATTACACAATTGTTCAAATAAAATTCAAAACCAGCATGACCTAAATTACACTTGATTTAATAAAATTATAATATTTAAAATATTGTGCAATGATACATCAATATAGTATTTTATACAGTAAATTCATAAAACAATATTTCATAAAACCCAACGCATTTCGTCCGTTATGGACTTCATCAGGGGTATAGGTCTTCGCTGGTGTTAATCAAATGGAGAAGAGGAAAGAACAAAAGAGCAAAAAAGAAGAATCAATAAGAATCATCATAATATACAGATCTATATTCAATAGGTAACAATTTAATCGTTTTTACAACGGAAACTTTTACAACAGCTTTTAAATCACGGTTTTTCCATAGAAAGAGAATAATTAAATTCTTTAGTAGACATTGAAAGAAGAAGATACTCTCCAATATTCATTTTAGGCCATAAATGCCCTATTTGCCATACTTTCAGAGAAAAACTACTTACTGTGCAAATAAACTGCTCAG
Organism: Pseudophryne corroboree; assembly: GCF_028390025.1. Classification (NCBI taxonomy): domain Eukaryota; kingdom Metazoa; phylum Chordata; class Amphibia; order Anura; family Myobatrachidae; genus Pseudophryne; species Pseudophryne corroboree. The sequence goes on along the minus strand of NC_086452.1, from coordinate 353,429,872 downwards.
AGTAGATTATTCGTTCTTTATGATACGATATTTTATTATCTGTGATTCTAAAAATGAAATAAATATTGTTTTAAACGGTACTGAAAGGTTGAAATAGAATTACATCTAATTATACAGGTTGAGTATCCCATATCCAAATATTCCGAAATACGGAATATTCCGAAATACGGAATTTTTTGAGAGAGTGTGAGATAATGAAACCTTTGTTTTCTGATGGCTCAATGTACACAAACAATGTTTAATGCACAAAGTTATTAAAAATATTGTATTAAATGACCTTTAAGCTGTGTGTATAAGGTGTATATGAAGCATAAATGAATTGTGTGAATGTACACACACTTTGTTTAATGCACAAAGTTATTAAAAATATTGGCTAAAATGACCTCCAGGCTGTGTGTATAAGGTGTATATGAAACACAAATGCATTCTGTACTTAGACTTGGGTCCCATCACCATGATATCTCATTATGGTATGCAATTATTCCAAAATACGGAAAAATCCCATATCCAAAATACTTCTGGCCCCAAGCATTTTGGATAAGGGATACTCAACCTGTAATGGATAACTCACTTGGCTGTATCTGGGAATAATCTTCATTAGGGATCAACTACTCCTATATTATAGTCAATCAATGTCCAATATGTCTAAATGAGAAATTAAACAGTATCATAGGATGAAAGCCTCAAGAAATTTAGAATCTTAATGGAATATGTACCTATACTCACGTTCCAATTAAAGAGATAAAGTGTCACCTGCTGATAGATGGTCCAATCTTAACTGGATGGGCCAGTCTACGAAATTATTTAAAAATAATCATTAATAACCAAAGAACTTAATTGGTATAATTAATTACTGAACTTAGTTAAAACTTACTTAAAGTTCAGCACGATGATAGCAATTGAGCTAAAATGCTCCACAAAAACCAATAAGGTGCGTCATCAGACTGAAATCAAACAGATTATATTAGGGACCTAATTGGTCACCAATATTATCACTTAATTCAGGGTCATAAACATTACTTACAATAAAGGATTCTTTAGGGTTCAACACCAAGCAAGTTCTAAACTCCACAATGGCCAGTGAGATATAGCGTCCAGCTAGAACTAAATAAATTATATTATAAACCCAATTTGGTATTAACCTATTTAATTGGAAAGCATCAGTAGTACTTACAATGAGAGATTCAGGACCTATGTGGCTGCCTCCTTTCCTGTATGTCAAGTGATTTGGGAGAGATTTTTGAGGCCTATTTATACCCCTAGGGAGTTTACATCACTTCCCCCCTCTGTTGATAGGTTAAATCTAATAAGTAATTTAAATGACATTATACCATTATTACACCAGTCTAAAGCCTGATACCTATATATAAGGATCAAGCTAAATCATCAGTTATTTGTATCTAAAAGGCTAGTATTCATTTATTCTGATGGAAATTTACTATTACTTCCGCCTTGCGTTCCATCTGTTTTCGCGGTGGAATGCATAAGTTTCCGCCCCCGTTACTAAGCGGGATCGGGGCAGCCCCACTGGTCATTTCTATTGATTCCCCCGTTTCTTATTTAATTAAACCCAGGGAGACGGACACTCGATGATAAGAGGATTATCCTCTTCTGTATCGCTGTGCGTTCCACCCATAGCGGCGGTGGAACGCACAGCGTCACTTCCGGATTGTCCCGTGCGCTCCATCCATAGTATTGGTGGAGCGCACGTCTGCACTTCCGAACCTGCGCGTTGTCACAGTGAAATCCTAAAGCGCCAGTGTATATATTATACACATCGGTAATGAGGCGCACAGCTAGAGGCCGTAATACATTACATTCCTATATATGTTAAAGACTGATCATAACATGAATGAATACCATATGCGAACATTATGTTAATTGTCCCTATTTATTATGTTCCAATGTGAAACCGATCATTAAGGAAAAATTTAAGGAGTGTAAGACATTCTTTTCCCAATACCTTTACATTAATAATTATGGACAAGACATAAATAATGCAAAAAAACCATACGATACAGTGCACTGATAGTTGAAGAAATACAATATATTAGGAAATATTTCCAAATGGAAAAAGATGTGCTTTATGTACTGGTCCCAATGGGGACTAAAAACCCATAAGGGGACCAATAGATGTAAAACAATAAACAGTACATATCTACAAGTTTACACAGCCTAGCAACCTAAAAAAGAAACTCTGTATATATATATATATATATATATGCACACATATACAGTGTATATTGTAACAAGCAACCTTCCACCAGGCACGACACTGACACAGTTGTATAAAAGAAAAGCAGTCCGTTTACTTCCACAGCACAGTAAACAGACTTTTCACAGCATGTTCAAGGGGTACCTCAATTAGGCACCGGTTCACAAACAGCATGTACACAATCTCAGACTCCCTGTCTCTAACCCACTGGCCCGCCCTCTATCGCCTGGCCACTTGTTGGCATCAGGAGCACTGAGCTCTTGCCCTAACGAGCTTTATAAAAGTGTGGCACAGGTGTGCCTGATTGCTGGGAGCGCTTGCTCCAATACCTGGACCGGACCTGCATGGATGGGATCTCATGTATGAAATTGCAGGGTATTTCTGTGTATCAACATCAATACAATAATATCATTTCCAACTGCCAGGTAATCTTTGACACAACATTAAAGAGACAACCTGCTGTGTCCCAACACCTTCCTGGGCTTCCTCTTGGTCAAGCCCTAAACCATACTTGCCTACCTGACCCTCTCCATGAGGGAGAAAATACTCTGTTCCTGGACTTTCCTGGTCTTGTATGATTGCCATCACCTGTGGTGAGCTAGTTAATTGATAAGAAAGGTGTTTCACCACAGGTGATGGCAATCATACATTACCAGGAAAGTCCAGGAACAGAGCATTTTCTCCCTCATGGAGTGGGTCAGGTAGGCAAGTATGGCCCTAAACCCAGGTCACCTTAGCCCGGGGCACCCGAACTGTTGCCCCGTCCTGCAAACACCCGGGGTGGCATCCGGACTGGGCTGCCACAATATATCATACCTCCCAACATGACCCTCTCCAGGAGGGACACAATGCTCTGCTCCTGGACTTCCCTCTTAATTTATGATTGCCCTCACCTGTGGTAAAACACCTTTCTTAGCCTTAACCTGTTTAAAACAGGTGCCGGAAATCATAGATTAAGAGAAAAGTCCAGAAGCAGAGCATTGTGTCCCTCCTGGAGAGGGTCATGTTGGGAGGTATGATATATATAAATATACATTATATATAGAATGCATTGTTTGGAGGGAGGCAGCACTCTGGAGACTGTAAACAGGCCAATCTCACCAAACAGCAATGTTTATTCTGTCAACACTTCGGGGCTCCAGCCCCTTCCTCAGGGTGTATATATAGAATGCATATATATATATACTGTATATATATATATATATATATATACACTAGTGATGTGCACCGGAAATTTTTCGGGTTTTGTGTTTTGGTTTTGGGTTCGGTTCCGCGGCCGGGTTTTGGGTTCGGACGCGTTTTGGCAAAACCTTACCGAAATTTTTTTGTCGGATTCGGGTGTGTTTTGGAATCGGGTGTTTTTTTCAAAAAACCCTAAAAAACAGCTTAAATCATAGAATTTGGGGGTCATTTTGATTCCATAGTATTATTAACCTCAATACCATAATTTCCACTCATTTTCAGTCTATTCTGAACACCTCACATCTCACAATATTATTTTTAGTCCTAAAATTTGCACCGAGGTCGCTGGATGGCTAAGCTAAGCGACCCAAGTGGCCGACACAAACACCTGGCCCATCTAGGAGTGGCACTGCAGTGTCAGATAGGATGGCCCTTCAAAAAAATTGTCCCCAAACAGCACATGATGCAAAGAAAAAAAGAGGCGCAATGAGGTAGCTGTGTGACTAAGCTAAGCGACCCAAGTGGCCGACACAAACACCTGGCCCATCTAGGAGTGTCACTGCAGTGTCACGCAGGATGGCCCTTCAAAAAATACTCCCCAAACAGCACATGATGCAAAGAAAAAAAGAGGCGCAATGAGGTAGCTGTGTGACTAAGATAAGCGACCCAAGTGGCCGACACAAACATCTTGCCCATCTAGGAGTGGCACTGCAGTGTCACGCAGGATGGCCCTTCAAAAAAATACTCCCCAAACAGCACATGACGCAAAGAAAAAAAGAGGCGCAATGAGGTAGCTGTGTGACTAAGCTAAGCGACCCTAGTGGCCGACACAAACACCTGGCCCATCTAGGAGTGGCACTGCAGTGTGAACATCATCTTCTCCACATTTTCTGGAAGTAACCTCGTACGCCGATTGCTGGCAAGGTGAGCGGCTGCACTAAACACTCTTTCGGAGTACACACTGGAGGGAGGGCAACTTAGGTAGAATAAAGCCAGTTTCTGCAAGGGCCTCCAAATTGCCTCTTTTTCCTGCCAGTATACGTACGGACTGTCTGACGTGCCTACTTGGATGCGGTCACTCATATAATCCTCCACCATTCTTTCAATGGTGACAGAATCATATGCTGTGACAGTAGACGACATGTCAGTAATCGTTGGCAGGTCCTTCAGACCGGACCAGATGTCAGCACTCGCTCCAGACTGCCCTGCATCACCGCCAGCGGGTGGGCTCAGAATTCTTAGCCTTTTCCTCGCACCCCCAGTTGCAGGAGAATGTGAAGGAGGAGCTGTTGACGGGTCACGTTCCGCTTGACTTTACAATTGTCAAAGTCAAAAATATTACATAGAGAGACCATATAAACTGCACACATATAAGCCGCTATACTTGCAAATATGCGCAGCGAGCACAGCAAACACCAGACATAATGGAGATTTAGAATTGGCTGATGAATTAATGTCATGGATGTGTATCATTCGAACCGAACCAGATAAACACATCATGTTTGGTATTGAAGCAAGCAGAATGAGGTGTGGGTTAGTTTGAGGCCTGTTGTGTTGTTGTGGGACATTGCAGCGGATAGATATGATTATATGTATAAAAGCTAAGATCATATTGTTAGAACAATGGATGCTCAAGACAACCTTTTACTAAGTTTTCAGGGCTGAACCTGATTAGCACATACAAAGAGAATGGTGACTCAATACAAAGGAGAAAGAAAGACCCCTCCCCCAGGTACTGGTCAAACAGGAAGGTAGTGGTCAGGTGTGGCCTCAGAGAACAGATGTAATGTAGCTACACTCACACACACACACAGCTACCTAGCACCCAGCAGCATGGCGGCTGAATCCCCAGGACATCCTCCAAACTAAAGGCTAAGTATTGAACCTCACATGGCTAGATAAGGAAACAGATTGCTTTCTGGTTTAAATAGGATATTGTAACTTGGTTGTGTGATTGTTGGGTGTTTGTGGATACTCTGTGAAGTCCGTGATGAATTGGAACAGTATACAATCTGTAGCATAGTATTTGTGGTATTTGCTTGCCTATGGAGATTTAAAATAGATTGTGCTGGTTAGTTATAATATATATATCCTGTTAATCATAAATACCACCATGCAGTTACGTTTGTGTTAATTACATTGTGATCTGGTCTTGTGATGAATATGCTCTGGTTATTGAGATACTGAAGTTGTTTGGGATGTGAAATTATGAGATGGTTCTAGGAAGTTGGATTACATTGTGAAAGGTGTTTTAGATGGTTTGGAATTGTAAAATCAGAACATATGCATTGTTTTGAGGCTTGGACATTTTGGAAGAAAATGGAGTCTTGTGTTTTCTGCTATGTGATTGTGGTTTAGTATAGAGTGCCATGTGTTTGGACCTGCAAATCTAAAATGGCTGCTGCTGGATGTCTTCCCCTCCCCCTTTCAGGCATGTGGTGCAGTCTTTAGAATTATGGGAGTTTTCTCAAAATGGAGTCTAGCTTCCATCCCATGCTGTATTCAGCATTGACTAACTGCGCAGCGATTGTCTCTCACATGTGTAGTTTTATCTGCAACCATGTTGTCTCTTATTTAATGTTATCATGAGCCATTTCTCTCTATCTCTCTCTTCTTCTCTTCCCCTTCCATTTTCCCATAAATAGTAATTGTATTGTATTGTATTTCTTGTGTAGTTATCTGGTTAGGTAGTCTCTGTTATATTGTAGTGTATCATTTGTACTGTGATTCTCTTTTACAAGTATATTAGATATAATACAGTTAATAGGCTTTGGACCCTAAACCAGTATCTGTGTATTTCCTATAGTGTAATGTGTTCACTTGAGCGTCGGTGACGCTCAAGCAGCTTTGTAGTTAGTCAGGTTACACAAGGTTGCACTTACACCCTGTATTCACATTAAGGTATTCTGTGTATTTCATTGGTATAAGGTTTAGACATAAAAGTATAGCGTTGTGAGCGTCTGCGCCGCTGGTGATCTCCTCGTGGTCTCGAGCGAACCGCTACGCCATAGCGAATCATTCTGTCCTGTGATCTCTGGGCCGTGAGCGAACGTGACGCTTGAGCGTCTCGCCTACGGCTGAGCGATCGTTACGCAACTAGCGTACCCATACGATACTTCTTAAGTAAACAGCGTACAGTGTTCTTAGACTTCATAAAGGGTTGGTTATACGACAAAGGAATTTAGCATTGTCAATTGGGGGACTCGTCCTATCCTTCACATATCTCTGCTAGGTAATATCAGCAGACATTATCCATCAGCAAAGGGCGGGATCATATTCCTTGCAGTGCTGATTGGATAAGCGTCTGTTTCGCTTAGTAAAGGGTGCTGAGGGAATCCGGGACCGGAGGTAAGAACAGTACGCTATTGTCTTTGAAAATCTGGTTTTTATTTCAATTTGGTGCCAACTACACACTCAGGCCTAGAATAACTTTAGGAGTTTTGAATGATGACTTTCTTTGTGACAAGAGGCCGCATGGTCTGTCCACCATTTTGTGTGACCCTCATGGAGGTGGAAGGGGGAGGAGCAGCGGCCATTTTGGGAAGGTCAATTTTTTTATTTTTTTTTCTGAGCGGCTGGTTTTCAGTTGACTCAGGAAACAATCAGCCATCCACTGTCAAAAAGAAATCATCATTTAATGAGTTTTTTTTTAATGCATTTATTTAATCTATATCATAGTCAATCATAAGTAATAGTGATTGGTACTTATATGTAATATCTATATGCGTGTGCTTACATCAATGTATGTTATTAGATTAAATTTAGAATTGCATTTTCATCTGTGTAAGTTTCACATCTCACCTTCCTGTTTGCCATTTGCATTGATAACGTGCTGAGAAAAAACAAGCACACAGCATAGAAGATACTGTGTGGTGTTTGGTAAGCGTTTATATAGTGAAATATCGCTTATAGTAAGGCGATACAGAAGCCACAAGACAATAGCACACATTTGTTCAGTTTCCAAAATTTAGTTTAAATACCTTACTTTACTGTAACGCCTCTGGGGAGAGCTATCAGACTACGGGAAATGATTTTTCTGATCAGAAAACTATAAGAATGATAGTGGGTTGAAAACGGTATGAGTGTATTGAATCCCGCTTTGTGGACTTTGTGATCTATGTGATAAAACGGTATTGAATTCCGCTTTGTGGACTTTGTGATCTGTGTGATCTATGTGGAACGTGATGAGCACGATCTGAGTGAAAACGTGCAACAGAGTGTGATAAAGTTTTCGTTGTATTACGCTCTGGCTGTTTTGGAGCACAGTAGGGAGACTCCAATGATCCTACCATTTATGGGCAACAAGTGTCTATAAGTGGTACGATTGGACCGCACGGTTGTATGTGTGACCAATAACGCAACGTGATATGAGGTCGTATATCCATGCGTAAATCTTGCCCTCATACGTGTTGTAGGGAGCACATGCAAGCGTGATTTGTGTAAAAGAAAAAGGAAGGGAATTTTCTCAGGAAAATCTCTAGAGATAGGGCCTGCAACGGCTACACGTGTCTGCTAGAAGGCGGACCGGAGATACCCGGAGCAGAAGAAGTTCAGTGGAAGAGCTTTAAGGATTTCCAACGAAGTTCTGTGTTTGGTGCATTTTAGGAAGTTTTTCTGTGTTAAAAAGGTCCACAATGGCAGCCAAGTGCACAACACAGAGACGGTCGGAGGTCAGGATTCAGACTCCAGAGGCTTGCAGACCCCGAGGGTCTGCTCGGTTAGTAATGTGGGGGAAATATGGTCCCCACTCTGAGACCTTTTGTGATGAATGGACACGAATGACTGCGGGGGATAAGGCACCATTTCCCGGGATAGGTAGTTTTGACTCAGAGGTGTTGCATAATTTAAGGCGAAGGATATGTCTCATCAAATCAGCAAAGAGACGAATCAAGCATTATGATTGTTTACAGATATGGCAACAGGAGAGTGAAATGCAAAGAAATGTAACTTACTTACCTAACTTTCATCTTGAGAGGTGGCAATGGAGGGGATTGTGGTTGCGGAGAAAAGCACAGGGTTGAACAATAAAAACGCTCTTAGCAACTGTAGTATAGATTATAAGAATAAGTGTAATAAATGTAACAATGATTATTGTAATACTGTTGAATGTACAACTATTAACCTATGCAAGTTGCACCCCATGTCGAACTTCCCCCAGGAATACACTCATGAAAGTGAGGCCAGAACAATGTCGGCACCTCTTCCGGAAGCCATCCTACAAGACATCCAGGTGGACGCGACCAAATTGGTAAAGGCAATAATCAAACCCCCTAACGGAGGGTCAGGTGAGGTCGTGTCCACAGGTACGTACAATGTTTTATATCACGCACAAACAAATGTACCCCATATTATAAGACCAAAACAAGGTGATGTAATTGAGTTTAGTCCTGTCAGGGTGATCACAGTCCCCAATGGGAAGACTGACGATCAGGGAACCATTCCCGTCAAGGACAGTGCAATGCGCCATCCCTGGTCCCGGACAGAATTGAGATCAATCATGTCTGATTACCCAGATCCTAGGAAAGATCTAACTGTATGATCAAAGATTCACAGAAGGTATACCAACCCCCTAGACAACGACATAATCATGGTATCCAAGGAATCAGGTAGGTACAGGGAAAGCGGTTGATGGTGATGAGCATCCAAGCGTTTGAGGAGGCATCAAATCAACCAAAACCCCAGGCCATTGGCACATGGAGGAACTTAAGGATTTGTTATCTTTGTAAAAGAGAAGGGCATTATGCCAGTAACTGCAACAGCCCACATAAAATCAGACCCCCTAGACATGAAAATGAGCAAAAGTTATGACACACCAAATTACAAGCAGGGATCACATAGGAAGAATTTTGAGCCACACCCATGATAGGTAGTCAAGAAAGGTGATCATACGACTGATGGTAAGCCTGAGGTAACTGTTAATAAATTGGGAGGTCATTCACTGAAAGACACAGGAATGACCAGGTGAAACGTTGTAAATGTATCAGTGAAATGTTTTTTTTTTCTCTCTCTCTCTCTATCCCCATCTCTGACGAGTATTGGTAAGAATTCACACATTGCATACCCACTTGGTCCTTGCAGAAGTCTACCAAACCCCAGCATGACCTCCGCCACAATGTATTTCTGGCCAGATACAGACAGTGGAGTAATGCAGGTGCTGGTGGGGAGGGACTGCTCAAGGAGACCAGTAGACACATAGATATGACAGCCTAATAAGTCTGACAATGTTTTTCTAATGCTAACAATGTTTTCTTAATGTTGACAATGTTTAAAAATGCTTTGTTTCTCTTTTCTTATTGATGGTTATTGTCGAGTTATGTAATGTATATATGCACATGAATTGTTCTCTATCTCTTTTTTTTTTTTTTTTTTGTTGTCTCTCTCTTCCCACTCATGTTTCCATGGTTTAAAGATGGTATGTCACCCCTCAGTTGGACCAATGGTAATGCCAGATTTTTTTTCTCCTTACAGAAAGATCGCCGGTTAGGAAGGAATATTGCATCACCAGAATGTTCGTTTGGAAGACTGAGAGACAGCACCTTTGAGAGGACAGCAGAACAAGAAGAACAACAAGACGAGAGAACTTATTATCGTAACAAGTTCTCTCCCCCTCAAACTGTTTTCTTATACCCCCATTACAAATTTCTTCTTTTCTCCTCCTGTAAGATGGACTTGCCCCAAGAGACTGTGATATGGATTTTCCCGTTAACCATGATGTTGACCAGAGCAGTCTGTTTCGGTGAGAGTACCAGTGAGGTCGAGAAAGGATCCAGAAAGGTCCTGATGACTGAGACGGAGGTGTAAAATTCCAATAGCAACCCAATCACCAAGCAAAGGCGAGTACCGGGCACGATCTAACAACCATGTTATCTGTAAACATTTTCTTTGAAGGATTGTTAGTTCAAAAAAAAGAAAAACTGTATCTGTAGGCTCTGTGACAATGGTTGAAGATGGATGCATAAAGAAATGCCAATCCAGTCTTAATATCCATATGGACCAGCATCCATTGAGTGACCATCACTCCTTAGTGGGTAACGTGTTAAATAAAACAGATTGTTGGGTATGCTCTCAAGTACCTCAGGGTCATAGCAAATCAGGGCTAGTACCATTTCCTTTAACGTTAGGGGAGGTACTTGAGCTAAGGGGTGGGAGACCGGTGGACCGGAGGTTTAACATCTCCAGCCCTCCTAGTTTGAAGCTCCACCAATACCATGTGGATAGGTCCCTCTTATGTTTTAATATCTCCAATCCCCGTAAGCCGGGAAATTGGGAAGTGTCATGGAGCAACCTTACCATGACCTTTTCACACAGAGCAGATAGAATGCCTACAGATACAGAGCTTGTACGCCACATAGCCAGTAGAGGAAAATCTTTCCGGTATCGATATACCTTAGGAAATAGGATTACTAGAGTTGGAGAGGTATCACCAGGATACTGTGCACATATCGTACAAACTGATACGTGTATTAAGCAGATGGAAGAATTAGGGTCAGGAGATTTCACCTGGAAGGTTTGTAACATGGTCATGTCCTTCTCCGTCCCTTTTGTTCTCCCCGATGACGCATATTTCATATGCGGGAGAAAGGCGTATGAGCGGCTTGCCCCAAACTCTGAAGGATTGTGTTGTATTGGAAAAGTACTACCTGAGGTAATGAGTCTAAGGAGTGAGGAAACTGTAATTAACCTGGATTTGGTATATGACCCAATGATAGAAACCATGATGTGATGAAAATGCGATTATACGGTCCGTTTCTTTCACCTGTTTTTCTGCTTTTCTCCAAGATACAAAGACCCCTTGGACGAGGAAGTTAACGAGACGCTATACAGACAACAGACAAGAACCAAAGATGAAGTTTTGACAACCTATGATATGGACACTTGATGAACTTTGCCATGGATCCCCAGTTTCCCTAGTATTTTTAAACTCACGCTAGCCCAACATTTTTGTAAATCTGATGGCACTGACAAAGCTATTTGCTCATGCCCAAGGAGCAATACAGCGCAAAGAAGACGACTCTCAACAGATACCGAACAAAACTTCAACAACAGATGTACATTTCCCTGACATAGAATATCATTGCATTTTCCATAAGTGTTCTTTATCTTCATCTCTACAACCCTCAGGTAATGACACACATAGGCGATAGGGAATACAGGCACAGATATCAGCAACCACATACCTCCCCCATTCATGTATCATCAACTAAAATGTGCTCCCCCATTTTGTTACAACCACAGCCGAAATGAGCTCGGTAAAGTTTGACAGCCCATCCACAGACCCTTAGTACGGGATAAGAAGGAATTCAAATGTATACTTCGCAATACCTCGAAGCTTGATGTACAACACGTACGGCACGATGATACATGACCCCCCAAACATGGATTCATACACACATGCTTCTGCTTTCTCACTAGGTCATACCCTCTTCACACCTTCTCCTCTCTCCTCCCTTACCCAACCATGGAAATGTATTAACCCCTGACATATATTTTTCTCTTTTTGAAATGTTTTAGGAAGTGGCAGTTATTGGTGACTGCCAAAGGGTGGACTGTCAAAGTCAAAAATATTACATAGAGAGACCATATAAACTGCACACATATAAGCCGCTATACTTGCAAATATGCGCAGCGAGCACAGCAAACACCAGACATAATGGAGATTTAGAATTGGCTGATGAATTAATGTCATGGATGTGTATCATTCGAACCGAACCAGATAAACACATCATGTTTGGTATTGAAGCAAGCAGAATGAGGTGTGGGTTAGTTTGAGGCCTGTTGTGTTGTTGTGGGACATTGCAGCGGATAGATATGATTATATGTATAAAAGCTAAGATCATATTGTTAGAACAATGGATGCTCAAGACAACCTTTTACTAAGTTTTCAGGGCTGAACCTGATTAGCACATACAAAGAGAATGGTGACTCAATACAAAGGAGAAAGAAAGACCCCTCCCCCAGGTACTGGTCAAACAGGAAGGTAGTGGTCAGGTGTGGCCTCAGAGAACAGATGTAATGTAGCTACACTCACACACACACACAGCTACCTAGCACCCAGCAGCATGGCGGCTGAATCCCCAGGACATCCTCCAAACTAAAGGCTAAGTATTGAACCTCACATGGCTAGATAAGGAAACAGATTGCTTTCTGGTTTAAATAGGATATTGTAACTTGGTTGTGTGATTGTTGGGTGTTTGTGGATACTCTGTGAAGTCCGTGATGAATTGGAACAGTATACAATCTGTAGCATAGTATTTGTGGTATTTGCTTGCCTATGGAGATTTAAAATAGATTGTGCTGGTTAGTTATAATATATATATCCTGTTAATCATAAATACCACCATGCAGTTACGTTTGTGTTAATTACATTGTGATCTGGTCTTGTGATGAATATGCTCTGGTTATTGAGATACTGAAGTTGTTTGGGATGTGAAATTATGAGATGGTTCTAGGAAGTTGGATTACATTGTGAAAGGTGTTTTAGATGGTTTGGAATTGTAAAATCAGAACATATGCATTGTTTTGAGGCTTGGACATTTTGGAAGAAAATGGAGTCTTGTGTTTTCTGCTATGTGATTGTGGTTTAGTATAGAGTGCCATGTGTTTGGACCTGCAAATCTAAAATGGCTGCTGCTGGATGTCTTCCCCTCCCCCTTTCAGGCATGTGGTGCAGTCTTTAGAATTATGGGAGTTTTCTCAAAATGGAGTCTAGCTTCCATCCCATGCTGTATTCAGCATTGACTAACTGCGCAGCGATTGTCTCTCACATGTGTAGTTTTATCTGCAACCATGTTGTCTCTTATTTAATGTTATCATGAGCCATTTCTCTCTATCTCTCTCTTCTTCTCTTCCCCTTCCATTTTCCCATAAATAGTAATTGTATTGTATTGTATTTCTTGTGTAGTTATCTGGTTAGGTAGTCTCTGTTATATTGTAGTGTATCATTTGTACTGTGATTCTCTTTTACAAGTATATTAGATATAATACAGTTAATAGGCTTTGGACCCTAAACCAGTATCTGTGTATTTCCTATAGTGTAATGTGTTCACTTGAGCGTCGGTGACGCTCAAGCAGCTTTGTAGTTAGTCAGGTTACACAAGGTTGCACTTACACCCTGTATTCACATTAAGGTATTCTGTGTATTTCATTGGTATAAGGTTTAGACATAAAAGTATAGCGTTGTGAGCGTCTGCGCCGCTGGTGATCTCCTCGTGGTCTCGAGCGAACCGCTGCGCCATAGCGAATCATTCTGTCCTGTGATCTCTGGGCCGTGAGCGAACGTGACGCTTGAGCGTCTCGCCTACGGCTGAGCGATCGTTACGCAACTAGCGTACCCATACGATACTTCTTAAGTAAACAGCGTACAGTGTTCTTAGACTTCATAAAGGGTTGGTTATACGACAAAGGAATTTAGCATTGTCACAATTTTCTCACCAACAGGTCTTTGAACCCCTGCAGACTTGTGTCTGCCGGAAAGAGAGATACAACGTAGGTTTTAAATCTAGGATCGAGCACGGTGGCCAAAATGTAGTGCTCTGATTTCAACAGATTGACCACCCGTGAATCCTGGTTAAGCGAATGAAGGGCTCCATCCACAAGTCCCATATGCCTAGTGGAATCGCTCTGTTTTAGCTCCTCCTTCAATGTCTCCAGCTTCTTCTGCAAAAGCCTGATGAGGGGAATGACCTGACTCAGGCTGGCAGTGTCTGAACTGACTTCACGTGTGGCAAGTTCAAAGGGTTGCAGAACCGTGCACAACATTGAAATCATTCTCCACTGCGCTTGAGACAGGTGCATTCCACCTCCTTTGCCTATATCGTGGCCAGATGTATAGGCTTGAATGGCCTTTTGCTGTTCCTCCATCCTCTGAAGCATATAGAGGGTTGAATTCCACCTCGTTACCACCTCTTGCTTCAGATGATGGCAGGGCAGGTTCAGGTATTTTTGGTGGTGCTCCAGTCTTCTGTACGCGGTGCCTGAACGCCGAAAGTGGCCCGCAATTCTTCGGGCCACCGACAGCATCTCTTGCACGCCCCTGTCGTTTTTTAAATAATTCTGCACAACCAAATTCAAGGTATGTGCAAAACATGGGACGTGCTGGAATTTGCCCAGATGTAATGCACGCACAATATTGCTGGCGTTGTCCGATGTCACAAATCCCCAGGAGAGTCCAATTGGGGTAAGCCATTCTGCGATGATCTTCCTCAGTTGCCGTAAGAGGTTTTCAGCTGTGTGCGTATTCTGGAAAGCGGTGATACAAAGTGTAGCCTGCCTAGGAACGAGTTGGCGTTTGCGAGATGCTGCTACTGGTGCCGCCGCTGCTGTTCTTGCAGCGGGAGGCAATACATCTACCCAGTGGGCTGTCACAGTCATATAGTCCTGAGTCTGCCCTGCTCCACTTGTCCACATGTTCGTGGTTAAGTGGACATTGGGTACAACTGCATTTTTTAGGACACTGGTGAGTCTTTTTCTGAGGTCTGTGTACATTTTCGGTATCGCCTGCCTAGAGAAATGGAACCTAGATGGTATTTGGTACCGGGGACACAGTACCTCAATCAAGTCTATAGTTGGCTCTGAATTAACGATGGATACCGGAACCACGTTTCTCACCGCCCAGGCTGCCAAGGCCTCAGTTATCCGCTTTGCAACAGGATGACTGCTGTGATATTTCATCTTCCTCGCAAAGGACTGTTGTACAGTCAATTGCTTACTGGAAGTAGTACAAGTGGTCTTCCGACTTCCCCTCTGGGATGACGATCGACTCCCAGCAGCAACAACAGCAGCGCCAGCAGCAGTAGGCGTTACACTCAAGGATGCATCGGAGGAATCCCAGGCAGGAGAGGACTCGTCAGACTTGCTAGTGACATGGCCTACAGGACTATTGGCTTTCCTGGGTAAGGAGGAAATTGACACTGAGGGAGTTGGTGGTGTGGTTTGCAGGAGCTTGGTTACAAGAGGAAGGGATTTACTGGTCAGTGGACTGCTTCCGCTGTCGCCCAAAGTTTTTGAACTTGTCACTGACTTATGATGAATGCGCTGCAGGTGACGTATAAGGGAGGATGTTCCGAGGTGGTTAACGTCCTTACCCCTACTTATTACAGCTTGACAAAGGCAACACATGGCTTGACACCTGTTGTCCGGATTTGTGTTGAAATAATTCCACACCGAAGAGCTGATTTTTTGTGTATTTTGACGAGGCATGTCAATGGCCATATTCCTCCCACGGACAACAGGCGTCTCCCCGGGTGCCTGACTTAAACAAACCACCTCACCATCAGAATCCTCCTTGTCAATTTCCTCCCCAGCGCCAGCAACACCCATATCCTCATCCTGGTGTACTTCAACACTGACATCTTCAATTTGACTATCAGGAACTGGACTGCGGGTGCTCCTTCCAGCACTTGCAGGGGGCGTGCAAATGGTGGAAGGCGCAAGCTCTTCCCGTCCAGTGTTGGGAAGGTCAGGCATCGCAACCGACACAATTGGACTCTCCTTGGGGATTTGTGATTTCGAAGAACGCACAGTTCTTTGCTGTGCTTTTGCCAGCTTAAGTCTTTTCTTTTTTCTAGCGAGAGGATGAGTGCTTCCATCCTCATGTGAAGCTGAACCACTAGCCATGAACATAGGCCAGGGCCTCAGCCGTTCCTTGCCACTCCGTGTCGTAAATGGCATATTGGCAAGTTTACGCTTCTCCTCAGACGCTTTTAATTTTGATTTTTGGGTCATTTTACTGATCTTTTGTGTTTTGGATTTTACATGCTCTGTACTATGACATTGGGCATCGGCCTTGGCAGACGACGTTGATGGCATTTCATCGTCTCGGCCATGACTAGTGGCAGCAGCTTCAGCACGAGGTGGAAGTGGATCTTGATCTTTCCCTATTTTTTTAACCTCCACATTTTTGTTCTCCATATTTTAATGCGCACAACTAAAAGGCACCACAGGTATACAATGTAGATGGATGGATAGTATACCTATGGACGACGAGTGACGACACAGAGGTAGGTACAGCAGTGGCCTACCGTACTGCTGTATACAGTATAATAAATGGACCTGGTGGACACTGTCAGCAAACTGCTAAACTAGTATAAAGAAAAAAAGCCACCACAGGTATACAATGTAGATGGATGGATAGTATACTTATGGACGACGAGTGACGACACAGAGGTAGGTACAGCAGTGGCCTACCGTACTGCTATATACAGTATAATGGACCTGGTGGACACTGTCAGCAGACTGCTAAACTAGTACTACTAGTATAAAAAAAAAGCCACCACAGGTATACAATGTAGATGGATGGATAGTATACTTATGGACGACGAGTGACGACACAGAGGTAAGTACAGCAGTGGCCTACCGTACTGCTATATACAGTATAATAAATGGACCTGGTGGACACTGTCAGCAGACTGCGTTTATAGTATAAAAAAAAAGACACCACAGGTATACAATGTAGATGGATGGATACTTAGTATACTTATGGACGACGAGTGACGACACAGAGGTAGGTACAGCAGTGGCCTACCGTACTGCTATATACAGTATAATGGACCTGGTGGACACTGTCAGCAGACTGCTAAACTAGTACTACTAGTATAAAAAAAAAAGCCACCACAGGTATACAATGTAGATGGATGGTAGTATACTTATGGACGACGAGTGACGACACAGAGGTAGGTACAGCAGTGGCCTACCGTACTGCTATATACAGTATAATGGACCTGGTGGACACTGTCAGCAGACTGCGTTTATAGTATAAAAAAAAAGACACCACAGGTATACAATGTAGATGGATGGATACTTAGTATACTTATGGACGACGAGTGACGACACAGAGGTAGGTACAGCAGTGGCCTACCGTACTGCTATATACAGTATAATGGACCTGGTGGACACTGTCAGCAGACTGCGTTTATAGTATAAAGAAAAAAAGACACCACAGGTATACAATGTAGATGGATGGATACTTAGTATACTTATGGACGACGAGTGACGACACAGAGGTAGGTACAGCAGTGGCCTACCGTACTGCTATATACAGTATAATGGACCTGGTGGACACTGTCAGCAGACTGCGTTTATAGTATAAAGAAAAAAAGACACCACAGGTATACAATGTAGATGGATGGATACTTAGTATACTTATGGACGACGAGTGACGACACAGAGGTAGGTACAGCAGTGGCCTACCGTACTGCTATATACAGTATAATGGACCTGGTGGACACTGTCAGCAGACTGCGTTTATAGTATAAAAAAAAAAGACACCACAGGTATACAATGTAGATGGATGGATAGTATACTTATGGACGACGAGTGACGACACAGAGGTAGGTACAGCAGTGGCCTACCGTACTGCTATATACAGTATAATGGACCTGGTGGACACTGTCAGCAGACTGCGTTTATAGTATAAAAAAAAAAGACACCACAGGAGTGTTTTTCAGGCAGACAAACGTATACTGGTGGTCACTGTCAGCAAAACTGTGGACTGTACTCCTGCTATAGCTGCTCCCCAGTCCCCACAATTAAGCAGTGTGAGCACTCAGCACAGATATATCATGCAGCACACTGAGCACAGATATGGTATGGAGCGTTTTTTTCAGGCAGAGAACGGATAAAAAACTGGTGGTCACTATTAGCAAAACTCTGCACTGTACTCCTCCTAACAGCTGCTCCCCAATCCTCCCCACAATAAGCTAAGCAATCAGATCAACTGTGTAACTATATAAACGGAGAGGACGCCAGCCACGTCCTCTCCCTATCAATCTCAATGCACGTGTGAAAATGGCGGCGACGCGCGGCTGCTTATATAGAATCCGAATCTCGCGAGAATCCGACAGCGGGATGATGACGTTCGGGTGCGCTCGGGTTAACCGAGCCATACGGAAGAATCCGAGTATGGCTCGGACCCGTCTAAAAAGGGTGAAGTTCGGGGGGGTTCGGTTTCTCGGAAACCGAACCCGCTCATCACTAATACACACACACACACACACACACACACACACACACACACACACACAATCCAGAGCCTAAGTTTAAATTTAATACATAACTTAAAAAACAAACAAAAAAAACAAAAACATTCTCACTTACAGACAGGACAGGAGAGCCTGAATTTTCAGAGTCTCTTCACCCAGGAACTTCCTTCTTTCCTGCAGCCTGCATGCTCAGCAAGTCACTGAGCCGCAGGCTGCTGCTTGAAATACTATTGGGCAACTGAGCCGTCGCTCAGCAAGCAGACCAGGAAGCTCTCTGCAGCGCCGGCGGCTGTGTGAGTGGCGGCTGGGGTGCAAGTGGCTAGCGCAGTGCCGTGGATCGGATCAGAGTACAGATCAGATCTTTGACGTTTGGTGGGCACTTTCAGACAGGGGGCCCGGGGTATTTACCCCCGGAGCTCCCCCCCCCCCCCCCCTTAATCTGGCTCTGGCCACATGGTGGGGGAGGGGTGAGGCACTGGTACCCGCACATTAGCAGACAGCGGTGCCGCGAGAGAGACGGGAAGAGGGTGCAAATTACCGGGGCCCAGGTCTGATGGAGGGGCCCAGTGGGGACCCCGGGCTCCCTCCCCCTTAACTGGCAGCAGCACCTACAGCTCTTCTCCTAAGCCCAGCACACGCTGCTGACTGCTGGGCTGGAGTGTAGCCATGGTGGCGCCTAAAATACAATTTTTCCTGTTTTTTTCACTATTCCTGTGAATAGGCAATGGCCCCTGAAAAGTACCTGGGCCCAGCCAGACTCTCTACTGTCCTGTACAATTTCCCGGGTGCCCTTAGTGGGATGACAGGTAGTATAAGCAAACATACTGTGACACTCTCGGGACTTACTAATGTAACAATATATTCTGGTGATCGCCACTAATGTGCAAGTCAACATTTCAGTTTATTCAACTTTAATCATGGTAAGTCCCAATGCAGCTTTTATGTGACTGACCACCATCCTAATAGTGAACACTTTTGTCCCAACCGCTGGGAGGTATGTCATGCTCCTGTTAGTGGGTACTTCTTGTGTGCTAGACATGCCCCCAAAGTGGTGCAGCCATGCAACTAACAGGTTGTGGCCACACCCCCTGCAGGGGGGGCCCCGGAAAGTTACTGTACCGGGGCCCAGGATTTCTCTTGGCAGCCCTGTTAGCAGAAGCCCGGCGGAAGGAGCAGGAGCCCGGTGGTAGAAGACCATAGCTCTCCGAAGAAAAAGATGGAGCTACAGCTGCTGCACTGCTAGTGGCAGGTCTATGGTGAAGCTGCATTGAACTGGCTGCAAGGATTACAGGGGAGGGGGCACAGTGGCTGGGAGAGAATGTGGGGGAGGTTTGACACAGCAACTTGGAAAGAAGTAAGAACAGTGGCGAGTGAGGTGACACATTGACTGGGACAGAACACAGAGTGGGTGGGGAGTGTGATACCGACTGGAACAGAACACAGGGGATGACACAGTGACTGGGACAGCACAAGGGAGATGATACGGTCACTGGGACAAAACACGGATGACACAGTGACTGGGGCAGAACAAGGGAGATGACACAGTGACTGGGACAAAACAAGGGGGAATGACACGGTGACTGGGCAGAACAAGGGGGATGACACAGTGACTGGGACAGAACACGGCGGGGAGGAATGACACAGTGACTGGGACAGATCATGGGGGGGGTGACACATTGACTGGGACAGTACAAGGGGGAATGACACGGTGACTGGGACAAAACACGGGGGATGACACAGTGACTGGGCAGAACAAGGGGGATGACACAGTGACTGGGACAGAACACGGGGGGGAGGAATGACACCGTGACTGGGACAGATCATGGGGGGGTGACACAGTGACTGGGACAGAACATCGGAGGGTGACACAGTGACTAGGACAGAACACAGGGTGGGGTAATGCAGTGATTGGGACAGGACACAGAGAAGTGTGATACGGTGACAGAACCCAGTGAGGGTGACAGCAACTGGGACAGAACATGGGGGGAAGGGGGGGGGGGAGTTGACAGTGGCTGTGAGAGAACACTTCATCATATGGAAGCCCCCCTTTAAAAATCCTGCGTTTGCCCCTGCAGTTATATACCCATCTTGTGGTAGTCTATGTCTGTCTGACGATACCATTTCGGTATGTGTACACTGAAGGTCTGCAACGTTTCTTAATTTGGTTCATACATCAAACCTTGGCTGTACAGTATAAAGTGTACAGTATATTGTGCTAGTTGTGCTCACTACTTGTTTTTCCAGTTTTAGCATGCAACACATGCATACGAGGAAGGGAAGGCTGTGTCTGATGGATCTTTTACTCCCAGCATGGGCTGCTGCATGCTGCAATGCTTATGAAGATGGTTACGGCTGTGGACGGAAAACCAGTGGCCAGCTTGTAGCCACACAGATCCTCGAACTATATGTAGAGGGTGAATATGTTGTACAGGTGGTGCCCAGTAGTGCTGCTGGGACTGGGGTAATGGTAGTGAATGCCAGTGGAGGGGGTGGGGCACCAACAACTGTCTTGCCTCCGGGCTCAAAGTATGAACCTACGCCTGGTATCTGCACACTTATCCAAAGTGTGGAAGCTACTGTAAAGGGGGGGTACACACAGAGAGATCCGTGCTTAAAATCTAAGCAATCTGACTAGATTGCTTAGAAGTTAAGCACGGATCTCTCCGTGTGTATGCCCCACAGCGATAGCGGCCCCGCACGTCGCTATCGCTGGTGCTAGATTGCCCTGCATGCAGGCACAATCTTGCACATCGCTCATTTCGATTTTCGTGGGACAGTCCCATTTTTGCGGGGACTGACCCTCTGTCCCACCCACGGGCTGAAGTCCCGCGGTGGGGGGCGCAGTTGGGAGGCTCCTGTCAGTCACTGCTCTGCCTTGCACAGCGTCTATGGCATGCCCCATAGTGACGGAAAATGGGGATGTGGCTCACGATGGTGGCACTCCCACAAAGCCACACCCTCACTTGTGTTTATTTGGTGTGTCCTTTGGTGTGAAATTTGGTAACTAGGTGCGTGTGGAGGAGGCACCGCACATAGGCCCTCATTCCGAGTTGTTCGCTCGCTAGCCGCTTTTCGCAGCAGTGCACACGCTAAGCCGCCGCCCTCTGGGAGTGAATCTTAGCTTAGCAGAATTGCGAACAAAATAGAAATTTCTTAGCAGTTTCTGAGTAGCTCGAGACTTACTCTGCTACTGCGATCAGTTCAGTCAGTTTCGTTCCTGGTTTGACGTCACAAACACACTCAGCGTTCGCCCAGACACTCCCCCGTTTCTCCAGCCACTCCCGCGTTTTTCCCAGAAACGGCAGCATTTTTTCACACACACCCATAAAACGGCCTGTTTCCGCCCAGAAACACCCACTTCCTGTCAATCACATTACGATCACCAGAACGAAGAAAAAACCTTGTAATGCCATGAGTAAAATTCCTAACTTAATAGCAAATTTACTTGACGCAGCCGCAGTGCGAACATTGCGCATGTGCAGTTTGCGGAAAATCGTACCGATGCGAAGGAAAATAACGAGCGAACAACTCGGAATGAGGGCCATAGCGCTGCAGGGTTGGCGGCACTTGCAAAATATCTGTTTTAATTACTTTCACTTGCAGATTCCCCCCGTTTTTGAAGCCCAGCATCTCATGAGTGCCGCTGTCTCCTACCCAGATACCAACATCCATTAACTCAATTTGAGAGCTCTTTGTTATTCAGTCACACTGTCATTTATTACATTTCAAAATGCTGACATACCCGGAATTCGAACCCATTGCATGTGGCATTGCAGTCAGTCAATCGATTCATTGAACTATCTGCCCTTGCATAGTAAGCTAGAGAATTCTAACTATTTGAAGCTTACCTTGTACTTTGTGAAAAAATTATCAGCATTGCGGCTGAGCAGATCTATGTAGTGTGTGGCTGTGCACACTACATAGATCTGCTTAATTGCAATGCTGATAAAAAATTTTTTTACATAGTACCAGTAACTTCATATAGTGTTCATAGTTTTTATGCAGGATAAAATTGCTCAATGAGTAGGGCAGGGGTGGCCAACCAGTCAGAGGCAAAGAGCCAGAACAGATCCATAGGCAAGGGCCACTATCATGCGCGCGACTTAGGCGCGCGCGCAAAAATGGGGTGTGTGGCCTAGTTGTCACAAAGCCACACCCCATTTTTGTGCACACACCTTTCGGTATGACATTTGTAGGAGTGTGACCTTTTGTCATAATCCTGTTTAGTCATGTTGTACAGTGCCACAAACATATAAAAATGCCAAAAAATGGGTGCCACGACAGTGCCAGATAAATATATGCCCCCAGTGCTAGATACACATGACCCCACAGTGCCAGATACATATATGCCCCCAGTGCAAGATACACATGCCCCCACAGTGCCAGATACATATATGCCCCCAGTACCAGATACACATGTCCCCACAGTGCAAGATACATATATACCCCACAGTGCCAAATACATGTATGCCCCCACAGTGCCAAATTCATGTATGCCCCCACAGTGCCAAATTCATATATGCCCCCACAGTGCCAAATTCACGTATGCCCCCACAGTGCCAAATTCACGTATGCCCCCACAGTGCCAAATACACGTATGCCCCCACAGTGCCAAATACACGTATGCCCCCACAGTGCCAGATACATATATGCCCCACAGTGCCAGATACACATCCCCACAGTGCCAGATATGCCCCAGTGCAGATACACATGCCCCCACAGTGCCAGATATGCCCCCACAGTGCCAGATATGCCCCAGTGCAGATACACATGCCCCACAGTGCCAGATATGCCCCCAGTGCAGATACACATGCCCCCACAGTGCCAGATATGCCCCCAGTGCAGATACACATGCCCACACAGTGCCAGATATGCCCACACAGTGCCAGATATGCCCACACAGTGCCAGATATGCCCACAGTGCAGATACACATGCCCGCACAGTGCCAGATATGCCCACACAGTGCCCGATATGCCCCAGTGCAGATACCCATGCCCCCACAGTGCCAGATATACCCCCAGTGCAGATACACATGCCCCCACAGTGCCTCATTTGCCCCCAGTGCAGATACAAATGCCCCCACAGTGCCTCATATGCCCCCAGTGCACATACACATGCCCCCACAGTGCCTCCCACAGTGCCAGATATGCCCCCAGTGCTGATATACATGCCCTCACAGTGCCTTACCCCCCCCCCCCCCCCCCCCCCAAAAAAAAAAAAGTTACACAAATCTTGAAGAAGATGTCCAATGTCAGATGTTACTAGCAAGAATCACACATGGAAAGCAAGCTTTATTACTGGTGCAAAGGAGATTCTACAAGGAGTAACACAGGAAAATTTATAGCAAAGGAGATCCAATACTGTGTCACTAGCTGTGCGCAAAGCTGGTTTAAATAAAGCAGACAATAAAAAAGGGTGAGTAATGATGTCAGCTCAGGGGCAATGATATCACTCACACAGTGGAAGGGGAGGCGTGGATCATACCATCCATGCTGACTTATTGGCTACTCCCTTAGGGAGGGAGCAGTCAGGTCATCTGACCAGGGGGTGGGGCTCTGCAAAAGGGGGTGGCCTATGGGCGTGGAGATGCTATTGCTTTATTACAGCTTCAGCTATGCAGTGCCTACGTAACTAGCATTGCAAAGCGGGTGATGGGGCTTGGATGACGCGATTCACTGCAAATCGCTTTGTCGCCCGGCCCACTGTTCCTCTCGGGGAAGCAGGGGGTGCTGGGGGGTGCTAGCAAGTTGCTGGAGACTTGCCCCCTTTTTTTCCGAGTGGCTGGGAGTGCCACCCAATTTTCGGGAACCTCACAGCCATTCCGGGAGAGTAGGCAAGTATGGCTCACACATGGGCTTTGGGAAAAGGGGACATGGCTCACACAGGTAGAAGGGGTGATATTACTGACAGAGGGGAAGGGAGGGACATGGCTCACACAGGTAGAAGGGGTGATATTACTCACAGAGGGGAAGGGAGGGACATGGCTCACACAGGTGCCAGGGGAAGGGGGGTACATGGCTCTCACAGGAGGAAGGAATGGGACATGGCTCACACAGGGCGAAGGGAAAGGGGGTACACAGTGGCCCCTAGTTATAATAAAAGGGAGAGACACGTGGAGGATGCCACAGCCACAGAGTCTTAGCCACAGTGTGATCATTGAGATTTTAAGTTTTGATTTCCTTTTGGTGCTATTCAGGGGTTGTCTTCAGTATGCCGGCTGTCGGGATCCCGGCGCACAGTATACCGGTGCCGGAATCCCGACAGCCGGCATACCGACACTTATTCTCCCTCGTGGGGGTCCACGACCCCCCTGGAGGGAGAATAAAATAGCGTGGTGCGCATAGCGCGCCTCCGTGCCCGCAAGGGGCTCATTTGCGCTCGCCACACTGTCGGTAAGCCGGCGGTCGGGCTCCCGGCGCCGGTATGCTGGTCGCCGGGAGCCCGACCGCCGGCATACCGTACTACACCCCTATTCAGTACTTCTCCATACAGATTCAGCACACTGATCAAAGAGAGGGGAGTCACAAGCACTGAAGCATCCGCCTTTGCCGTGCTTAATCTCTGATTATGAGGCTTTTTCAAAGATGTTTAATCAATATCTCAAAAATGCAGACCCCTCTTTCCAGAAGCGCAGGCCGGCGCCACCCCCTCCCCACCATCAAATGGCTGCAGCCCGATTGACAGAGCCACTGCAAGCGAATTCGCACATGAAAGCCTGCACATGCACAGTACACATCCTGCACATGCGTGGTCCTCCCACCATCACAGGGCCTGAATTGGGAGCAAAGCAAGAAAGTTAGCAAATAACTTTGAATCCATGATGCGCTTCTGTTTGAGAAGATTTCAAATGTGCAGAGTGATTTCAATTTAAGAGGCGTGTCCAAACTGAAATCTAAATTGCAGTGTAAACATACAGTTGTCCACTCTTTGTGGGCTACATACACAAGCAGCTGGTATTTACCCTGCATACAAAAAATATATATTTGCAACATGACTTGTCTGTGTTGGGAACACTGTACATGTACTGTTTTTTTTGCACCCAACTCACAATCAGGCTCACAATGTGGATATCTTCCTAATGCCAAATGCCCTAGGGGCTGGTTGGTGAGCTAACCTCCTATAGAAACTGTTATATATAAAAGCAAGGTTATTGTCATATACTCACTGCACACAGCACTCCAGATAGCAAGTAGTTAATACTTCCAATATAAGGGCCAGATTCAGAGCTGTATGCAAACACGATGAATAATAAAGTGGGAACAAAAACCTATTCTGTGTTGTGTTGTGCAGCAGAGGTGAGCACACTGACTGCCAATAGTTACCAGTCTGGCCATGTCTACTGCAATCTCTCAAAGCCCAGGAAAAAAAAAGACATCTCTAAGTATAGTTAATCCCTTCTCGGCTCAGAGGCTCAGTAAGACTTTGGGGGTAATTCAGATATGATCGTAGATGTGCTAAATTTAGCACATCTACGATCAATTTCTCAGACATGCGGGGGGACGCCCAGCACAGGGCGAGTTCGCCCCGCATGTCTGGCTCTGGTCCCTCCCCACCCGCACTAGTACCAAAGCATTGCACGGCGACTATGCTTTTGCACCCGGTGAGTAGCTCCCGCCGCGGCCCGCCCCTGTAACGGTCCGGATACGCCTGCGTTGTCCGGACCGCTTCCCGCCAATGGCGTTCTAACACCATTGGCATGCCCCCTCCCACCCCGCGACCGCCTCTGCCTGTCAATCAGGCAAAGGCGATCGCAGCCCTGAGATGCTGTTAGCATCTCACTGAGCTCCCGGGGTGTGCACGGGCAGGGCTGCCAAGAGAAATCCTGGGCCCCGGTACAACAACATCCTGGGCCCCGCTGGAGGGGGTGTAACCACAACATGCTGGGGGCATGACCACACCTCTTTGGGGACTTTTCTAACACATGAGAAGCACCCACTCACAGGAGCATTGCTTGCTTCCCAGCCAGGGCAGTAAACAGCCTGGGTGGGCCCAGGTACTTTTCAGAGGGCAAGGACTAATCACAGGGGGCATGGTCATGCCCTCTTAGAAACATACAGAAACATTTTTATTTTAAGCACTTCCCTGGTCACACTGCAGCCCAGCACACAGCAGTGAGTGCTGGGATGAGAAGAAAAGCAGCAGCTTCAGGTAAGGGGGGGGGGGGGGGGGGGGGGGGGGTGACCTGGGCCCCTCCATCAGACCTGGGCCCAGGTAGTTTGTACCCTTTCCCCCCTCTCTCGGTGCCACTGTGCAGGGGCGCAATCCACAAAGGGATTCAAACTGTGATCGCTGCTGAACTGCCCCCTTTTTCTGTAGTGTCCTGGCCTTGTTGCCTTGCAAGCTCACTGTTCTGTTGCTTCAGGTAAATCAGGGTTCTCCAACATATAACTGTGGCAATAAATGTGGTCTCCTATGTGGTTAAACTTAAACGTGTTGATGCAAAATGTATTCAAAACTGAAATTGAATAGTAGGTTACATCATAAGGGCCAAGTTTAGGCGTTAGTGTACTGTCAACATGGCAT